>NW_027327560.1:0-300000 GCF_047675955.1 Chlorocebus sabaeus
CATCTTTCCCTTCAAGATGCCTTTCGCTAAGGCTGTTCTTGTGGAATTGGCATAGGGATATTTGGAAGCCCATAGAGGGCTATGGTGAAAAAGGAAATATCTTCCGTTCAAAACTGGAAAGAAGCTTTCTGAGAAACTGCTCTGTGTTCTGTTAATTCATCTCACAGAGTTACATCTTTCCCTTCAAGAAGCCTTTCGCTAAGGCTGTTCTTGTGGAATTGGCAAAGGGATATTTGGAAGCCCATAGAGGGCTATGGTGAAAAAGGAAATATCTTCCGTTCAAAACTGGAAAGAAGCTTTGTGAGAAACTGCTCTGTGTTTTGTTAATTCATATCACAGAGTTAAATCTTTCCCTTCAAGAAGCTTTTCGCTAAGGCTGTTCTTGTGGAATTGTCAAAGGGATATTTGGAAGCCCATAGAGGGCTATGGTGAAAAAGGAAATATCTTCCGTTCAAAACTGGAAAGAAGATTTCTGAGAAACTGCTCTGTGTTCTGTTAATTCATCTCACAGAGTTACGTCTTTCCCTTCAAGAAGCCTTTCGCTAAGGCTGTTCTTGTGGAATTGGCAAAGGGATATTTGGAAGCCCATAGAGGGCTATGGTGAAAAAGGAAATATCTTCCGTTGAAAACTGGAAAGAAGCTTTCTGAGAAACTGCTCTGTGTTCTGTTAATTCATCTCACAGAGTTACATCTTTCCCTTCAAGAAGCCTTTCGCTAAGGCTGTTCTTGTGGAATTGGCAAAGGGATATTTGGAAGCCCATAGATTTCTATGGTGAAAAAGGAAATATCTTCCGTTGAAAACTGGAAAGAAGCTTTCTGAGAAACTGCTCTGTGTTCTGTTAATTCATCTCACAGAGTTACATCTTTCCCTTCAAGAAGCCTTTCGCTAAGGCTGTTCTTGTGGAATTTTCAAAAGGATATTTGGAAGCCCATAGAGGGCTATGGTGAAAAAGGAAATATCTTCCGTTCAAAACTGGAAAGAAGCTTTCTGAGAAACTGCTCTGTGTTCTGTTAATACATCTCCCAGAGTTACGTCTTTCCCTTCAAGAAGCCTTTCGCTAAGGCTGTTCTTGTGGAATTGGCAAAGGGATATTTGGAAGCCCATAGACGGCTATGGTGAAAAAGGAAATATCTTCCGTTCAAAACTGGAAAGAAGCTTTCTGAGAAACTGCTCTGTGTTCTGTTAATTCATCTCACAGAGTTACATCTTTCCCTTCAAGAAGCCTTTTGCTAAGTCTCTTCTTGTGGAATTGGCAAAGGGATATTTGGTAGCCCATAGAGGGCTATGGTGAAAAAATGAAATATCTTCCGTTGAAAACTGGAAAGAAGCTTTCTGAGAAACTGCTCTGTGTTCTGTTAATTCATCTCACAGAGTTACATCTTTCCCTTCAAGAAGCCTTTCGCTAAGGCTGTTCTTGTGGAATTGGCAAAGGGATATTTGGAAGCCCTTAGAGGGCTATGGTGAAAAAGGAAATAACTTCCGTTCAAAACTGGAAAGAAGCTTTCTGAGAAACTGCTCTGTGTTCTGTTAATTCATCTCACAGAGTTACATCTTTCCCTTCAAGAAGACTTTCGCTAAGGCTGTTTTTGTGGAATTGGCAAAGGGATATTTGGAAGCCCATAGAGGGCTATGGTGCAAAAGGAAATATCTTCCGTTCAAAACTGGAAAGAAGCTTTCTGAGAAACTGCTCTGTGTTCTGTTAATTCATCTCACAGAGTTACATCTTTCCCTTCAAGAAGCCTTTCGCTAAGGCTGTTCTTGTGGAATTGGCAAAAGGATATTTGGAAGCCCATAGAGGGCTATGGTCAAAAAGGAAATATCTTCCGTTCAAAACTGGAAAGAAGCTTTCTGAGAAACTGCTCTGTGTTCTGTTAATTCATCTCACAGAGTTACATCTTTCCCTTCAAGAAGCCTTTCGCTAAGGCTGTTCTTGTGGAATTGGCAAAGGGATATTTGGAAGCCCATAGAGGGCTATGGTGAAAAAGGAAATATCTTCCGTTCAAAACTGGAAAGAAGCTTTCTGAGAAACTGCTCTGTGTTCTGTTAATTCATCTCACAGAGTTACATCTTTCCCTTCAAGAAGCCTTTCGCTAAGGCTGTTCTTGTGGAATTGGCAAAGGGCTATTTGGAAGCCCATAGAGGGCTATGGTGAAAAAGGAAATATCTTCCGTTCAAAAGTGGAAAGAAGCTTTCTGAGAAACTGCTCTGTGTTCTGTTAATTCATCTCACAGAGTTACATCTTTCCCTTCAAGATGCCTTTCGCTAAGGCTGTTCTTGTGGAATTGGCATAGGGATATTTGGAAGCCCATAGAGGGCTATGGTGAAAAAGGAAATATCTTCCGTTCAAAACTGGAAAGAAGCTTTCTGAGAAACTGCTCTGTGTTCTGTTAATTCATCTCACAGAGTTACATCTTTCCCTTCAAGAAGCCTTTCGCTAAGGCTGTTCTTGTGGAATTGGCAAAGTGATATTTGGAAGCCCTTAGAGGGCTATTGTGAAAAAGGAAATATCTTCCGTTCAAAACTGGAAAGAAGCTTTCTGAGAAACTGCTCTGTGGTCTCTTAATTCATCTCACGGAGTTACATCTTTCCCTTCAAGAAGCCTTTCGCTAAGGCTGTTCTTGTGGAATTGGCAAAGGGATATTTGGAAGCCCATAGATTTCTATGGTGAAAAAGGAAATATCTTCCGTTGAAAACTGGAAAGAAGCTTTCTGAGAAACTGCTCTGTGTTCTGTTAATTCATCTCACAGAGTTACATCTTTCCCTTCAAGAAGACTTTCGCTAAGGCTGTTCTTGTGGAATTTTCAAAAGGATATTTGGAAGCCCATAGAGGGCTATGGTGAAAAAGGAAATATCTTCCGTTCAAAACTGGAAAGAAGCTTTCTGAGAAACTACTCTGTGTTCTGTTAATTCATCTCCCAGAGTTACGTCTTTCCCTTCAAGAAGCCTTTCGCTAAGGCTGTTCTTGTGGAATTGGCAAAGGGATATTTGGAAGCCCATAGAGGGCTATGGTGAAAAAGGAAATATCTTCCGTTCAAAACTGGAAAGAAGCTTTCGGAGAAACTGCTCTGTGTTCTGTTAATTCATCTCACAGAGTTACGTCTTTCCCTTCAAGAAGCCTTTCGCTAAGGCTGTTCTTGTGGAATTGGCAAAGGGATATTTGGAAGCCCATAGAGGGCTATGGTGAAAAAGGAAATATCTTCCGTTGAAAACTGGAAAGAAGCTTTCTGAGAAACTGCTCTGTGTTCTGTTAATTCATCTCACAGAGTTACATCTTTCCCTTCAAGAAGCCTTTCGCTAAGGCTGTTCTTGTGGAATTGGCAAAGGGATATTTGGAAGCCCATAGACGGCTATGGTGAAAAAGGAAATATCTTCCGTTGAAAACTGGAAAGAAGCTTTCTGAGAAACTGCTCTGTGTTCTGTTAATTCATCTCACAGAGTTACATCTTTCCCTTCAAGAAGCCTTTCGCTAAGGCTGTTCTTGTGGAATTGGCAAAGGGATATTTGGAAGCCCATAGAGGGCTATGGTGAAAAAGGAAATATCTTCCGTTCAAAACTGGAAAGAAGCTTTCTGAGAAACTGCTCTGTGTTCTGTTAATTCATCTCCCAGAGTTACGTCTTTCCCTTCAAGAAGCCTTTCGCTAAGGCTGTTCTTGTGGAATTGGCAAAGGGATATTTGGAAGCCCATAGAGGTCTATGGTGAAAAAGGAAATATCTTCCGTTCAAAACTGGAAAGAAGCTTTCTGAGAAACTGCTCTGTGTTCTGTTAATTCATCTCACAGAGTTACATCTTTCCCTTCAAGAAGACTTTCGCTAAGGCTGTTTTTGTGGAATTGGCAAAGGGATATTTGGAAGCCCATAGAGGGATATGGTGAAAAAGGAAATATCTTCCGTTCAAAACTGGAAAGAAGCTTTCTGAGAAACTGCTCTGTGTTCTGTTAATTCATCTCACAGAGTTACATCTTTCCCTTCAAGAAGCCTTTCGCTAAGGCTGTTCTTGTGGAATTGGCAAAAGGATATTTGGAAGCCCATAGAGGGCTATGGTGAAAAAGGAAATATCTTCCGTTCAAAACTGGAAAGAAGCTTTCTGAGAAACTGCTCTGTGTTCTGTTAATTCATCTCACAGAGTTACATCTTTCCCTTCAAGAAGCCTTTCGCTAAGGCTGTTCTTGTGGAATTGGCAAAGGGATATTTGGAAGCCCATAGAGGGCTATGGTAAAAAAGGAAATATCCTCCGTTGAAAACTGGAAAGAAACTGTCTGGAAACTGCTCTGTGTTCTGTTAATTCATCTCACAGAGTTACATCTTTCCCTTCAAGAAGCCTTTCGCTAAGGCTGTTCTTGTGGAATTGGCAAAGAGATATTTGGAAGGCCATAGAGGCCTATGGTGAAAAAGGAAATATCTTCCGTTCAAAACTGGAAAGAAGCTTTCTGAGAAACTGCTCTGTGTTCTGTTAATTCATCTCACAGAGTTACATCTTTCCCTTCAAGAAGCCTTTCGCTAAGGCTGTTCTTGTGGAATTGGCAAAGGGATATTTGGAAGCCCATAGAGTGCTATGGTGAAAAAGGAAATATCTTCCGTTCAAAACTGGAAAGAAGCTTTGTGAGAAACTGCTCTGTGTTTTGTTAATTCATATCACAGAGTTACATCTTTCCCTTCAAGAAGCTTTTCGCTAAGCCTGTTCTTGTGGAATTGTCAAAGGGATATTTGGAAGCCCATAGAGGGCTATGGTGAAAAAGGAAATATCTTCCGTTCAAAACTGGAAAGAAGCTTTCTGAGAAACTGCTCTGTGTTCTGTTAATTCATCTCCCAGAGTTACGTCTTTCCCTTCAAGAAGCCTTTCGCTAAGGCTGTTCTTGTGGAATTGGCAAAGGGATATTTGGAAGCCCATAGAGGGCTATGGTGAAAAAGGAAATATCTTCCGTTCAAAACTGGAAAGAAGCTTTCTGAGAAACTGCTCTGTGTTCTGTTAATTCATCTCACAGAGTTACATCTTTCCCTTCAAGAAGCCTTTTGCTAAGTCTCTTCTTGTGGAATTGGCAAAGGGATATTTGGTAGCCCATAGATGGCTGTGGTGAAAAATGAAATATCTTCCGTTCAAAACTGGAAAGAAGCTTTCTGAGAAACTGCTCTGTGTTCTGTTAATTCATCTCACAGAGTTACATCTTTCCCTTCAAGAAGCCTTTTGCTAAGTCTCTTCTTGTGGAATTGGCAAAGGGATATTTGGTAGCCCATAGAGGGCTATGGTGAAAAATGAAATATCTTCCGTTGAAAACTGGGAAGAAGCTTTCTGAGAAACTGCTCTGTGTTCTGTTAATTCATCTCACAGAGTTACATCTTTCCCTTCAAGAAGCCTTTCGCTAAGGCTGTTCTTGTGGAATTGGCAAAGGGATATTTGGAAGCCCATAGAGGGCTATGGTGAAAAAGGAAATAACTTCCGTTCAAAACTGGAAAGAAGCTTTCTGAGAAACTGCTCTGTGTTCTGTTAATTCATCTCACAGAGTTACATCTTTCCCTTCAAGAAGACTTTCGCTAAGGCTGTTTTTGTGGAATTGGCAAAGGGATATTTGGAAGCCCATAGAGGGATATGGTGAAAAAGGAAATATCTTCCGTTCAAAACTGGAAAGAAGCTTTCTGAGAAACTGCTCTGTATTCTGTTAATTCATCTCACAGAGTTACATCTTTCCCTTCAAGAAGCCTTTCGCTAAGGCTGTTCTTGTGGAATTGGCAAAAGGATATTTGGAAGCCCATAGAGGGCTATGGTGAAAAAGGAAATATCTTCCGTTCAAAACTGGAAAGAAGCTTTCTGAGAAACTGCTCTGTGTTCTGTTAATTCATCTCACAGAGTTACATCTTTCCCTTCAAGAAGCCTTTCGCTAAGGCTGTTCTTGTGGAATTGGCAAAGGGATATTTGGAAGCCCATAGAGGGCTATGGTAAAAAAGGAAATATCTTCCGTTGAAAACTGGAAAGAAACTGTCTGGAAACTGCTCTGTGTTCTGTTAATTCATCTCACAGAGTTACATCTTTCCCTTCAAGAAGCCTTTCGCTAAGGCTATTCTTGTGGAATTGGCAAAGAGATATTTGGAAGGCCATAGAGGGCTATGGTGAAAAAGGAAATATCTTCCGTTCAAAACTGGAAAGAAGCTTTCTGAGAAACTGCTCTGTGTTCTGTTAATTCATCTCACAGAGTTACATGTTTCCCTTCAAGAAGCCTTTCGCTAAGGCTCTTCTTGTGGAATTGGCAAAGGGATATTTGGAAGCCCATAGAGGACTATGGTGAAAAAGGAAATATCTTCCGTTCAAAACTGGAAAGAAGCTTTGTGAGAAACTGCTCTGTGTTTTGTTAATTCATATCACAGAGTTACATCTTTCCCTTCAAGAAGCTTTTCGCTAAGCCTGTTCTTGTGGAATTGTCAAAGGGATATTTGGAAGCCCATAGAGGGCTATGGTGAAAAAGGAAATATCTTCCGTTCAAAACTGGAAAGAAGCTTTCTGAGAAACTGCTCTGTGTTCTGTTAATTCATCTCACAGAGTTACGTCTTTCCCTTCAAGAAGCCTTTCGCTAAGGCTGTTCTTGTGGAATTGGCAAAGGGATATTTGGAAGCCCATAGAGGGCTATGGTGAAAAAGGAAATATCTTCCGTTGAAAACTGGAAAGAAGCTTTCTGAGAAACTGCTCTGTGTTCTGTTAATTCATCTCACAGAGTTACATCTTTCCCTTCAAGAAGCCTTTCGCTAAGGCTGTTCTTGTGGAATTGGCAAAGGGATATTTGGAAGCCCATAGACGGCTATGGTGAAAAAGGAAATATCTTCCGTTGAAAACTGGAAAGAAGCTTTCTGAGAAACTGCTCTGTGTTCTGTTAATTCATCTCACAGAGTTACATCTTTCCCTTCAAGAAGCCTTTCGCTAAGGCTGTTCTTGTGGAATTGGCAAAGGGATATTTGGAAGCCCATAGAGGGCTATGGTGAAAAAGGAAATATCTTCCGTTCAAAACTGGAAAGAAGCTTTCTGAGAAACTGCTCTGTGTTCTGTTAATTCATCTCCAAGAGTTACGTCTTTCCCTTCAAGAAGCCTTTCGCTAAGGCTGTTCTTGTGGAATTGGCAAAGGGATATTTGGAAGCCCATAGAGGGCTATGGTGAAAAAGGAAATATCTTCCGTTCAAAACTGGAAAGAAGCTTTCTGAGAAACTGCTCTGTGTTCTGTTAATTCATCTCACAGAGTTACATCTTTCCCTTCAAGAAGACTTTCGCTAAGGCTGTTTTTGTGGAATTGGCAAAGGGATATTTGGAAGCCCATAGAGGGATATGGTGAAAAAGGAAATATCTTCCGTTCAAAACTGGAAAGAAGCTTTCTGAGAAACTGCTCTGTGTTCTGTTAATTCATCTCACAGAGTTACATCTTTCCCTTCAAGAAGCCTTTCGCTAAGGCTGTTCTTGTGGAATTGGCAAAAGGATATTTGGAAGCCCATAGAGGGATATGGTGAAAAAGGAAATAACTTCCGTTCAAAACTGGAAAGAAGCTTTCTGAGAAAGTGCTCTGTGTTCTGTTAATTCATCTCCCAGAGTTACGTCTTTCCCTTCAAGAAGCCTTTCGCTAAGGCTGTTCTTGTGGAATTGGCAAAGGGATATTTGCAAGCCCATAGAGGGCTATGGTGAAAAAGGAAATATCTTCCGTTCAAAACTGGAAAGAAGCTTTCTGAGAAACTGCTCTGTGTTCTGTTAATTCATCTCACAGAGTTACATCTTTCCCTTCAAGAAGCCTTTTGCTAAGTCTCTTCTTGTGGAATTGGCAAAGGGATATTTGGTAGCCCATAGAGGGCTATGGTGAAAAATGAAATATCTTCCGTTGAAAACTGGAAAGAAGCTTTCTGAGAAACTGCTCTGTGTTCTGTTAATTCATCTCACAGAGTTACATCTTTCCCTTCAAGAAGCCTTTCACTAAGGCTGTTCTTGTGGAATTGGCAAAGGGATATTTGGAAGCCCATAGAGGGCTATGGTGAAAAAGGAAATAACTTCCGTTCAAAACTGGAAAGAAGCTTTCTGAGAAACTGCTCTGTGTTCTGTTAATTCATCTCACAGAGTTACATCTTTCCCTTCAAGAAGACTTTCGCTAAGGCTGTTTTTGTGGAATTGGCAAAGGGATATTTGGAAGCCCATAGAGGGATATGGTTAAAAAGGAAATAACTTCCGTTCAAAACTGGAAAGAAGCTTTCTGAGAAACTGCTCTGTGTTCTGTTAATTCATCTCACAGAGTTACATCTTTCCCTTCAAGAAGCCTTTCGCTAAGGCTGTTCTTGTGGAATTGGCAAAAGGATATTTGGAAGCCCATAGAGGGATATGGTGAAAAAGGAAATATCTTCCGTTCAAAACTGGAAAGAAGCTTTCTGAGAAACTGCTCTGTGTTCTGTTAATTCATCTCACAGAGTTACATCTTTCCCTTCAAGAAGCCTTTCGCTAAGGCTGCTCTTGTGGAATTGGCAAAAGGATATTTGGAAGCCCATAGAGGGCTATGGTGAAAAAGGAAATATCTTCCGTTCAAAACTGGAAAGAAGCTTTCTGAGAAACTGCTCTGTGTTCTGTTAATTCATCTCACAGAGTTACATCTTTCCCTTCAAGAAGCCTTTCGCTAAGGCTGTTCTTGTGGAATTGGCAAAGGGATATTTGGAAGCCCATAGAGGGCTATGGTGAAAAAGGAAATATCTTCCGTTCAAAAGTGGAAAGAAGCTTTCTGAGAAACTGCTCTGTGTTCTGTTAATTCATCTCACAGAGTTACATCTTTCCCTTCAAGATGCCTTTCGCTAAGGCTGTTCTTGTGGAATTGGCATAGGGATATTTGGAAGCCCATAGAGGGCTACGGTGAAAAAGGAAATATCTTCCGTTCAAAACTGGAAAGAAGCGTTCTGAGAAACTGCTCTGTGTTCTGTTAATTCATCTCACAGAGTTACATCTTTCCCTTCAAGAAGCCTTTCGCTAAGGCTGTTCTTGTGGAATTGGCAAAGGGATATTTGGAAGCCCTTAGAGGGCTATTGTGAAAAAGGAAATATCTTCCGTTCAAAACTGGAAAGAAGCTTTCTGAGAAACTGCTCTGTGGTCTCTTAATTCATCTCACGGAGTTACATCTTTCCCTTCAAGAAGCCTTTCGCTAAGGCTGTTCTTGTGGAATTGGCAAAGGGATATTTGGAAGCCCATAGAGGGCTATGGTAAAAAAGGAAATCACTTCCGTTCAAAACTGGAAAGAAGCTTTCTGAGAAACTGCTCTGTGTTCTGTTAATTCATCTCACAGAGCTACATCTTTCCCTTCAAGAAGCCTTTTGCTAAGGCTCTTCTTGTGGAATTGGCAAAGGGATATTTGGTAGCCCATAGAGGGCTATGGTGAAAAAGGAAATATCTTCCGTTCAAAACTGGAAAGAAGCATTCTGAGAAACTGCTCTGTGTTCTGTTAATTCATCTCACAGAGTTACATCTTTCCCTTCAAGAAGCCTTTCGCTAAGGCTGTTCTTGTGGAATTGGCAAAGGGATATTTGGAAGCCCATAGAGGGCTATGGTGAAAAAGGAAATATCTTCCGTTCAAAACTGGAAAGAAGCTTTGTGAGAAACTGCTCTGTGTTTTGTTAATTCATATCACAGAGTTAAATCTTTCCCTTCAAGAAGCTTTTCGCTAAGGCTGTTCTTGTGGAATTGTCAAAGGGATATTTGGAAGCCCATAGAGGGCTATGGTGAAAAAGGAAATATCTTCCGTTCAAAACTGGAAAGAAGCTTTCTGAGAAACTGCGCTGTGTTCTGTTAATTCATCTCACAGAGTTACGTCTTTCCCTTCAAGAAGCCTTTCGCTAAGGCTGTTCTTGTGGAATTGGCAAAGGGATATTTGGAAGCCCATAGAGGGCTATGGTGAAAAAGGAAATATCTTCCGTTGAAAACTGGAAAGAAGCTTTCTGAGAAACTGCTCTGTGTTCCGTTAATTCATCTCACAGAGTTACATCTTTCCCTTCAAGAAGCCTTTCGCTAAGGCGGTTCTTGTGGAATTGGCAAAGGGATATTTGGAAGCCCATAGATTTCTATGGTGAAAAAGGAAATATCTTCCGTTGAAAACTGGAAAGAAGCTTTCTGAGAAACTGCTCTGTGTTCTGTTAATTCATCTCACAGAGTTACATCTTTCCCTTCAAGAAGACTTTCGCTAAGGCTGTTCTTGTGGAATTTTCAAAAGGATATTTGGAAGCCCATAGAGGGCTATGGTGAAAAAGGAAATATCTTCCGTTCAAAACTGGAAAGAAGCTTTCTGAGAAACTGCTCTGTGTTCTGTTAATTCATCTCCCAGAGTTACGTCTTTCCCTTCAAGAAGCCTTTCGCTAAGGTTGTTCTTGTGGAATTGGCAAAGGGATATTTGGAAGCCCATAGAGGGCTATGGTGAAAAAGGAAATATCTTCCGTTCAAAACTGGAAAGAAGCTTTCTGAGAAACTGCTCTGTGTTCTGTTAATTCATCTCACAGTGTTACATCTTTCCCTTCAAGAAGCCTTTCGCTAAGGCTGTTCTTGTGGAATTGGCAAAGGGCTATTTGGAAGCCCATAGAGGGCTATGGTGAAAAAGGAAATATCTTCCGTTCAAAACTGGAAAGAAGCTTTCTGAGAAACTGCTCTGTGTTCTGTTAATTCATCTCACAGAGTTACATCTTTCCCTTCAAGAAGCCTTTCTCTAAGGCTGTTCTTGTGGAATTGGCAAAGGGATATTTGGAAGCCCATAGAGGGCTATGATGAAAAAGGAAATATCTTCCGTTCAAAACTGGAAAGAAGCTTTCTGAGAAACTGCTCTGTGTTCTGTTCATTCATCTCACAGCGTTACATCTATCCCTTCAAGAAGCCTTTCGCTTAGGCTGTTCTTGTGGAATTGGCAAAGGGATATTTGGAAGCCCATAGAGGGCTATGGTGAAAAAGGAAATATCTTAAGTTCAAAACTGGAAAGAAGCTTTGTGAGAAACTGCTCTGTGTTTTGTTAATTCATATCACAGAGTTACATCTTTCCCTTCAAGAAGCTTTTCGCTAAGCCTGTTCTTGTGGAATTGTCAAAGGGATATTTGGAAGCCCATAGAGGGCTATGGTGAAAAAGGAAATATCTTCCGTTCAAAACTGGAAAGAAGCTTTCTGAGAAACTGCTCTGTGTTCTGTTAATTCATCTCACAGAGTTACGTCTTTCCCTTCAAGAAGCCTTTCGCTAAGGCTGTTCTTGTGGAATTGGCAAAGGGATATTTGGAAGCCCATAGAGGGCTATGGTGAAAAAGGAAATATCTTCCGTTGAAAACTGGAAAGAAGCTTTCTGAGAAACTGCTCTGTGTTCTGTTAATTCATCTCACAGAGTTACATCTTTCCCTTCAAGAAGCCTTTCGCTAAGGCTGTTCTTGTGGAATTGGCAAAGGGATATTTGGAAGCCCATAGAGGGCTATGGTGAAAAAGGAAATATCTTCCGTTCAATACTGGAAAGAAGCTTTCTGAGAAACTGCTCTGTGTTCTGTTAATTCATCTCACAGAGTTACATCTTTCCCTTCAAGAAGCCTTTTGCTAAGTCTCTTCTTGTGGAATTGGCAAAGGGATATTTGGTAGCCCTTAGATGGCTATGGTGAAAAATGAAATATCTTCCGTTGAAAACTGGAAAGAAGCTTTCTGAGAAACTGCTATGTGTTCTGTTAATTCATCTCACATAGTTACATCTTTCCCTTCAAGAAGCCTTTCGCTAAGGCTGTTCTTGTGGAATTGGCAAAAGGATATTTGGAAGCCCATAGAGGGCTATGGTGAAAAAGGAAATATCTTCCGTTCAAAACTGGAAAGAAGCTTTCTGAGAAATTGCTCTGTGTTCTGTTGATTCATCTCACAGAGTTACATCTTTCCCTTCAAGAAGCCTTTCGCTAAGGCTGTTCTTGTGGAATTGGCAAAGGGATATTTGGAAGCCCATAGAGGGCTATGATGAAAAAGGAAATATCTTCCGTTGAAAACTGGAAAGAAGCTTTCTGGTAACTGCTCTGTGTTCTGTTAATTCATCTCACAGAGTTACATCTTTCCCTTCAAGAAGCCTTTCGCTAAGGCTGTTCTTGTGGAATTGGCAAAGGGATATTTGGAAGCCCATAGAGGGCTATGGTGAAAAAGGAAATATCTTCCGTTCAAAAGTGGAAAGAAGCTTTCTGAGAAACTGCTCTGTGTTCTGTTAATTCATCTCACAGAGTTACATCTTTCCCTTCAAGAAGCCTTTCGCTAAGGCTGTTCTTGTGGAATTGGCAAAGGGATATTTGGAAGCCCATAGAGGGCTATGATTAAAAAGGAAATATCTTCCGTTGAAAACTGGAAAGAAGCTTTCTGGTAACTGCTCTGTGTTCTGTTAATTCATCTCACAGAGTTACATCTTTCCCTTCAAGAAGCCTTTCGCTAAGGCTGTTCTTGAGGAATTGGCAAAGGGATATTTGGAAGCCCATAGAGGGCTATGGTGAAAAAGGAAATATCTTCCGTTGAAAACTGGAAAGAAGCTATCTGAGATACTGCTCTGTGTTCTGTTAATTCATCTCACAGAGTTACATCTTTCCCTTCAAGAAGCCTTTCGCTAAGGCTGTTCTTGTGGAATTGGCAAAGGGATATTTGGAAGCCCATAGAGGGCTATGGTGAAAAAGGAAATATCTTCCGTTCAAAACTGGAAAGAAGCTTTCCGAGAAACGGCTCTGTGTTCTGTTAATTCATCTCACAGAGTTTCATGTTTCCCTTCAAGAAGTCTTTCGCTAAGGCTGTTCTTGTGGAATTGGCAAAGGGATATTTGGAAGCCCATAGAGGGTATGGTGAAAAAGGAAATATCTTCCGTTCAAAACTGGAAAGAAGCTATCTGAGAAACTGCTCTGTGTTCTGTTAATTCATCTCACAGAGTTACATCTTTCCCTTCAAGAAGCCTTTCGCTAAGGCTGTTCTTGTGGAATTGGCAAAGGGATATTTGGAAGCCCATAGAGGGCTATGGTGAAAAAGGAAATAACTTCCGTTCAAAACTTGAAAGAAACTTTCTGAGAAACTGCTCTGTGTTCTGTTAATTTATCTCACAGAGTTACATCTTTCCCTTCAAGAAGACTTTCGCTAAGGCTGTATTTGTGGAATTGGCAAAGGGATATTTGGAAGCCCATAGAGGGCTATGGTGAAAAAGGAAATATCTTCCGTTCAAAAATGGAAAGAAGCTTTCTGAGAAACTGCTCTGTGTTCTGTTAATTCATCTCACAGAGTTACGTCTTTCCCTTCAAGAAGCCTTTCGCTAAGGCTGTTCTTGTGGAATTGGCAAAGGGATATTTGGAAGCCCATAGAGGGCTATGGTGAAAAAGGAAATATCTTCCGTTGAAAACTGGAAAGAAGCTTTCTGAGAAACTGCTCTGTGTTCCGTTAATTCATCTCACAGAGTTACATCTTTCCCTTCAAGAAGCCTTTCGCTAAGGCTGTTCTTGTGGAATTGGCAAAGGGATATTTGGAAGCCCATAGATTTCTATGGTGAAAAAGGAAATATCTTCCGTTGAAAACTGGAAAGAAGCTTTCTGAGAAACTGCTCTGTGTTCTGTTAATTCATCTCACAGAGTTACATCTTTCCCTTCAAGAAGACTTTCGCTAAGGCTGTTCTTGTGGAATTTTCAAAAGGATATTTGGAAGCCCATAGAGGGCTATGGTGAAAAAGGAAATATCTTCCGTTCAAAACTGGAAAGAAGCTTTCTGAGAAACTGCTCTGTGTTCTGTTAATTCATCTCCCAGAGTTACGTCTTTCCCTTCAAGAAGCCTTTCGCTAAGGTTGTTCTTGTGGAATTGGCAAAGGGATATTTGGAAGCCCATAGAGGGCTATGGTGAAAAAGGAAATATCTTCCGTTCAAAACTGGAAAGAAGCTTTCTGAGAAACTGCTCTGTGTTCTGTTAATTCATCTCACAGAGTTACATCTTTCCCTTCAAGAAGCCTTTTGCTAAGTCTCTTCTTGTGGAATTGGCAAAGGGATATTTGGTAGCCCATAGACGGCTATGGTGAAAAATGAAATATCTTCCGTTGAAAACTGGAAAGAAGCTTTCTGAGAAACTGCTCTGTGTTCTGTTAATTCATCTCACAGAGTTACATCTTTCCCTTCAAGAAGCCTTTCGCTAAGGCTGTTCTTGTGGAATTGGCAAAGGGATATTTGGAAGCCCATAGAGTTCTATGGTGAAAAAGGAAATAACTTCCGTTCAAAACTGGAAAGAAGCTTTCTGAGAAACTGCTCTGTGTTCTGTTAATTCATCTCACAGAGTTACATCTTTCCCTTCAAGAAGCCTTTCGCTAAGGCTGTTCTTGTGGAATTGGCAAAGGGATATTTGGAAGCCCATAGAGGGCTATGGTGAAAAAGGAAATATCTTCCGTTCAAAACTGGAAAGAAGCTTTCTGAGAAACTGCTCTGTGTTCTGTTAATTCATCTCACAGTGTTACATCTTTCCCTTCAAGAAGCCTTTCGCTAAGGCTGTTCTTGTGGAATTGGCAAAGGGCTATTTGGAAGCCCATAGAGGGCTATGGTGAAAAAGGAAATATCTTCCGTTCAAAACTGGAAAGAAGCTTTCTGAGAAACTGCTCTGTGTTCTGTTAATTCATCTCACAGAGTTACATCTTTCCCTTCAAGAAGCCTTTCTCTAAGGCTGTTCTTGTGGAATTGGCAAAGGGATATTTGGAAGCCCATAGAGGGCTATGATGAAAAAGGAAATATCTTCCGTTCAAAACTGGAAAGAAGCTTTCTGAGAAACTGCTCTGTGTTCTGTTCATTCATCTCACAGCGTTACATCTATCCCTTCAAGAAGCCTTTCGCTAAGGCTGTTCTTGTGGAATTGGCAAAGGGATATTTGGAAGCCCATAGAGGGCTATGGTGAAAAAGGAAATATCTTAAGTTCAAAACTGGAAAGAAGCTTTGTGAGAAACTGCTCTGTGTTTTGTTAATTCATATCACAGAGTTACATCTTTCCCTTCAAGAAGCTTTTCGCTAAGCCTGTTCTTGTGGAATTGTCAAAGGGATATTTGGAAGCCCATAGAGGGCTATGGTGAAAAAGGAAATATCTTCCGTTCAAAACTGGAAAGAAGCTTTCTGAGAAACTGCTCTGTGTTCTGTTAATTCATCTCACAGAGTTACGTCTTTCCCTTCAAGAAGCCTTTCGCTAAGGCTGTTCTTGTGGAATTGGCAAAGGGATATTTGGAAGCCCATAGAGGGCTATGGTGAAAAAGGAAATATCTTCCGTTGAAAACTGGAAAGAAGCTTTCTGAGAAACTGCTCTGTGTTCTGTTAATTCATCTCACAGAGTTACATCTTTCCCTTCAAGAAGCCTTTCGCTAAGGCTGTTCTTGTGGAATTGGCAAAGGGATATTTGGAAGCCCATAGAGGGCTATGGTGAAAAAGGAAATATCTTCCGTTCAATACTGGAAAGAAGCTTTCTGAGAAACTGCTCTGTGTTCTGTTAATTCATCTCACAGAGTTACATCTTTCCCTTCAAGAAGCCTTTTGCTAAGTCTCTTCTTGTGGAATTGGCAAAGGGATATTTGGTAGCCCTTAGATGGCTATGGTGAAAAATGAAATATCTTCCGTTGAAAACTGGAAAGAAGCTTTCTGAGAAACTGCTATGTGTTCTGTTAATTCATCTCACATAGTTACATCTTTCCCTTCAAGAAGCCTTTCGCTAAGGCTGTTCTTGTGGAATTGGCAAAAGGATATTTGGAAGCCCATAGAGGGCTATGGTCAAAAAGGAAATATCTTCCGTTCAAAACTGGAAAGAAGCTTTCTGAGAAATTGCTCTGTGTTCTGTTGATTCATCTCACAGAGTTACATCTTTCCCTTCAAGAAGCCTTTCGCTAAGGCTGTTCTTGTGGAATTGGCAAAGGGATATTTGGAAGCCCATAGAGGGCTATGATGAAAAAGGAAATATCTTCCGTTGAAAACTGGAAAGAAGCTTTCTGGTAACTGCTCTGTGTTCTGTTAATTCATCTCACAGAGTTTCATGTTTCCCTTCAAGAAGTCTTTCGCTAAGGCTGTTCTTGTGGAATTGGCAAAGGGATATTTGGAAGCCCATAGAGGGTATGGTGAAAAAGGAAATATCTTCCGTTCAAAACTGGAAAGAAGCTATCTGAGAAACTGCTCTGTGTTCTGTTAATTCATCTCACAGAGTTACATCTTTCCCTTCAAGAAGCCTTTCGCTAAGGCTGTTCTTGTGGAATTGGCAAAGGGATATTTGGAAGCCCATAGAGGGCTATGGTGAAAAAGGAAATAACTTCCGTTCAAAACTTGAAAGAAACTTTCTGAGAAACTGCTCTGTGTTCTGTTAATTTATCTCACAGAGTTACATCTTTCCCTTCAAGAAGACTTTCGCTAAGGCTGTATTTGTGGAATTGGCAAAGGGATATTTGGAAGCCCATAGAGGGCTATGGTGAAAAAGGAAATATCTTCCGTTCAAAAATGGAAAGAAGCTTTCTGAGAAACTGCTCTGTGTTCTGTTAATTCATCTCACAGAGTTACATCTTTCCCTTCAAGAAGCCTTTAGCTAAGGCTGTTCTTGTGGAATTGGCAAAAGGATATTTGGAAGCCCATAGAGGGCTATAGTGAAAAAGGAAATATCTTCCGTTGAAAACTGGAAAGAAGCTTTCTGAGAAACTGCTCTGTGTTCTGTTAATTCATCTCACAGAGTTACATCTTTCCCTTCAAGAAGCCTTTCGCTAAGGCTGTTCTTGTGGAATTGGCAAAGGGATATTTGGAAGCCCATAGAGGGCTATGGTGAAAAAGGAAATATCTTCCGTTCAAAACTGGAAAGAAGCTTTCTGAGAAACTGCTCTGTGTTCTGTTAATTCATCTCACAGAGTTACATCTTTCCCTTCAAGAAGCCTTTCGCTAAGGCTGTTCTTGTGGAATTGGCAAAGGGATATTTGGAAGCCCATAGAGGGCTATGGTGAAAAAGGAAATATCTTCCGTTCAAAACTGGAAAGAAGCTTTCTGAGAAACTGCTCTGTGTTCTGTTAATTCATCTCACAGAGTTACATCTTTCCCTTCAAGATGCCTTTCGCTAAGGCTGTTCTTGTGGAATTGGCATAGGGATATTTGGAAGCCCATAGAGGTCTATGGTGAAAAAGGAAATATCTTCCGTTCAAAACTGGAAAGAAGCTTTCTGAGAAACTGCTCTGTGTTCTGTTAATTCATCTCACAGAGTTACATCTTTCCCTTCAAGAAGCCTTTTGCTAAGGCTCTTCTTGTGGAATTGGCAAAGGGATATTTGGTAGCCCATAGAGGGCTATGGTGAAAAATGAAATATCTTCCGTTGAAAACTGGAAAGAAGCTTTCTGAGAAACTGCTCTGTGTTCTGTTAATACATCTCACAGAGTTACATCTTTCCCTTCAAGAAGCCTTTCGCTAAGGCTGTTCTTCTGGAATTGGCAAAAGGATATTTGGAAGCCCATAGAGTGCTATGGTGAAAAAGGAAATATCTTCCGTTCAAAACTGGAAAGAAGCTTTCTGAGAAACTGCTCTGTGTTCTGTTAGTTCATCTCACAGAGTTACATCTTTCCCTTCAAGAAGTCTTTCGCTAAGGCTGTTCTTGTGGAATTGGCAAAGGGATATTTGGAAGCCCATAGAGGGCTATGGTGAAAAAGGAAATATCTTCCGTTCAAAACTGGAAAGAAGCTTTGTGAGAAACTGCTCTGTGTTTTGTTAATTCATATAACAGAGTTACATCTTTGCCTTCAAGAAGCTTTTCGCTAAGGCTGTTCTTGTGGAATTGTCAAAGGGATATTTGGAAGCCCATAGAGGGCTATGGTGAAAAAGGAAATATCTTCCGTTCAAAACTGGAAAGAAGCTTTCTGAGAAACTGCTCTGTGTTCTGTTAATTCATCTCACAGGGTTACGTCTTTCCCTTCAAGAAGCCTTTCGCTAAGGCTGTTCTTGTGGAATTGGCAAAGGGATATTTGGAAGCCCATAGAGGGCTATGGTGAAAAAGGAAATATCTTCCATTGAAAACTGGAAAGAAGCTTTCTGAGAAACTGCTCTGTGTTCTGTTAATTCATCTCACAGAGTTACATCTTTCCCTTCAAGAAGCCTTTCGCTAAGGCTGTTCTTGTGGAATTGGCAAAGGGATATTTGGAAGCCCATAGATGGCTATGGTGATAAAGGAAATATCTTCCGTTGAAAACTGGAAAGAAGCTTTCTGAGAAACAGCTCTGTGCTCTGTTAATTCATCTCACAGAGTTACATCTTTCCCTTCAAGAAGCCTTTCGCTAAGGCTGTTCTTGTGGAATTGGCAAAGGGATATTTGGAAGCCCATAGAGGGCTATGGTGAAAAAGGAAATATCTTCCGTTCAAAACTGGAAAGAAGCTTTCTGAGAAACTGCTCTGTGTTCTGTTAATTCATCTCCCAGAGTTACGTCTTTCCCTTCAAGAAGCCTTTCGCTAAGGCTGTTCTTGTGGAATTGGCAAAGGGATATTTGGAAGCCCATAGAGGGCTATGGTGAAAAAGGAAGTATCTTCCGTTGAAAACTGGAAAGAAGCTTTCTGAGAAACTGCTCTGTGTTCTGTTAATTCATCTCACAGAGTTACATCTTTCCCTTCAAGAAGCCTTTCGCTAAGGCTGTTCTTGTGGAATTGGCAAAAGGATATTTGGAAGCCCATAGATGGCTATGGTGAAAAAGGAAATATCTTCCGTTCAAAACTGGAAAGAAGCTTTTTGAGAAACTGCTCTGTGTTCTGTTAATTCATCTCACAGAGTTACATCTTTCCCTTCAAGAAGCCTTTCGCTAAGGCTGTTCTTGTGGAATTGGTAAAGGGATATTTGGAAGCCCATAGAGGGCTATGGTGAAAAAGGAAATATCTTCCGTTCAAAACTGGAAAGAAGCTATCTGAGAAACTGCTCGGTGTTCTGTTAATTCATCTCACAGAGTTACATCTTTCCCTTCAAGAAGCCTTTCGCTAAGGCTGTTCTTGTGGAATTGGCAAAGGGATATTTGGAAGCCCATAGAGGGCTATGGTGAAAAAGGAAATAACTTCCGTTCAAAACTGGAAAGAAGCTTTCTGAGAAACTGCTCTGTGTTCTGTTAATTCATCTCACAGAGTTACATCTTTCCCTTCAAGAAGACTTTCGCTAAGGCTGTTTTTGTGGAATTGGCAAAGGGATATTTGGAAGCTCATAGAGGGATATGGTGAAAAAGGAAATATCTTCCGTTCAAAACTGGAAAGAAGCTTTCTGAGAAACTGCTCTGTGTTCTGTTAATTCATCTCACAGAGTTACATCTTTCCCTTCAAGAAGCCTTTCGCTAAGGCTGTTCTTGTGGAATTGGCAAAGGGATATTTGGAAGCCCATAGAGGGCTATGGTGAAAAAGGAAATATCTTCCGTTCAAAACTGGAAAGAAGCTTTCTGAGAAACTGCTCTGTGTTCTGTTAATTCATCTCACAGAGTTACATCTTTCCCTTCAAGAAGCCTTTCGCTAAGGCTGTTCTTGTGGAATTGGCAAAGGGATATTTGGAAGCCCATAGAGGGCTATGGTGAAAAAGGAAATATCTTCCGTTCAAAACTGGAAAGAAGCTTTCTGAGAAACTGCTCTGTGTTCTGTTAATTCATCTCACAGAGTTACATCTTTCCCTTCAAGAAGCCTTTCGCTAAGGTTGTTCTTGTGGAATTGGCAAAGGGATATTTGGAAGCCCATAGAGGGCTATGGTGAAAAAGGAAATATCTTCCGTTCAAAACTGGAAAGAAGCTTTCTGAGAAACTGCTCTGTGTTCTGTTAATTCATCTCACAGAGTTACGTCTTTCCCTTCAAGAAGCCTTTCGCTAAGGCTGTTCTTGTGGAATTGGCAAAGGGATATTTGGAAGCCCATAGAGGGCTATGGTGAAAAAGGAAATATCTTCCGTTGAAAACTGGAAAGAAGCTTTCTGAGAAACTGCTCTGTGTTCTGTTAATTCATCTCACAGAGTTACATCTTTCCCTTCAAGAAGCCTTTCGCTAAGGCTGTTCTTGTGGAATTGGCAAAGGGATATTTGGAAGCCCATAGATGGCTATGGTGAAAAAGGAAATATCTTCCGTTGAAAACTGGAAAGAAGCTTTCTGAGAAACTGCTCTGTGTTCTGTTAATTCATCTCACAGAGTTACATCTTTCCCTTCAAGAAGACTTTCGCTAAGGCTGTTCTTGTGGAATTGGCAAAGGGATATTTGGAAGCCCATAGAGGGCTATGGTGAAAAAGGAAATATCTTCCGTTGAAAACTGGAAAGAAGCTTTCTGAGAAACTGCTCTGTGTTCTGTTAATTCATCTCACAGAGTTACATCTTTCCCTTCAAGAAGCCTTTCGCTAAGGCTGTTCTTGCGGAATTGGCAAAAGGATATTTGGAAGCCCATAGTGGGCTATGGTGAAAAAGGAAATATCTTCCGTTGAAAACTGGAAAGAAGCTTTCTGAGAAACTGCTCTGTGTTCTGTTAATTCATCTCACAGAGTTACATCTTTCCCTTCAAGAAGCCTTTCGCTAAGGCTGTTCTTGTGGAATTGGCAAAGGGATATTTGGAAGCCCATAGAGGGCTATGGTGAAAAAGGAAATAACTTCCGTTCAAAACTGGAAAGAAGCTTTCTGAGAAACTGCTCTGTGTTCTGTTAATTCATCTCACAGAGTTACATCTTTCCCTTCAAGAAGCCTTTCGCTAAGGCTGTTTTTGTGGAATTGGCAAAGGGATATTTGGAAGCCCATAGAGGGATAAGGTGAAAAAGGAAATATCTTCCGTTCAAAACTGGAAAGAAGCTTTCTGAGAAACTGCTCTGTGTTCTGTTAATTCATCTCACAGAGTTACATCTTTCCCTTAAAGAAGCCTTTCGCTAAGGCTGTTCTTGTGGAATTGGCAAAAGGATATTTGGAAGCCCATAGAGGGCTATGGTGAAAAAGGAAATATCTTCCGTTCAAAACTGGAAAGAAGCTTTCTGAGAAACTGCTCTATGTTCTGTTAATTCATCTCACAGAGTTACGTCTTTCCCTTCAAGAAGACTTTCGCTAAGGCTGTTCTTGTGGAATTGGCAAAGGGATATTTGGAAGCCCATAGAGGGCTATGGTGAAAAAGGAAATATCTTCCGTTGAAAACTGGAAAGAACCTTTCTGAGAAACTGCTCTGTGTTCTGTTAATTCATCTCACAGAGTTACATCTTTCCCTTCAAGAAGCCTTTCGCTAAGGCTGTTCTTGTGGAATTGGCAAAGGGATATTTGGAAGCCCATAGATGGCTATGGTGAAAAAGGAAATATCTTCCGTTGAAAACTGGCAAGAAGCTTTCTGAGAAACTGCTCTGTGTTCTGTTAATTCATCTCACAGAGTTACATCTTTCCCTTCAAGAAGCCTTTCGCTAAGGCTGTTCTTGTGGAATTGGCAAAGGGATATTTGGAAGCCCATAAGGGCTATGGTGAAAAAGGAAATATCTTCCGTTGAAAACTGGAAAGAAGCTTTCTGAGAAACTGCTCTGTGTTCTGTTAATTCATCTCACAGAGTTACATCTTTCCCTTCAAGAAGCCTTTCGCTAAGGCTGTTTTTGTGGAATTGGCAAAAGGATATTTGGAAGCCCATAGAGGGCTATGGTGAAAAAGGAAATATCTTCCGTTCAAAACTGGAAAGAAGCTTTCTGAGAAACTGCTCTGTGTTCTGTTAATTCATCTCACAGAGTTACATCTTTCCCTTCAAGAAGCCTTTCGCTAAGGCTGTTCTTGTGGAATTGGCAAAGGGATATTTGGAAGCCCATAGAGGGCTATGGTGAAAAAGGAAATAACTTCCGTTCAAAACTGGAAAGAAGCTTTCTGAGAAACTGCTCTGTGTTCTGTTAATTCATCTCACAGAGTTACATCTTTCCCTTCAAGAAGACTTTCGCTAAGGCTGTTTTTGTGGAATTGGCAAAGGGATATTTGGAAGCCCATAGAGGGATACGGTGAAAAAGGAAATATCTTCCGTTCTAAACTGGAAAGAAGCTTTCTGAGAAACTGCTCTGTGTTCTGTTAATTCATCTCACAGAGTTACATCTTTCCCTTCAAGAAGCCTTTCGCTAAGGCTGTTCTTGTGGAATTGGCAAAGGGATATTTGGAAGCCCATAGAGGGCTATGGTGAAAAAGGAAATATCTTCCGTTCAAAACTGGAAAGAAGCTATCTGAGAAACTGCTCTGTGTTCTGTTAATTCATCTCACAGAGTTACATCTTTCCCTTCAAGAAGCCTTTCGCTAAGGCTGTTCTTGTGGAATTGGCAAAGGGATATTTGGAAGCCCTTAGAGGGCTATGGTGAAAAAGGAAATAACTTCCGTTCAAAACTGGAAAGAAACTTTCTGAGAAACTGCTCTGTGTTCTGTTAATTTATCTCACAGAGTTACATCTTTCCCTTCAAGAAGACTTTCGCTAAGGCTGTATTTGTGGAATTGGCAAAGGGATATTTGGAAGCCCATAGAGGGATATGGTGAAAAAGGAAATATCTTCCGTTCAAAACTGGAAAGAAGCTTTCTGAGAAACTGCTCTGTGTTCTGTTAATTCATCTCACTGAGTTACATCTTTCCCTTCAAGAAGCCTTTCGCTAAGGCTGTTCTTGTGGAATTGGCAAAGGGATATTTGGAAGCCCATAGAGGGCTATAGTGAAAAAGGAAATATCTTCCGTTCAAAACTGGAAAGAAGCTTTCTGAGAAACTGCTCTGTGTTCTGTTAATTCATCTCACAGAGTTACATCTTTCCCTTCAAGAAGCCTTTCGCCAAGGCTGTTCTTGTGTAATTGGCAAAGGGATATTTGGAAGCCCATAGAGGGCTATGGTGAAAAAGAAAATAACTTCCGTTCAAAACTGGAAAGAAGCTTTCTGAGAAACTGCTCTGTGTTCTGTTAATTCATCTCACAGAGTTACATCTTTCCCTTCAAGAAGCCTTTTGCTATGTCTCTTCTTGTGGAATTGGCAAAGGGATATTTGGTAGCCCATAGAGGGCTATGGTGAAAAATGAAATATCTTCCGTTGAAAACTGGAAAGAAGCTTTCTGAGAAACTGCTCTGTGTTCTGTTAATTCATCTCACAGAGTTACATCTTTCCCTTCAAGAAGCCTTTCGATAAGGCTGTTCTTGTGGAATTGGCAAAAGGATATTTGGAAGCCCATAGAGGGCTATGGTGAAAAAGGAAATATCTTCCGTTCAAAACTGGAAAGAAGCTTTCTGAGAAACTGCTCTGTGTTCTGTTAATTCATCTCACAGAGTTACATCTTTCCCTTCAAGAAGCCTTTCGCTAAGGCTGTTCTTGTGGAATTGGCAAAGGGATATTTGGAAGCCCATAGAGGGCTATGGTGAAAAAGGAAATATCTTCCGTTCAAAACTGGAAAGAAGCTTTTTGAGAAACTGCTCTGTGTTCTGTTAATTCATCTCACAGAGTTACATCTTTCCCTTCAAGAAGCCTTTCGCTAAGGCTGTTCTTGTGGAATTGGTAAAGGGATATTTGGAAGCCCATAGAGGGCTATGGTGAAAAAGGAAATATCTTCCGTTCAAAACTGGAAAGAAGCTTTCTGAGAAATTGCTCTGTGTTCAGTTGATTCATCTCACAGAGTTACATCTTTCCCTTCAAGAAGCCTTTCGCTAAGGCTGTTCTTGTGGAATTGGCAAAGGGATATTTGGAAGCCCATAGAGGGCTATGATTAAAAAGGAAATATCTTCCGTTGAAAACTGGAAAGAAGCTTTCTGGTAACTGCTCTGTGTTCTGTTAATTCATCTCACAGAGTTACATCTTTCCCTTCAAGAAGCCTTTCGCTAAGGCTGTTCTTTTGGAATTGGCAAAGGGATATTTGGAAGCCCATAGAGGGCTATGGTGAAAAAGGAAATATCTTCCGTTCAAAACTGGAAAGAAGCTATCTGAGATACTGCTCTGTGTTCTGTTAATTCATCTCACAGAGTTACATCTTTCCCTTCAAGAAGCCTTTCGCTAAGGCTGTTCTTGTGGAATTGGCCAAGGGATATTTGGAAGCCCATAGAGGGCTATGGTGAAAAAGGAAATATCTTCCGTTCAAAACTGGAAAGAAGCTTTCCGAGAAACTGCTCTGTGTTCTGTTAATTCATCTCACAGAGTTACATCTTTCCCTTCAAGAAGCCTTTCGCTAAGGCTGTTCTTGTGGAATTGGCAAAGGGATATTTGGAAGCCCATAGAGGGCTATGGTGAAAAAGGAAATATCTTCCGTTCAAAACTGGAAAGAAGCTATCTGAGAAACTGCTCTGTGTTCTGTTAATTCATCTCACAGAGTTACATCTTTCCCTTCAAGAAGCCTTTCGCTAAGGCTGTTCTTGTGGAATTGGCAAAGGGATATTTGGAAGCCCATAGAGGGCTATGGTGAAAAAGGAAATAACTTCCGTTCAAAACTGGAAAGAAACTTTCTGAGAAACTGCTCTGTGTTCTGTTAATTTATCTCACAGAGTTACATCTTTCCCTTCAAGAAGACTTTCGCTAAGGCTGTATTTGTGGAATTGGCAAAGGGATATTTGGAAGCCCATAGAGGGATATGGTGAAAAAGGAAATATCTTCCGTTCAAAACTGGAAAGAAGCTTTCTGAGAAACTGCTCTGTGTTCTGTTAATTCATCTCACAGAGTTACATCTTTCCCTTCAAGAAGCCTTTCGCTAAGGCTGTTCTTGTGGAATTGGCAAAAGGATATTTGGAAGCCCATAGAGGGCTATAGTGAAAAAGGAAATATCTTCCGTTCAAAACTGGAAAGAAGCTTTCTGAGAAACTGCTCTGTGTTCTGTTAATTCATCTCACAGAGTTACATCTTTCCCTTCAAGAAGCCTTTCGCTAAGGCTGTTCTTGTGGAATTTGCAAAGGGATATTTGTAAGCCCGTAGAGGGCTATGGTGAAAAAGGAAATATCTTCCGTTCAAAACTGGAAAGAAGCTTTCTGAGAAACTGCTCTGTGTTCTGTTAATTCATCTCACAGAGTTACATCTTTCCCTTCAAGAAGCCTTTCGCTAAGGCTGTTCTTGTGGAATTGGCAAAGGGATATTTGGAAGCCCATAGAGGGCTATGGTGAAAAAGGAAATATCTTCCGTTCAAAACTGGAAAGAAGCTTTCTGAGAAACTGCTCTGTGTTCTGTTAATTCATCTCACAGAGTTACATCTTTCCCTTCAAGATGCCTTTCGCTAAGGCTGTTCTTGTGGAATTGGCATAGGGATATTTGGAAGCCCATAGAGGGCTATGGTGAAAAAGGAAATATCTTCCGTTCAAAACTGGAAAGAAGCTTTCTGAGAAACTGCTCTGTGTTCTGTTAATTCATCTCACAGAGTTACATCTTTCCCTTCAAGAAGCCTTTTGCTAAGGCTCTTCTTGTGGAATTGGCAAAGGGATATTTGGTAGCCCAGAGAGGGCTATGGTGAAAAATGAAATATCTTCCGTTGAAAACTGGAAAGAAGCTTTCTGAGAAACTGCTCTGTGTTCTGTTAATACATCTCACAGAGTTACATCTTTCCCTTCAAGAAGCCTTTCGCTAAGGCTGTTCTTCTGGAATTGGCAAAAGGATATTTGGAAGCCCAAAGAGGGCTATGGTGAAAAAGGAAATATCTTCCGTTCAAAACTGGAAAGAAGCTTTCTGAGAAACTGCTCTGTGTTCTGTTAATTCATCTCACAGAGTTACATCTTTCCCTTCAAGAAGTCTTTCGCTAAGGCTGTTCTTGTGGAATTGGCAAAGGGATATTTGGAAGCCCATAGAGGGCTAGGGTGAAAAAGGAAATATCTTCCGTTCAAAACTGGAAAGAAGCTTTGTGAGAAACTGCTCTGTGTTTTGTTAATTCATATCACAGTGTTACATCTTTCCCTTCGAGAAGCTTTTCGCTAAGGCTGTTCTTGTGGAATTGTCAAAGGGATATTTGGAAGCCCATAGAGGGCTATGGTGAAAAAGGAAATATCTTCCGTTCAAAACTGGAAAGAAGCTTTCTGAGAAACTGCTCTGTGTTCTGTTAATTCATCTCACAGGGTTACGTCTTTCCCTTCAAGAAGCCTTTCGCTAAGGCTGTTCTTGTGGAATTGGCAAAGGGATATTTGGAAGCCCATAGAGGGCTATGGTGAAAAAGGAAATATCTTCCGTTCAAAACTGGAAAGAAGCTTTCTGAGAAACTGCTCTGTGTTCTGTTAATTCATCTCACAGAGTTACATCTTTCCCTTCAAGAAGCCTTTCGCTAAGGCTGTTCTTGTGGAATTGGCAAAGGGATATTTGGAAGCCCATAGATGGCTATGGTGAAAAAGGAAATATCTTCCGTTGAAAACTGGAAAGAAGCTTTCTGAGAAACTGCTCTGTGTTCTGTTAATTCATCTCACAGAGTTACATCTTTCCCTTCAAGAAGCCTTTCGCTAAGGCTGTTCTTGTGGAATTGGCAAAGGGATATTTGGAAGCCCATAGAGGGCTATGGTGAAAAAGGAAATATCTTCCGTTGAAAACTGGAAAGAAGCTTTCTGAGAAACTGCTCTGTGTTCTGTTAATTCATCTCCCAGAGTTACGTCTTTCCCTTCAAGAAGCCTTTCGCTAAGGCTGTTCTTGTGGAATTGGCAAAGGGATATTTGGAAGCCCATAGAGGGCTATGGTGAAAAAGGAAATATCTTCCGTTGAAAACTGGAAAGAAGCTTTCTGAGAAACTGCTCTGTGTTCTGTTAATTCATCTCACAGAGTTACATCTTTCCCTTCAAGAAGCCTTTCGCTAAGGCAGTTCTTGTGGAATTGGCAAAAGGATATTTGGAAGCCCATAGAGGGCTATGGTGAAAAAGGAAATATCTTCCGTTCAAAACTGGAAAGAAGCTTTCTGAGAAACTGCTCTGTGTTCTGTTAATTCATCTCACAGAGTTACATCTTTCCCTTCAAGAAGCCTTTCGCTAAGGCTGTTCTTGTGGAATTGGCAAAGGGATATTTGGAAGCCCTTAGAGGGCTATGGTGAAAAAGGAAATATCTTCCGTTGAAAACTGGAAAGAAGCTTTCTGAGAAACTGCTCTGTGTTCTATTAATTCATCTCCCAGAGTTACGTCTTTCCCTTCAAGAAGCCTTTCGCTAAGGCTGTTCTTGTGGAATTGGCAAAGGGATATTTGGAAGCCCATAGAGGGCTATGGTGAAAAAGGAAATATCTTCCGTTGAAAACTGGAAAGAAGCTTTCTGAGAAACTGCTCTGTGTTCTGTTAATTCATCTCACAGAGTTACATCTTTCCCTTCAAGAAGCCTTTGGCTAAGGCGGTTCTTGTGGAATTGGCAAAAGGATATTTGGAAGCCCATAGAGGGCTATGGTGAAAAAGGAAATATCTTCCGTTCAAAACTGGAAAGAAGCTTTCTGAGAAACTGCTCTGTGTTCTGTTCATTCATCTCACAGAGTTACATCTTTCCCTTCAAGAAGCCTTTCGCTAAGGCTGTTCTTGTGGAATTGGCAAAGGGATATTTGGAAGCCCATAGAGGGCTATGGTGAAAAAGGAAATATCTTCCGTTCAAAACTGGAAAGAAGCTTTTTGAGAAACTGCTCTGTGTTCTGTTAATTCATCTCACAGAGTTACATCTTTCCCTTCAAGAAGCCTTTCGCTAAGGCTGTTCTTGTGGAATTGGTAAAGGGATATTTGGAAGCCCATAGAGGGCTATGGTGAAAAAGGAAATATCTTCCGTTCAAAACTGGAAAGAAGCTATCTGAGAAACTGCTCGGTGTTCTGTTAATTCATCTCACAGAGTTACATCTTTCCCTTCAAGAAGCCTTTCGCTAAGGCTGTTCTTGTGGAATTGGCAAAGGGATATTTGGAAGCCCATAGAGGGCTATGGTGAAAAAGGAAATAACTTCCGTTCAAAACTGGAAAGAAGCTTTCTGAGAAACTGCTCTGTGTTCTGTTAATTCATCTCACAGAGTTCCATCTTTCCCTTCAAGAAGACTTTCGCTAAGGCTGTTTTTGTGGAATTGGCAAAGGGATATTTGGAAGCTCATAGAGGGATATGGTGAAAAAGGAAATATCTTCCGTTCAAAACTGGAAAGAAGCTTTCTGAGAAACTGCTCTGTGTTCTGTTAATTCATCTCACAGAGTTACATCTTTCCCTTCAAGAAGCCTTTCGCTAAGGCTGTTCTTGTGGAATTGGCAAAAGGATATTTGGAAGCCCATAGAGGGCCATGGTGAAAAAGGAAATATCTTCCGTTCAAAACTGGAAAGAAGCTTTCTGAGAAACTGCTCTGTGTTCTGTTAATTCATCTCACAGAGTTACATCTTTCCCTTCAAGAAGCCTTTCGCTAAGGCTGTTCTTGTGGAATTGGCAAAGGGATATTTGGAAGCCCATAGAGGGCTATGGTGAAAAAGGAAATATCTTCCGTTGAAAACTGGAAAGAAGCTTTCTGAGAATCTGCTCTGTGTTCTGTTAATTCATCTCCCAGAGTTACGTCTTTCCCTTCAAGAAGCCTTTCGCTAAGGCTGTTCTTGTGTAATTGGCAAAGGGATATTTGGAAGCCCATAGAGGGCTATGGTGAAAAAGGAAATATCTTCCGTTCAAAACTGGAAAGAAGCTTTCTGAGAAACTGCTCTGTGTTCTGTTAATTCATCTCACAGAGTTACATCTTTCCCTTCAAGAAGCCTTTTGCTATGACTCTTCTTGTGGAATTGGCAAAGGGATATTTGGTAGCCCATAGAGGGCTATGGTGAAAAATGAAATATCTTCCGTTGAAAACTGGAAAGAAGCTTTCTGAGAAACTGCTCTGTGTTCTGTTAATTCATCTCACAGAGTTACATCTTTCCCTTCAAGAAGCCTTTCGCTAAGGCTGTTCTTGTGGAATTGGCAAAAGGATATTTGGAAGCCCATAGAGGGCTATGGTGAAAAAGGAAATATCTTCCGTTCAAAACTGGAAAGAAGCTTTCTGAGAAACTGCTCTGTGTTCTGTTAATTCATCTCACAGAGTTACATCTTTCCCTTCAAGAAGCCTTTCGCTAAGGCTGTCCTTGTGGAATTGGCAAAGGGATATTTGGAAGCCCATAGAGGGCTATGGTGAAAAAGGAAATATCTTCCGTTCAAAGCTGGAAAGAAGCTTTTTGAGAAACTGCTCTGTGTTCTGTTAATTCATCTCACAGAGTTACATCTTTCCCTTCAAGAAGCCTTTCGCTAAGGCTGTTCTTGTGGAATTGGTAAAGGGATATTTGGAAGCCCAAGAGGGCTATGGTGAAAAAGGAAATATCTTCCGTTCAAAACTGGAAAGAAGCTTTCTGAGAAATTGCTCTGTGTTCAGTTGATTCATCTCACAGAGTTACATCTTTCCCTTCAAGAAGCCTTTCGCTAAGGCTGTTCTTGTGGAATTGGCAAAGGGATATTTGGAAGCCCATAGAGGGCTATGATTAAAAAGGAAATATCTTCCGTTGAAAACTGGAAAGATGCTTTCTGGTAACTGCTCTGTGTTCTGTTAATTCATCTCACAGAGTTACATCTTTTCCTTCAAGAAGCCTTTCGCTAAGGCTGTTCTTGTGGAATTGGCAAAGGGATATTTGGAAGCCCATAGAGGGCTATGGTGAAAAAGGAAATATCTTCCGTTCAAAACTGGAAAGAAGCTATCTGAGATACTGCTCTGTGTTCTGTTAATTCATCTCACAGAGTTACATCTTTCCCTTCAAGAAGCCTTTCGCTAAGGCTGTTCTTGTGGAATTGGCCAAGGGATATTTGGAAGCCCATAGAGGGCTATGGTGAAAAAGGAAATATCTTCCGTTCAAAACTGGAAAGAAGCTTTCCGAGAAACTGCTCTGTGTTCTGTTAATTCATCTCACAGAGTTACATCTTTCCCTTCAAGAAGCCTTTCGCTAAGGCTGTTCTTGTGGAATTGGCAAAGGGATATTTGGAAGCCCATAGAGGGTATGGTGAAAAAGGAAATATCTTCCGTTCAAAACTGGAAAGAAGCTATCTGAGAAACTGCTCTGTGTTCTGTTAATTCATCTCACAGAGTTACATCTTTCCCTTCAAGAAGCCTTTCGCTAAGGCTGTTCTTGTGGAATTGGCAAAGGGATATTTGGAAGCCCATAGAGGGCTATGGTGAAAAAGGAAATAACTTCCGTTCAAAACTTGAAAGAAACTTTCTGAGAAACTGCTCTGTGTTCTGTTAATTTATCTCACAGAGTTACATCTTTCCCTTCAAGAAGACTTTCCCTAAGGCTGTATTTGTGGAATTGGCAAAGGGATATTTGGAAGCCCATAGAGGGATATGGTGAAAAAGGAAATATCTTCCGTTCAAAACTGGAAAGAAGCTTTCTGAGAAACTGCTATGTGTTCTGTTAATTCATCTCACAGAGTTACATCTTTCCCTTCAAGAAGCCTTTCGTTAAGGCTGTTCTTGTGGAATTGGCAAAAGGATATTTGGAAGCCCATAGAGGGCTATAGTGAAAAAGGAAATATCTTCCGTTCAAAACTGGAAAGAAGCTTTCTGAGAAACTGCTCTGTGTTCTGTTAATTCATCTCACAGAGTTACATCTTTCCCTTCAAGAAGCCTTTCGCTAAGGCTGTTCTTGAGGAATTGGCAAAGGGATATTTGGAAGCCCATAGAGGGCTATGGTGAAAAAGGAAATATCTTCCGTTCAAAACTGGAAAGAAGCTTTCTGAGAAACTGCTCTGTGTTCTGTTAATTCATCTCACAGAGTTACATCTTTCCCTTCAAGAAGTCTTTCGCTAAGGCTGTTCTTGTGGAATTGGCAAAGGGATATTTGGAAGCCCATAGAGGGCTATGGTGAAAAAGGAAATATCTTCCGTTCAAAACTGGAAAGAAGCTTTCTGAGAAACTACTCTGTGTTCTGTTAATTCATCTCACAGGGTTACGTCTTTCCCTTCAAGAAGCCTTTCGCTAAGGCTGTTCTTGTGTAATTGGCAAAGGGATATTTGGAAGCCCATAGAGGGCTATGGTGAAAAAGGAAATATCTTCCGTTGAAAACTGGAAAGAAGCTTTCTGAGAAACTGCTCTGTGTTCTGTTAATTCATCTCACAGAGTTACATCTTTCCCTTCAAGAAGCCTTTCGCTAAGGCTGTTCTTGTGGAATTGGCAAAGGGATATTTGGAAGCCCATAGATGGCTATGGTGAAAAAGGAAATATCTTCCGTTGAAAACTGGAAAGAAGCTTTCTGAGAAACTGCTCTGTGTTCTGTTAATTCATCTCACAGAGTTACATCTTTCCCTTCAAGAAGCCTTTCGCTAAGGCTGTTCTTGTGGAATTGGCAAAGGGATATTTGGAAGCCCATAGAGGGCTATGGTGAAAAAGGAAATATCTTCCGTTCAAAACTGGAAAGAAGCTTTCTGAGAAACTGCTCTGTGTTCTGTTAATTCATCTCCCAGAGTTACATCTTTCCCTTCAAGAAGCCTTTCGCTAAGGCTGTTCTTGTGGAATTGGCAAAGGGATATTTGGAAGCCCATAGATGGCTATGGTGAAAAAGGAAATATCTTCCGTTGAAAACTGGAAAGAAGCTTTCTGAGAAACAGCTCTGTGCTCTGTTAATTCATCTCACAGAGTTACATCTTTCCCTTCAAGAAGCCTTTCGCTAAGGCTGTTCTTGTGGAATTGGCAAAGGGATATTTGGAAGCCCATAGAGGGCTATGGTGAAAAAGGAAATATCTTCCGTTCAAAACTGGAAAGAAGCTTTCTGAGAAACTGCTCTGTGTTCTGTTAATTCATCTCCCAGAGTTACGTCTTTCCCTTCAAGAAGCCTTTCGCTAAGGCTGTTCTTGTGGAATTGGCAAAGGGATATTTGGAAGCCCATAGAGGGCTATGGTGAAAAAGGAAGTATCTTCCGTTGAAAACTGGAAAGAAGCTTTCTGAGAAACTGCTCTGTGTTCTGTTAATTCATCTCACAGAGTTACATCTTTCCCTTCAAGAAGCCTTTCGCTAAGGCTGTTCTTGTGGAATTGGCAAAAGGATATTTGGAAGCCCATAGATGGCTATGGTGAAAAAGGAAATATCTTCCGTTCAAAACTGGAAAGAAGCTTTTTGAGAAACTGCTCTGTGTTCTGTTAATTCATCTCACAGAGTTACATCTTTCCCTTCAAGAAGCCTTTCGCTAAGGCTGTTCTTGTGGAATTGGTAAAGGGATATTTGGAAGCCCATAGAGGGCTATGGTGAAAAAGGAAATATCTTCCGTTCAAAACTGGAAAGAAGCTATCTGAGAAACTGCTCGGTGTTCTGTTAATTCATCTCACAGAGTTACATCTTTCCCTTCAAGAAGCCTTTCGCTAAGGCTGTTCTTGTGGAATTGGCAAAGGGATATTTGGAAGCCCATAGAGGGCTATGGTGAAAAAGGAAATAACTTCCGTTCAAAACTGGAAAGAAGCTTTCTGAGAAACTGCTCTGTGTTCTGTTAATTCATCTCACAGAGTTACATCTTTCCCTTCAAGAAGACTTTCGCTAAGGCTGTTTTTGTGGAATTGGCAAAGGGATATTTGGAAGCTCATAGAGGGATATGGTGAAAAAGGAAATATCTTCCGTTCAAAACTGGAAAGAAGCTTTCTGAGAAACTGCTCTGTGTTCTGTTAATTCATCTCACAGAGTTACATCTTTCCCTTCAAGAAGCCTTTCGCTAAGGCTGTTCTTGTGGAATTGGCAAAGGGATATTTGGAAGCCCATAGAGGGCTATGGTGAAAAAGGAAATATCTTCCGTTCAAAACTGGAAAGAAGCTTTCTGAGAAACTGCTCTGTGTTCTGTTAATTCATCTCACAGAGTTACATCTTTCCCTTCAAGAAGCCTTTCGCTAAGGCTGTTCTTGTGGAATTGGCAAAGGGATATTTGGAAGCCCATAGAGGGCTATGGTGAAAAAGGAAATATCTTCCGTTCAAAACTGGAAAGAAGCTTTCTGAGAAACTGCTCTGTGTTCTGTTAATTCATCTCACAGAGTTACATCTTTCCCTTCAAGAAGCCTTTCGCTAAGGTTGTTCTTGTGGAATTGGCAAAGGGATATTTGGAAGCCCATAGAGGGCTATGGTGAAAAAGGAAATATCTTCCGTTCAAAACTGGAAAGAAGCTTTCTGAGAAACTGCTCTGTGTTCTGTTAATTCATCTCACAGAGTTACGTCTTTCCCTTCAAGAAGCCTTTCGCTAAGGCTGTTCTTGTGGAATTGGCAAAGGGATATTTGGAAGCCCATAGAGGGCTATGGTGAAAAAGGAAATATCTTCCGTTGAAAACTGGAAAGAAGCTTTCTGAGAAACTGCTCTGTGTTCTGTTAATTCATCTCACAGAGTTACATCTTTCCCTTCAAGAAGCCTTTCGCTAAGGCTGTTCTTGTGGAATTGGCAAAGGGATATTTGGAAGCCCATAGATGGCTATGGTGAAAAAGGAAATATCTTCCGTTGAAAACTGGAAAGAAGCTTTCTGAGAAACTGCTCTGTGTTCTGTTAATTCATCTCACAGAGTTACATCTTTCCCTTCAAGAAGACTTTCGCTAAGGCTGTTCTTGTGGAATTGGCAAAGGGATATTTGGAAGCCCATAGAGGGCTATGGTGAAAAAGGAAATATCTTCCGTTGAAAACTGGAAAGAAGCTTTCTGAGAAACTGCTCTGTGTTCTGTTAATTCATCTCACAGAGTTACATCTTTCCCTTCAAGAAGCCTTTCGCTAAGGCTGTTCTTGCGGAATTGGCAAAAGGATATTTGGAAGCCCATAGTGGGCTATGGTGAAAAAGGAAATATCTTCCGTTGAAAACTGGAAAGAAGCTTTCTGAGAAACTGCTCTGTGTTCTGTTAATTCATCTCACAGAGTTACATCTTTCCCTTCAAGAAGCCTTTCGCTAAGGCTGTTCTTGTGGAATTGGCAAAGGGATATTTGGAAGCCCATAGAGGGCTATGGTGAAAAAGGAAATATCTTCCGTTCAAAACTGGAAAGAAGCTTTCTGAGAAACTGCTCTGTGTTCTGTTAATTCATCTCACAGAGTTACATCTTTCCCTTCAAGAAGCCTTTCGCTAAGGCTGTTCTTGTGGAATTGGCAAAGGGATATTTGGAAGCCCATAGAGGGCTATGGTGAAAAAGGAAATAACTTCCGTTCAAAACTGGAAAGAAGCTTTCTGAGAAACTGCTCTGTGTTCTGTTAATTCATCTCACAGAGTTACATCTTTCCCTTCAAGAAGACTTTCGCTAAGGCTGTTTTTGTGGAATTGGCAAAGGGATATTTGGAAGCCCATAGAGGGATACGGTGAAAAAGGAAATATCTTCCGTTCTAAACTGGAAAGAAGCTTTCTGAGAAACTGCTCTGTGTTCTGTTAATTCATCTCACAGAGTTACATCTTTCCCTTCAAGAAGCCTTTCGCTAAGGCTGTTCTTGTGGAATTGGCAAAGGGATATTTGGAAGCCCATAGAGGGCTATGGTGAAAAAGGAAATATCTTCCGTTCAAAACTGGAAAGAAGCTTTTTGAGAAACTGCTCTGTGTTCTGTTAATTCATCTCACAGAGTTACATCTTTCCCTTCAAGAAGCCTTTCGCTAAGGCTGTTCTTGTGGAATTGGTAAAGGGATATTTGGAAGCCCATAGAGGGCTATGTTGAAAAAGGAAATATCTTCCGTTCAAAACTGGAAAGAAGCTTTCTGAGAAATTGCTCTGTGTTCAGTTGATTCATCTCACAGAGTTACATCTTTCCCTTCAAGAAGCCTTTCGCTAAGGCTGTTCTTGTGGAATTGGCAAAGGGATATTTGGAAGCCCATAGAGGGCTATGATTAAAAAGGAAATATCTTCCGTTGAAAACTGGAAAGAAGCTTTCTGGTAACTGCTCTGTGTTCTGTTAATTCATCTCACAGAGTTACATCTTTCCCTTCAAGAAGCCTTTCGCTAAGGCTGTTCTTTTGGAATTGGCAAAGGGATATTTGGAAGCCCATAGAGGGCTATGGTGAAAAAGGAAATATCTTCCGTTCAAAACTGGAAAGAAGCTATCTGAGATACTGCTCTGTGTTCTGTTAATTCATCTCACAGAGTTACATCTTTCCCTTCAAGAAGCCTTTCGCTAAGGCTGTTCTTGTGGAATTGGCCAAGGGATATTTGGAAGCCCATAGAGGGCTATGGTGAAAAAGGAAATATCTTCCGTTCAAAACTGGAAAGAAGCTTTCCGAGAAACTGCTCTGTGTTCTGTTAATTCATCTCACAGAGTTACATCTTTCCCTTCAAGAAGCCTTTCGCTAAGGCTGTTCTTGTGGAATTGGCAAAGGGATATTTGGAAGCCCATAGAGGGCTATGGTGAAAAAGGAAATATCTTCCGTTCAAAACTGGAAAGAAGCTATCTGAGAAACTGCTCTGTGTTCTGTTAATTCATCTCACAGAGTTACATCTTTCCCTTCAAGAAGCCTTTCGCTAAGGCTGTTCTTGTGGAATTGGCAAAGGGATATTTGGAAGCCCATAGAGGGCTATGGTGAAAAAGGAAATAACTTCCGTTCAAAACTGGAAAGAAACTTTCTGAGAAACTGCTCTGTGTTCTGTTAATTTATCTCACAGAGTTACATCTTTCCCTTCAAGAAGACTTTCGCTAAGGCTGTATTTGTGGAATTGGCAAAGGGATATTTGGAAGCCCATAGAGGGATATGGTGAAAAAGGAAATATCTTCCGTTCAAAACTGGAAAGAAGCTTTCTGAGAAACTGCTCTGTGTTCTGTTAATTCATCTCACAGAGTTACATCTTTCCCTTCAAGAAGCCTTTCGCTAAGGCTGTTCTTGTGGAATTGGCAAAAGGATATTTGGAAGCCCATAGAGGGCTATAGTGAAAAAGGAAATATCTTCCGTTCAAAACTGGAAAGAAGCTTTCTGAGAAACTGCTCTGTGTTCTGTTAATTCATCTCACAGAGTTACATCTTTCCCTTCAAGAAGCCTTTCGCTAAGGCTGTTCTTGTGGAATTTGCAAAGGGATATTTGTAAGCCCATAGAGGGCTATGGTGAAAAAGGAAATATCTTCCGTTCAAAACTGGAAAGAAGCTTTCTGAGAAACTGCTCTGTGTTCTGTTAATTCATCTCACAGAGTTACATCTTTCCCTTCAAGAAGCCTTTCGCTAAGGCTGTTCTTGTGGAATTGGCAAAGGGATATTTGGAAGCCCATAGAGGGCTATGGTGAAAAAGGAAATATCTTCCGTTCAAAACTGGAAAGAAGCTTTCTGAGAAACTGCTCTGTGTTCTGTTAATTCATCTCACAGAGTTACATCTTTCCCTTCAAGATGCCTTTCGCTAAGGCTGTTCTTGTGGAATTGGCATAGGGATATTTGGAAGCCCATAGAGGGCTATGGTGAAAAAGGAAATATCTTCCGTTCAAAACTGGAAAGAAGCTTTCTGAGAAACTGCTCTGTGTTCTGTTAATTCATCTCACAGAGTTACATCTTTCCCTTCAAGAAGCCTTTTGCTAAGGCTCTTCTTGTGGAATTGGCAAAGGGATATTTGGTAGCCCAGAGAGGGCTATGGTGAAAAATGAAATATCTTCCGTTGAAAACTGGAAAGAAGCTTTCTGAGAAACTGCTCTGTGTTCTGTTAATACATCTCACAGAGTTACATCTTTCCCTTCAAGAAGCCTTTCGCTAAGGCTGTTCTTCTGGAATTGGCAAAAGGATATTTGGAAGCCCATAGAGGGCTATGGTGAAAAAGGAAATATCTTCCGTTCAAAACTGGAAAGAAGCTTTCTGAGAAACTGCTCTGTGTTCTGTTAATTCATCTCACAGAGTTACATCTTTCCCTTCAAGAAGTCTTTCGCTAAGGCTGTTCTTGTGGAATTGGCAAAGGGATATTTGGAAGCCCATAGAGGGCTAGGGTGAAAAAGGAAATATCTTCCGTTCAAAACTGGAAAGAAGCTTTGTGAGAAACTGCTCTGTGTTTTGTTAATTCATATCACAGTGTTACATCTTTCCCTTCGAGAAGCTTTTCGCTAAGGCTGTTCTTGTGGAATTGTCAAAGGGATATTTGGAAGCCCATAGAGGGCTATGGTGAAAAAGGAAATATCTTCCGTTCAAAACTGGAAAGAAGCTTTCTGAGAAACTGCTCTGTGTTCTGTTAATTCATCTCACAGGGTTACGTCTTTCCCTTCAAGAAGCCTTTCGCTAAGGCTGTTCTTGTGGAATTGGCAAAGGGATATTTGGAAGCCCATAGAGGGCTATGGTGAAAAAGGAAATATCTTCCGTTCAAAACTGGAAAGAAGCTTTCTGAGAAACTGCTCTGTGTTCTGCTAATTCATCTCACAGAGTTACATCTTTCCCTTCAAGAAGCCTTTCGCTAAGGCTGTTCTTGTGGAATTGGCAAAGGGATATTTGGAAGCCCATAGATGGCTATGTTGAAAAAGGAAATATCTTCCGTTGAAAACTGGAAAGAAGCTTTCTGAGAAACTGCTCTGTGTTCTGTTAATTCATCTCACAGAGTTACATCTTTCCCTTCAAGAAGCCTTTCGCTAAGGCTGTTCTTGTGGAATTGGCAAAGGGATATTTGGAAGCCCATAGAGGGCTATGGTGAAAAAGGAAATATCTTCCGTTGAAAACTGGAAAGAAGCTTTCTGAGAAACTGCTCTGTGTTCTGTTAATTCATCTCCCAGAGTTACGTCTTTCCCTTCAAGAAGCCTTTCGCTAAGGCTGTTCTTGTGGAATTGGCAAAGGGATATTTGGAAGCCCATAGAGGGCTATGGTGAAAAAGGAAATATCTTCCGTTGAAAACTGGAAAGAAGCTTTCTGAGAAACTGCTCTGTGTTCTGTTAATTCATCTCACAGAGTTACATCTTTCCCTTCAAGAAGCCTTTCGCTAAGGCAGTTCTTGTGGAATTGGCAAAAGGATATTTGGAAGCCCATAGAGGGCTATGGTGAAAAAGGAAATATCTTCCGTTCAAAACTGGAAAGAAGCTTTCTGAGAAACTGCTCTGTGTTCTGTTAATTCATCTCACAGAGTTACATCTTTCCCTTCAAGAAGCCTTTCGCTAAGGCTGTTCTTGTGGAATTGGCAAAGGGATATTTGGAAGCCCTTAGAGGGCTATGGTGAAAAAGGAAATATCTTCCGTTGAAAACTGGAAAGAAGCTTTCTGAGAAACTGCTCTGTGTTCTATTAATTCATCTCTCAGAGTTACGTCTTTCCCTTCAAGAAGCCTTTCGCTAAGGCTGTTCTTGTGGAATTGGCAAAGGGATATTTGGAAGCCCATAGAGGGCTATGGTGAAAAAGGAAATATCTTCCGTTGAAAACTGGAAAGAAGGTTTCTGAGAAACTGCTCTGTGTTCTGTTAATTCATCTCACAGAGTTACATCTTTCCCTTCAAGAAGCCTTTGGCTAAGGCGGTTCTTGTGGAATTGGCAAAAGGATATTTGGAAGCCCATAGAGGGCTATGGTGAAAAAGGAAATATCTTCTGTTCAAAACTGGAAAGAAGATTTCTGAGAAACTGCTCTGTGTTCTGTTCATTCATCTCACAGAGTTACATCTTTCCCTTCAAGAAGCCTTTCGCTAAGGCTGTTCTTGTGGAATTGGCAAAGGGATATTTGGAAGCCCATAGAGGGCTATGGTGAAAAAGGAAATATCTTCCGTTCAAAACTGGAAAGAAGCTTTTTGAGAAACTGCTCTGTGTTCTGTTAATTCATCTCACAGAGTTACATCTTTCCCTTCAAGAAGCCTTTCGCTAAGGCTGTTCTTGTGGAATTGGTAAAGGGATATTTGGAAGCCCATAGAGGGCTATGGTGAAAAAGGAAATATCTTCCGTTCAAAACTGGAAAGAAGCTTTCTGAGAAACTGCTCTGTGTTCTGTTAATACATCTCACAGAGTTACATCTTTCCCTTCAAGAAGCCTTTCGCTAAGGCTGTTCTTCTGGAATTGGCAAAAGGATATTTGGAAGCCCATAGAGGGCTATGGTGAAAAAGGAAATATCTTCCGTTCAAAACTGGAAAGAAGCTTTCTGAGAAACTGCTCTGTGTTCTGTTAATTCATCTCACAGAGTTACATCTTTCCCTTCAAGAAGTCTTTCGCTAAGGCTGTTCTTGTGGAATTGGCAAAGGGATATTTGGAAGCCCATAGAGGGCTAGGGTGAAAAAGGAAATATCTTCCGTTCAAAACTGGAAAGAAGCTTTGTGAGAAACTGCTCTGTGTTTTGTTAATTCATATCACAGTGTTACATCTTTCCCTTCGAGAAGCTTTTCGCTAAGGCTGTTCTTGTGGAATTGTCAAAGGGATATTTGGAAGCCCATAGAGGGCTATGGTGAAAAAGGAAATATCTTCCGTTCAAAACTGGAAAGAAGCTTTCTGAGAAACTGCTCTGTGTTCTGTTAATTCATCTCACAGGGTTACGTCTTTCCCTTCAAGAAGCCTTTCGCTAAGGCTGTTCTTGTGGAATTGGCAAAGGGATATTTGGAAGCCCATAGAGGGCTATGGTGAAAAAGGAAATATCTTCCGTTCAAAACTGGAAAGAAGCTTTCTGAGAAACTGCTCTGTGTTCTGCTAATTCATCTCACAGAGTTACATCTTTCCCTTCAAGAAGCCTTTCGCTAAGGCTGTTCTTGTGGAATTGGCAAAGGGATATTTGGAAGCCCATAGATGGCTATGTTGAAAAAGGAAATATCTTCCGTTGAAAACTGGAAAGAAGCTTTCTGAGAAACTGCTCTGTGTTCTGTTAATTCATCTCACAGAGTTACATCTTTCCCTTCAAGAAGCCTTTCGCTAAGGCTGTTCTTGTGGAATTGGCAAAGGGATATTTGGAAGCCCATAGAGGGCTATGGTGAAAAAGGAAATATCTTCCGTTGAAAACTGGAAAGAAGCTTTCTGAGAAACTGCTCTGTGTTCTGTTAATTCATCTCCCAGAGTTACGTCTTTCCCTTCAAGAAGCCTTTCGCTAAGGCTGTTCTTGTGGAATTGGCAAAGGGATATTTGGAAGCCCATAGAGGGCTATGGTGAAAAAGGAAATATCTTCCGTTGAAAACTGGAAAGAAGCTTTCTGAGAAACTGCTCTGTGTTCTGTTAATTCATCTCACAGAGTTACATCTTTCCCTTCAAGAAGCCTTTCGCTAAGGCAGTTCTTGTGGAATTGGCAAAAGGATATTTGGAAGCCCATAGAGGGCTATGGTGAAAAAGGAAATATCTTCCGTTCAAAACTGGAAAGAAGCTTTCTGAGAAACTGCTCTGTGTTCTGTTAATTCATCTCACAGAGTTACATCTTTCCCTTCAAGAAGCCTTTCGCTAAGGCTGTTCTTGTGGAATTGGCAAAGGGATATTTGGAAGCCCTTAGAGGGCTATGGTGAAAAAGGAAATATCTTCCGTTGAAAACTGGAAAGAAGCTTTCTGAGAAACTGCTCTGTGTTCTATTAATTCATCTCTCAGAGTTACGTCTTTCCCTTCAAGAAGCCTTTCGCTAAGGCTGTTCTTGTGGAATTGGCAAAGGGATATTTGGAAGCCCATAGAGGGCTATGGTGAAAAAGGAAATATCTTCCGTTGAAAACTGGAAAGAAGCTTTCTGAGAAACTGCTCTGTGTTCTGTTAATTCATCTCACAGAGTTACATCTTTCCCTTCAAGAAGCCTTTGGCTAAGGCGGTTCTTGTGGAATTGGCAAAAGGATATTTGGAAGCCCATAGAGGGCTATGGTGAAAAAGGAAATATCTTCTGTTCAAAACTGGAAAGAAGATTTCTGAGAAACTGCTCTGTGTTCTGTTCATTCATCTCACAGAGTTACATCTTTCCCTTCAAGAAGCCTTTCGCTAAGGCTGTTCTTGTGGAATTGGCAAAGGGATATTTGGAAGCCCATAGAGGGCTATGGTGAAAAAGGAAATATCTTCCGTTCAAAACTGGAAAGAAGCTTTTTGAGAAACTGCTCTGTGTTCTGTTAATTCATCTCACAGAGTTACATCTTTCCCTTCAAGAAGCCTTTCGCTAAGGCTGTTCTTGTGGAATTGGTAAAGGGATATTTGGAAGCCCATAGAGGGCTATGGTGAAAAAGGAAATATCTTCCGTTCAAAACTGGAAAGAAGCTATCTGAGAAACTGCTCGGTGTTCTGTTAATTCATCTCACAGAGTTACATCTTTCCCTTCAAGAAGCCTTTCGCTAAGGCTGTTCTTGTGGAATTGGCAAAGGGATATTTGGAAGCCCATAGAGGGCTATGGTGAAAAAGGAAATAACTTCCGTTCAAAACTGGAAAGAAGCTTTCTGAGAAACTGCTCTGTGTTCTGTTAATTCATCTCACAGAGTTCCATCTTTCCCTTCAAGAAGACTTTCGCTAAGGCTGTTTTTGTGGAATTGGCAAAGGGATATTTGGAAGCTCATAGAGGGATATGGTGAAAAAGGAAATATCTTCCGTTCAAAACTGGAAAGAAGCTTTCTGAGAAACTGCTCTGTGTTCTGTTAATTCATCTCACAGAGTTACATCTTTCCCTTCAAGAAGCCTTTCGCTAAGGCTGTTCTTGTGGAATTGGCAAAAGGATATTTGGAAGCCCATAGAGGGCTATGGTGAAAAAGGAAATATCTTCCGTTCAAAACTGGAAAGAAGCTTTCTGAGAAACTGCTCTGTGTTCTGTTAATTCATCTCACAGAGTTACATCTTTCCCTTCAAGAAGCCTTTCGCTAAGGCTGTTCTTGTGGAATTGGCAAAGGGATATTTGGAAGCCCATAGAGGGCTATGGTGAAAAAGGAAATATCTTCCGTTGAAAACTGGAAAGAAGCTTTCTGAGAAACTGCTCTGTGTTCTGTTAATTCATCTCACAGAGTTACATCTTTCCCTTCAAGAAGCCTTTCGCTAAGGCTGTTCTTGTGGAATTGGCAAAGGGATATTTGGAAGCCCATAGACGGCTACGGTGAAAAAGGAAATATCTTCCGTTCAAAACTGGAAAGAAGCTTTCTGAGAAACTGCTCTGTGTTCTGTTAATTCATCTCCCAGAGTTACGTCTTTCCCTTCAAGAAGCCTTTCGCTAAGGCTGTTCTTGTGGAATTGGCAAAGGGATATTTGGAAGCCCATAGAGGGCTATGGTGAAAAAGGAAATATCTTCCGTTCAAAACTGGAAAGAAGCTTTCTGAGAAACTGCTCTGTGTTCTGTTAATTCATCTCACAGAGTTACATCTTTCCCTTCAAGAAGCCTTTTGCTATGACTCTTCTTGTGGAATTGGCAAAGGGATATTTGGTAGCCCATAGAGGGCTATGGTGAAAAATGAAATATCTTCCGTTGAAAACTGGAAAGAAGCTTTCTGAGAAACTGCTCTGTGTTCTGTTAATTCATCTCACAGAGTTACATCTTTCCCTTCAAGAAGCCTTTCGCTAAGGCTGTTCTTGTGGAATTGGCAAAAGGATATTTGGAAGCCCATAGAGGGCTATGGTGAAAAAGGAAATATCTTCCGTTCAAAACTGGAAAGAAGCTTTCTGAGAAACTGCTCTGTGTTCTGTTAATTCATCTCACAGAGTTACATCTTTCCCTTCAAGAAGCCTTTCGCTAAGGCTGTCCTTGTGGAATTGGCAAAGGGATATTTGGAAGCCCATAGAGGGCTATGGTGAAAAAGGAAATATCTTCCGTTCAAAGCTGGAAAGAAGCTTTTTGAGAAACTGCTCTGTGTTCTGTTAATTCATCTCACAGAGTTACATCTTTCCCTTCAAGAAGCCTTTCGCTAAGGCTGTTCTTGTGGAATTGGTAAAGGGATATTTGGAAGCCCAAGAGGGCTATGGTGAAAAAGGAAATATCTTCCGTTCAAAACTGGAAAGAAGCTTTCTGAGAAACTGCTCTGTGTTCTGTTAATTCATCTCACAGAGTTACATCTTTCCCTTCAAGAAGCCTTTTGCTAAGGCTGTTCTTGAGGAATTGGCAAAGGGATATTTGGAAGCCCATAGAGGGCTATGGTGAAAAAGGAAATATCTTCCGTTCAAAACTGGAAAGAAGCTTTCTGAGAAACTGCTCTGTGTTCTGTTAATTCATCTCACAGAGTTACATCTTTCCCTTCAAGAAGCCTTTCGCTAAGGCTGTTCTTGTGGAATTGGCAAAGGGATATTTGGAAGCCCATAGAGGGCTATGGTGAAAAAGGAAATATATTCCGTTCAAAACTGGAAAGAAGCTTTCTGAGAAACTGCTCTGTGTTCTGTTAATTCATCTCACAGAGTTACATCTTTCCCTTCAAGATGCCTTTCGCTAAGGCTGTTCTTGTGGAATTGGCATAGGGATATTTGGAAGCCCATAGAGGGATATGGTGAAAAAGGAAATATCTTCCGTTCAAAACTGGAAAGAAGCTTTCTGAGAAACTGCTCTGTGTTCTGTTAATTCATCTCACAGAGTTACATCTTTCCCTTCAAGAAGCCTTTTGCTAAGGCTCTTCTTGTGGAATTGGCAAAGGGATATTTGGTAGCCCATAGAGGGCTATGGTGAAAAATGAAATATCTTCCGTTGAAAACTGGAAAGAAGCTTTCTGAGAAACTGCTCTGTGTTCTGTTAATACATCTCACAGAGTTACATCTTTCCCTTCAAGAAGCCTTTCGCTAAGGCTGTTCTTCTGGAATTGGCAAAAGGATATTTGGAAGCCCATAGAGTGCTATGGTGAAAAAGGAAAAATCTTCCGTTCAAAACTGGAAAGAAGCTTTCTGAGAAACTGCTCTGTGTTCTGTTAATTCATCTCACAGAGTTACATCTTTCCCTTCAAGAAGTCTTTCGCTAAGGCTGTTCTTGTGGAATTGGCAAAGGGATATTTGGAAGCCCATAGAGGGCTATGGTGAAAAAGGAAATATCTTCCGTTCAAAACTGGAAAGAAGCTTTCTGAGAAACTGCTCTGTGTTCTGTTAATTCATCTCCCAGAGTTACGTCTTTCCCTTCAAGAAGCCTTTCGCTAAGGCTGTTCTTGTGGAATTGGCAAAGGGATATTTGGAAGCCCATAGAGGGCTATGGTGAAAAAGGAAATATCTTCCGTTGAAAACTGGAAAGAAGCTTTCTGAGAAACTGCTCTGTGTTCTGTTAATTCATCTCACAGAGTTACATCTTTCCCTTCAAGAAGCCTTTCGCTAAGGCTGTTCTTGTGGAATTGGCAAAAGGATATTTGGAAGCCCATAGAGGGCTATGGTGAAAAAGGAAATATCTTCCGTTCAAAACTGGAAAGAAGCTTTCTGAGAAACTGCTCTGTGTTCTGTTAATTCATCTCACAGAGTTACATCTTTCCCTTCAAGAAGCCTTGCGCTAAGGCTGTTCTTGTGGAATTGGCAAAGGGATATTTGGAAGCCCATAGAGGGCTATGGTGAAAAAGGAAATATCTTCCGTTCAAAACTGGAAAGAAGCTTTCTGAGAAACTGCTCTGTGTTCTGTTAATTCATCTCCCAGAGTTACGTCTTTCCCTTCAAGAAGCCTTTCGCTAAGGCTGTTCTTGTGGAATTGGCAAAGGGATATTTGGAAGCCCATAGAGGGCTATGGTGAAAAAGGAAATATCTTCCGTTGAAAACTGGAAAGAAGCTTTCTGAGAAACTGCTCTGTGTTCTGTTAATTCATCTCACAGAGTTACATCTTTCCCTTCAAGAAGCCTTTCGCTAAGGCTGTTCTTGTGGAATTGGCAAAAGGATATTTGGAAGCCCATAGAGGGCTATGGTGAAAAAGGAAATATCTTCCGTTCAAAACTGGAAAGAAGCTTTCTGAGAAACTGCTCTGTGTTCTGTTAATTCATCTCCCAGAGTTACATCTTTCCCTTCAAGAAGCCTTTCGCTAAGGCTGTTCTTGTGGAATTGGCAAAGGGATATTTGGAAGCCCATAGAGGGCTATGGTGAAAAAGGAAATATCTTCCGTTCAAAACTGGAAAGAAGCTTTCTGAGAAACTGCTCTGTGTTCTGTTAATTCATCTCACAGAGTTACGTCTTTCCCTTCAAGAAGCCTTTCGCTAAGGCTGTTCTTGTGGAATTGGCAAAGGGATATTTGGAAGCCCATAGAGGGCTATGGTGAAAAAGGAAATATCTTCCGTTGAAAACTGGAAAGAAGCATTCTGAGAAACTGCTCTGTGTTCTGTTAATGCATCTCACAGAGTTACATCTTTCCCTTAAAGAAGCCTTTCGCTAAGGCTGTTCTTGTGGAATTGGCAAAGGGATATTTGGAAGCCCATAGATGGCTATGGTGAAAAAGGAAATATCTTCCGTTGAAAACTGGAAAGAAGCTTTCTGAGAAACTGCTCTGTGTTCTGTTAATTCATCTCACAGAGTTACATCTTTCCCTTCAAGAAGCCTTTCGGTAAGGCTGTTCTTGTGGAATTGGCAAAGGGATATTTGGAAGCCCATAGAGGGCTATGGTGAAAAAGGAAATATCTTCCGTTGAAAACTGGAAAGAAGCTTTCTGAGAAACTGCTCTGTGTTCTGTTAATTCATCTCACAGAGTTACATCTTTCCCTTCAAGAAGCCTTTCGCTAAGGCTGTTCTTGCGGGATTGGCAAAAGGATATTTGGAATCCCATAGAGGGCTATGGTGAAAAAGGAAATATCTTCCGTTCAAAACTGGAAAGAAGCTTTCTGAGAAACTGCTCTGTGTTCTGTTAATTCATCTCACAGAGTTACATCTTTCCCTTCAAGAAGCCTTTCGCTAAGGCTGTTCTTGTGGAATTGGCAAAGGGATATTTGGAAGCCCATAGAGGGCTATGGTGAAAAAGGAAATAACTTCCGTTCAAAACTGGAAAGAAGCTTTCTGAGAAACTGCTCTGTGTTCTGTTAATTCATCTCACAGAGTTACATCTTTCCCTTCAAGAAGCCTTTCGCTAAGGCTGTTTTTGTGGAATTGGCAAAGGGATATTTGGAAGCCCATAGAGGGATACGGTGAAAAAGGAAATATCTTCCGTTCAAAAATGGAAAGAAGCTTTCTGAGAAACTGCTCTGTGTTCTGTTAATTCATCTCACAGAGTTACATCTATCCCTTCAAGAAGCCTTTCGCTAAAGCTGTTCTTGTGGAATTGGCAAAAGGATATTTGGAAGCCCATAGAGGGCTATGGTGAAAAAGGAAATATCTTCCGTTCAAAACTGGAAAGAAGCTTTCGGAGAAACTGCTCTGTGTTCTGTTAATTCATCTCACAGAGTTACGTCTTTCCCTTCAAGAAGCCTTTCGCTAAGGCTGTTCTTGTGGAATTGGCAAAGGGATATTTGGAAGCCCATAGAGGGCTATGGTGAAAAAGGAAATATCTTCCGTTGAAAACTGGAAAGAACCTTTCTGAGAAACTGCTCTGTGTTCTGTTAATTCATCTCACAGAGTTACATCTTTCCCTTCAAGAAGCCTTTCGCTAAGGCTGTTCTTGTGGAATTGGCAAAGGGATATTTGGAAGCCCATAGAGGGCTATGGTGAAAAAGGAAATATCTTCCGTTCAAAACTGGAAAGAAGCTATCTGAGAAACTGCTCTGTGTTCTGTTAATTCATCTCACAGAGTTACATCTTTCCCTTCAAGAAGCCTTTCGCTAAGGCTGTTCTTGTGGAATTGGCAAAGGGATATTTGGAAGCCCATAGAGGGCTATGGTGAAAAAGGAAATAACTTCCGTTCAAAACTGGAAAGAAACTTTCTGAGAAACTGCTCTGTGTTCTGTTAATTTATCTCACAGAGTTACATCTTTCCCTTCAAGAAGACTTTCGCTAAGGCTGTATTTGTGGAATTGGCAAAGGGATATTTGGAAGCCCATAGAGGGATATGGTGAAAAAGGAAATATCTAACGTTCAAAACTGGAAAGAAGCTTTCTGAGAAACTGCTCTGTGTTCTGTTAATTCATCTCACAGAGTTACATCTTTCCCTTCAAGAAGCCTTTCGCTAAGGCTGTTCTTGTGGAATTGGCAAAAGGATATTTGGAAGCCCATAGAGGGCTATAGTGAAAAAGGAAATATCTTCCGTTCAAAACTGGAAAGAAGCTTTCTGAGAAACTGCTCTGGGTTCTGTTAATTCATCTCACAGAGTTACATCTTTCCCTTCAAGAAGCCTTTCGCTAAGGCTGTTCTTGTGTAATTGGCAAAGGGATATTTGGAAGCCCATAGAGGGCTATGGTGAAAAAGGAAATAACTTCCGTTCAAAACTGGAAAGAAGCTTTCTGAGAAACTGCTCTGTGTTCTGTTAATTCATCTCACAGAGTTACATCTTTCCCTTCAAGAAGCCTTTTGCTATGTCTCTTCTTGTGGAATTGGCAAAGGGATATTTGGTAGCCCATAGAGGGCTATGGTGAAAAATGAAATATCTTCCGTTGAAAACTGGAAAGAAGCTTTCTGAGAAACTGCTCTGTGTTCTGTTAATTCATCTCACAGAGTTACATCTTTCCCTTCAAGAAGCCTTTCGCTAAGGCTGTTCTTGTGGAATTGGCAAAAGGATATTTGGAAGCCCATAGAGGGCTATGGTGAAAAAGGAAATGTCTTCCGTTCAAAACTGGAAAGAAGCTTTCTGAGAAACTGCTCTGTGTTCTGTTAATTCATCTCACAGAGTTACATCTTTCCCTTCAAGAAGCCTTTCGCTAAGGCTGTTCTTGTGGAATTGGCAAAGGGATATTTGGAAGCCCATAGAGGGCTATGGTGAAAAAGGAAATATCTTCCGTTCAAAACTGGAAAGAAGCTTTTTGAGAAACTGCTCTGTGTTCTGTTAATTCATCTCACAGAGTTACATCTTTCCCTTCAAGAAGCCTTTCGCTAAGGCTGTTCATGTGGAATTGGTAAAGGGATATTTGGAAGCCCATAGAGGGCTATGGTGAAAAAGGAAATATCTTCCGTTCAAAACTGGAAAGAAGCTTTCTGAGAAATTGCTCTGTGTTCAGTTGATTCATCTCACAGAGTTACATCTTTCCCTTCAAGATGCCTTTCGCTAAGGCTGTTCTTGTGGAATTGGCAAAGGGATATGTGGAAGCCCATAGAGGGCTATGATTAAAAAGGAAATATCTTCCGTTGAAAACTGGAAAGAAGCTTTCTGGTAACTGCTCTGTGTTCTGTTAATTCATCTCACAGAGTTACATCTTTCCCTTCAAGAAGCCTTTCGCTAAGGCTGTTCTTGTGGAATTGGCAAAGGGATATTTGGAAGCCCATATAGGGCTATGGTGAAAAAGGAAATATCTTCCGTTCAAAACTGGAAAGAAGCTATCTGAGATACTGCTCTGTGTTCTGTTAATTCATCTCACAGAGTTACATCTTTCCCTTCAAGAAGCCTTTCGCTAAGGCTGTTCTTGTGGAATTGGCAAAGGGATATTTGGAAGCCCATAGAGGGCTATGGTGAAAAAGGAAATATCTTCCGTTCAAAACTGGAAAGAAGCTTTCTGAGAAACTGCTCTGTGTTCTGTTAATTCATCTCACAGAGTTACATCTTTCCCTTCAAGAAGCCTTTCGCTAAGGCTGTTCTTGTGGAATTGGCAAAGGGATATTTGGAAGCCCATAGAGGGCTATGGTGAAAAAGGAAATATCTTCCGTTCAAAACTGGAAAGAAGCTTTCTGAGAAACTGCTCTGTGTTCTGTTAATTCATCTCACAGAGTTACATCTTTCCCTTCAAGATGCCTTTCGCTAAGGCTGTTCTTGTGGAATTGGCATAGGGATATTTGGAAGCCCATAGAGGGCTATGGTGAAAAAGGAAATATCTTCCGTTCAAAACTGGAAAGAAGCTTTCTGAGAAACTGCTCTGTGTTCTGTTAATTCATCTCACAGAGTTACATCTTTCCCTTCAAGAAGCCTTTTGCTAAGGCTCTTCTTGTGGAATTGGCAAAGGGATATTTGGTAGCCCATAGAGGGCTATGGTGAAAAATGAAATATCTTCCGTTGAAAACTGGAAAGAAGCTTTCTGAGAAACTGCTCTGTGTTCTGTTAATACATCTCACAGAGTTACATCTTTCCCTTCAAGAAGCCTTTCGCTAATGCTGTTCTTCTGGAATTGGCAAAAGGATATTTGGAAGCCCATAGAGGGCTATGGTGAAAAAGGAAATATCTTCCGTTCAAAACTGGAAAGAAGCTTTCTGAGAAACTGCTCTGTGTTCTGTTAATTCATCTCACAGAGTTACATCTTTCCCTTCAAGAAGTCTTTCGCTAAGGCTGTTCTTGTGGAATTGGCAAAGGGATATTTGGAAGCCCATAGAGGGCTATGGTGAAAAAGGAAATATCTTCCGTTCAAAACTGGAAAGAAGCTTTGTGAGAAACTGCTCTGTGTTTTGTTAATTCATATCACAGTGTTACATCTTTCCCTTCGAGAAGCTTTTCGCTAAGGCTGTTCTTGTGGAATTGTCAAAGGGATATTTGGAAGCCCATAGAGGGCTATGGTGAAAAAGGAAATATCTTCCGTTCAAAACTGGAAAGAAGCTTTATGAGAAACTGCTCTGTGTTCTGTTAATTCATCTCACAGGGTTACGTCTTTCCCTTCAAGAAGCCTTTCGCTAAGGCTGTTCTTGTGGAATTGGCAAAGGGATATTTGGAAGCCCATAGAGGGCTATGGTGAAAAAGGAAATATCTTCCGTTGAAAACTGGAAAGAAGCTTTCTGAGAAACTGCTCTGTGTTCTGTTAATTCATCTCACAGAGTTACATCTTTCCCTTCAAGAAGCCTTTCGCTAAGGCTGTTCTTGTGGAATTGGCAAAGGGATATTTGGAAGCCCATAGATGGCTATGGTGAAAAAGGAAATATCTTCCGTTGAAAACTGGAAAGAAGCTTTCTGAGAAACTGCTCTGTGTTCTGTTAATTCATCTCACAGAGTTACATCTTTCCCTTCAAGAAGCCTTTCGCTAAGGCTGTTCTTGTGGAATTGGCAAAGGGATATTTGGAAGCCCATAGAGGGCTATGGTGAAAAAGGAAATATCTTCCGTTGAAAACTGGAAAGAAGCTTTCTGAGAAACTGCTCTGTGTTCTGTTAATTCATCTCCCAGAGTTACGTCTTTCCCTTCAAGAAGCCTTTCGCTAAGGCTGTTCTTGTGGAATTGGCAAAGGGATATTTGGAAGCCCATAGAGGGCTATGGTGAAAAAGGAAATATCTTCCGTTGAAAACTGGAAAGAAGCTTTCTGAGAAACTGCTCTGTGTTCTGTTAATTCATCTCACAGAGTTACATCTTTCCCTTCAAGAAGCCTTTCGCTAAGGCTGTTCTTGTGGAATTGGCAAAAGGATATTTGGAAGCCCATAGAGGGCTATGGTGAAAAAGGAAATATCTTCCGTTCAAAACTGGAAAGAAGCTTTCTGAGAAACTGCTCTGTGTTCTGTTAATTCATCTCACAGAGTTACATCTTTCCCTTCAAGAAGCCTTTCGCTAAGGCTGTTCTTGTGGAATTGGCAAAGGGATATTTGGAAGCCCATAGAGGGCTATGGTGAAAAAGGAAATATCTTCCGTTCAAAACTGGAAAGAAGCTTTCTGAGAAACTGCTCTGTGTTCTATTAATTCATCTCCCAGAGTTACGTCTTTCCCTTCAAGAAGCCTTTCGCTAAGGCTGTTCTTGTGGAATTGGCAAAGGGATATTTGGAAGCCCATAGAGGGCTATGGTGAAAAAGGAAATATCTTCCGTTGAAAACTGGAAAGAAGCTTTCTGAGAAACTGCTCTGTGTTCTGTTAATTCATCTCACAGAGTTACATCTTTCCCTTCAAGAAGCCTTTGGCTAAGGCTGTTCTTGTGGAATTGGCAAAAGGATATTTGGAAGCCCATAGAGGGCTATGGTGAAAAAGGAAATATCTTCCGTTCAAAACTGGAAAGAAGCTTTCTGAGAAACTGCTCTGTGTTCTGTTCATTCATCTCACAGAGTTACATCTTTCCCTTCAAGAAGCCTTTCGCTAAGGCTGTTCTTGTGGAATTGGCAAAGGGATATTTGGAAGCCCATAGAGGGCTATGGTGAAAAAGGAAATATCTTCCGTTCAAAACTGGAAAGAAGCTTTTTGAGAAACTGCTCTGTGTTCTGTTAATTCATCTTACAGAGCTACATCTTTCCCTTCAAGAAGCCTTTCGCTAAGGCTGTTCTTCTGGAATTGGCAAAAGGATATTTGGAAGCCCATAGAGGGCTATGGTGAAAAAGGAAATATCTTCCGTTCAAAACTGGAAAGAAGCTTTCTGAGAAACTGCTCTGTGTTCTGTTAATTCATCTCACAGAGTTACATCTTTCCCTTCAAGAAGTCTTTCGCTAAGGCTGTTCTTGTGGAATTGGCAAAGGGATATTTGGAAGCCCATAGAGGGCTATGGTGAAAAAGGAAATATCTTCCGTTCAAAACTGGAAAGAAGCTTTGTGAGAAACTGCTCTGTGTTTTGTTAATTCATATCACAGTGTTACATCTTTCCCTTCGAGAAGCTTTTCGCTAAGGCTGTTCTTGTGGAATTGTCAAAGGGATATTTGGAAGCCCATAGAGGGCTATGGTGAAAAAGGAAATATCTTCCGTTCAAAACTGGAAAGAAGCTTTCTGAGAAACTGCTCTGTGTTCTGTTAATTCATCTCACAGGGTTACGTCTTTCCCTTCAAGAAGCCTTTCGCTAAGGCTGTTCTTGTGGAATTGGCAAAGGGATATTTGGAAGCCCATAGAGGGCTATGGTGAAAAAGGAAATATCTTCCGTTCAAAACTGGAAAGAAGCTTTCTGAGAAACTGCTCTGTGTTCTGTTAATTCATCTCACAGAGTTACATATTTCCCTTCAAGAAGCCTTTCGCTAAGGCTGTTCTTGTGGAATTGGCAAAGGGATATTTGGAAGCCCATAGATGGCTATGGTGAAAAAGGAAATATCTTCCGTTGAAAACTGGAAAGAAGCTTTCTGAGAAACTGCTCTGTGTTCTGTTAATTCATCTCACAGAGTTACATCTTTCCCTTCAAGAAGCCTTTCGCTAAGGCTGTTTTTGTGGAATTGGCAAAGGGATATTTGGAAGCCCATAGAGGGCTATGGTGAAAAAGGAAATATCTTCCGTTGAAAACTGGAAAGAAGCTTTCTGAGAAACTGCTCTGTGTTCTGTTAATTCATCTCCCAGAGTTACGTCTTTCCCTTCAAGAAGCCTTTCGCTAAGGCTGTTCTTGTGGAATTGGCAAAGGGATATTTGGAAGCCCATAGAGGGCTATGGTGAAAAAGGAAATATCTTCCGTTGAAAACTGGAAAGAAGCTTTCTGAGAAACTGCTCTGTGTTCTGTTAATTCATCTCACAGAGTTACATCTTTCCCTTCAAGAAGCCTTTCGCTAAGGCTGTTCTTGTGGAATTGGCAAAAGGATATTTGGAAGCCCATAGAGGGCTATGGTGAAAAAGGAAATATCTTCCGTTGAAAACTGGAAAGAAGCTTTCTGAGAAACTGCTCTGTGTTCTGTTAATTCATCTCACAGAGTTACATCTTTCCCTTCAAGAAGCCTTTCGCTAAGGCTGTTCTTGTGGAATTGGCAAAGGGATATTTGGAAGCCCATAGAGGGCTATGGTGAAAAAGGAAATATCTTCCGTTCAAAACTGGAAAGAAGCTTTCTGAGAAACTGCTCTGTGTTCTATTAATTCATCTCCCAGAGTTACGTCTTTCCCTTTAAGAAGCCTTTCGCTAAGGCTGTTCTTGTGGAATTGGCAAAGGGATATTTGGAAGCCCATAGAGGGCTATGGTGAAAAAGGAAATATCTTCCGTTGAAAACTGGAAAGAAGCTTTCTGAGAAACTGCTCTGTGTTCTGTTAATTCATCTCACAGAGTTACATCTTTCCCTTCAAGAAGCCTTTGGCTAAGGCTGTTCTTGTGGAATTGGCAAAAGGATATTTGGAAGCCCATAGAGGGCTATGGTGAAAAAGGAAATATCTTCCGTTCAAAACTGGAAAGAAGCTTTCTGAGAAACTGCTCTGTGTTCTGTTCATTCATCTCACAGAGTTACATCTTTCCCTTCAAGAAGCCTTTCGCTAAGGCTGTTCTTGTGGAATTGGCAAAGGGATATTTGGAAGCCCATAGAGGGCTATGGTGAAAAAGGAAATATCTTCCGTTCAAAACTGGAAAGAAGCTTTTTGAGAAACTGCTCTGTGTTCTGTTAATTCATCTTACAGAGTTACATGTTTCCCTTCAAGAAGCCTTTCGCTAAGGCTGTTCTTGTGGAATTGGTAAAGGGATATTTGGAAGCCCATAGAGGGCTATGGTGAAAAAGGAAATATCTTCCGTTCAAAACTGGAAAGAAGCTATCTGAGAAACTGCTCGGTGTTCTGTTAATTCATCTCACAGAGTTACATCTTTCCCTTCAAGAAGCCTTTCGCTAAGGCTGTTCTTGTGGAATTGGCAAAGGGATATTTGGAAGCCCATAGAGGGCTATGGTGAAAAAGGAAATAACTTCCGTTCAAAACTGGAAAGAAGCTTTCTGAGAAACTGCTCTGTGTTCTGTTAATTCATCTCACAGAGTTCCATCTTTCCCTTCAAGAAGACTTTCGCTAAGGCTGTTTTTGTGGAATTGGCAAAGGGATATTTGGAAGCTCATAGAGGGATATGGTGAAAAAGGAAATATCTTCCGTTCAAAACTGGAAAGAAGCTTTCTGAGAAACTGCTCTGTGTTCTGTTAATTCATCTCACAGAGTTACATCTTTCCCTTCAAGAAGCCTTTCGCTAAGGCTGTTCTTGTGGAATTGGCAAAAGGATATTTGGAAGCCCATAGAGGGCTATGGTGAAAAAGGAAATATCTTCCGTTCAAAACTGGAAAGAAGCTTTCTGAGAAACTGCTCTGTGTTCTGTTAATTCATCTCACAGAGTTACATCTTTCCCTTCAAGAAGCCTTTCGCTAAGGCTGTTCTTGTGGAATTGGCAAAGGGATATTTGGAAGCCCATAGAGGGCTATGGTGAAAAAGGAAATATCTTCCGTTCAAAACTGGAAAGAAGCTTTCTGAGAAACTGCTCTGTGTTCTGTTAATTCATCTCACAGAGTTACATCTTTCCCTTCAAGAAGCCTTTCGCTAAGGTTGTTCTTGTGGAATTGGCAAAGGGATATTTGGAAGCCCATAGAGGGCTATGGTGAAAAAGGAAATATCTTCCGTTCAAAACTGGAAAGAAGCTTTCTGAGAAACTGCTCTGTGTTCTGTTAATTCATCTCACAGAGTTACGTCTTTCCCTTCAAGAAGCCTTTCGCTAAGGCTGTTCTTGTGGAATTGGCAAAGGGATATTTGGAAGCCCATAGAGGGCTATGGTGAAAAAGGAAATATCTTCCGTTGAAAACTGGAAAGAAGCTTTCTGAGAAACTGCTCTGTGTTCTGTTAATTCATCTCACAGAGTTACATCTTTCCCTTCAAGAAGCCTTTCGCTAAGGCTGTTCTTGTGGAATTGGCAAAGGGATATTTGGAAGCCCATAGATGCCTATGGTGAAAAAGGAAATATCTTCCGTTGAAAACTGGAAAGAAGCTTTCTGAGAAACTGCTCTGTGTTCTGTTAATTCATCTCACAGAGTTACATCTTTCCCTTCAAGAAGCCTTTCGCTAAGGCTGTTCTTGTGGAATTGGCAAAGGGATATTTGGAAGCCCATAGAGGGCTATGGTGAAAAAGGAAATATCTTCCGTTGAAAACTGGAAAGAAGCTTTCTGAGAAACTGCTCTGTGTTCTGTTAATTCATCTCACAGAGTTACATCTTTCCCTTCAAGAAGCCTTTCGCTAAGGCTGTTCTTGCGGAATTGGCAAAAGGATATTTGGAAGCCCATAGAGGGCTATGGTGAAAAAGGAAATATCTTCCGTTCAAAACTGGAAAGAAGCTTTCTGAGAAACTGCTCTGTGTTCTGTTAATTCATCTCACAGAGTTACATCTTTCCCTTCAAGAAGCCTTTCGCTAAGGCTGTTCTTGTGGAATTGGCAAAGGGATATTTGGAAGCCCATAGAGGGCTATGGTGAAAAAGGAAATATCTTCCGTTGAAAACTGGAAAGAAGCTTTCTGAGAAACTGCTCTGTGTTCTGTTAATTCATCTCACAGAGTTACATCTTTCCCTTCAAGAAGCCTTTCGCTAAGGCTGTTCTTGTGGAATTGGCAAAAGGATATTTGGAAGCCCATAGAGGGCTATGGTGAAAAAGGAAATATCTTCCGTTCAAAACTGGAAACAAGCTTTCTGAGAAACTGCTCTGTGTTCTGTTAATTCATCTCACAGAGTTACATCTTTCCCTTCAAGAAGCCTTTCGCTAAGGCTGTTCTTGTGGAATTGGCAAAGGGATATTTGGAAGCCCATAGAGGGCTATGGTGAAAAAGGAAATAACTTCCGTTCAAAACTGGAAAGAAGCTTTCTGAGAAACTGCTCTGTGTTCTGTTAATTCATCTCACAGAGTTACATCTTTCCCTTCAAGAAGACTTTCGCTAAGGCTGTTTTTGTGGAATTGGCAAAGGGATATTTGGAAGCCCATAGAGGGATACGGTGAAAAAGGAAATATCTTCCGTTCAAAACTGGAAAGAAGCTTTCTGAGAAACTGCTCTGTGTTCTGTTAATTCATCTCACAGAGTTACATCTTTCCCTTCAAGAAGCCTTTCGCTAAGGCTGTTCTTATGGAATTGGCAAAAGGATATTTGGAAGCCCATAGAGGGCTATGGTGAAAAAGGAAATATCTTCCGTTCAAAACTGGAAAGAAGCTTTCTGAGAAACTGCTCTGTGTTCTGTTAATTCATCTCACAGAGTTACATCTTTCCCTTCAAGAAGCCTTTCGCTAAGGCTGTTCTTGTGGAATTGGCAAAGGGATATTTGGAAGCCCATAGAGGGCTATGGTGAAAAAGGAAATATCTTCCGTTCAAAACTGGAAAGAAGCTTTTTGAGAAACTGCTCTGTGTTCTGTTAATTCATCTCACAGAGTTACATCTTTCCCTTCAAGAATCCTTTCGCTAAGGCTGTTCTTGTGGAATTGGTAAAGGGATATTTGGAAGCCCATAGAAGGCTATGGTGAAAAAGGAAATATCTTCCGTTCAAAACTGGAAAGAATCTTTCTGAGAAATTGCTCTGTGTTCTGTTGATTCATCTCACAGAGTTACATCTTTCCCTTCAAGAAGCCTTTCGCTAAGGCTGTTCTTGTGGAATTGGCAAAGGGATATTTGGAAGCCCATAGAGGGCTATGGTGAAAAAGGAAATATCTTCCGTTGAAAACTGGAAAGAAGCTTTCTGGTAACTGCTCTGTGTTCTGTTAATTCATCTCACAGAGTTACATCTTTCCCTTCAAGAAGCTTTTCGCTAAGGCAATTCTTGTGGAATTGGCAAAGGGATATTTGGAAGCCCATAGAGGGCTATGGTGAAAAAGGAAATATCTTCCGTTCAAAACTGGAAAGAAACTTTTTGAGAAACTGCTCTGTGTTCTTTTAATTCATCTCACAGAGTTACATCTTTCCCTTCAAGAAGCCTTTCGCTAAGGCTGTTCTTGTGGAATTGGTAAAGGGATATTTGGAAGCCCATAGAGGGCTATGGTGAAAAAGGAAATATCTTCCGTTCAAAACTGGAAAGAAGCTTTCTGAGAAACTGCTCTGTGTTCTGTTGATTCATCTCACAGAGTTACATCTTTCCCTTCAAGAAGCCTTTCGCTAAGGCTGTTCCTGTGGAATTGGCAAAGGGATATTTGGAAGCCCATAGAGGGCTATGGTGAAAAAGGAAATATCTTCCGTTGAAAACTGGAAAGAAACTTTCTGGAAACTGCTCTGTGTTCTGTTAATTCATCTCACAGATTTACATCTTTCCCTTCAAGGAGCCTTTCGCTAAGGCTGTTCTTGTGGAATTGGCAAAGAGATATTTGGAAGGCCATAGAGGGCTATTGTGAAAAAGGAAATATCTTCCGTTGAAAACTGGAAAGAAGCTATCTGAGAAACTGCTCTCCGTTCTGTTAATTCATCTCACAGAGTTACATCTTTCCCTTCAAGAAGCCTTTCGCTAAGGCTGTTCTTGTGGAATTGGCAAAGGGATATTTGGAAGCCCATAGAGGGCTATGGTGAAAAAGGAAATAACTTCCGTTCAAAACTGGAAAGAAGCTTTCTGAGAAACTGCTCTGTGTTCTGTTAATTCATCTCACAGAGTTACATCTTTCCCTTCAAGAAGACTTTCGCTAAGGCTGTTTTTGTGGAATTGGCAAAGGGATATTTGGAAGCCCATAGAGGGCTATGGTGAAAAAGGAAATATCTTCCGTTCAAAACTGGAAAGAAGCTTTCTGAGAAACTGCTCTGTGTTCTGTTAATTCATCTCACAGAGTTACATCTTTCCCTTCAAGAAGACTTTCGCTAAGGCTGTTCTTGTGGAATTGGCAAAAGGATATTTGGAAGCCCATAGAGGGCTATGGTGAAAAAGGAAATATCTTCCGTTCAAAACTGGAAAGAAACTTTCTGGAAACTACTCTGTGTTCTGTTAATTCATCTCACAGAGTTACATCTTTCCCTTCAAGAAGCCTTTCGCTAAGGCTGTTCTTGTGGAATTGTCAAAGAGATATTGGGAAGCCCATAGAGGGCTATGGTGAAAAAGGAAATAACTTCCGTTGAAAACTGGAAAGAAGCTATCTGAGAAACTGCTCTGTGTTCTGTTAATTCATCTCACAGAGTTACATCTTTCCCTTCAAGAAGCCTTTCGCTAAGGCTGTTCTTGTGGAATTGGCAAAGGGATATTTGGAAGCCCATAGAGGGCTATGGTGAAAAAGGAAATATCTTCCGTTCAAAACTGGAAAGAAGCTTTCACAGAAACTGCTCTGTGTTCTGTTAATTCATCTCACAGAGTTACATCTTTCCCTTCAAGAAGCCTTTCGCTAAGGCTGTTCTTGTGGAATTGGCAAAGGGATATTTGGAAGCCCATAGAGGGCTATGGTGAAAAAGGAAATATCTTCCGTTCAAAACTGGAAAGAAGCTTTCTGAGAAACTGCTCTGTGTTCTGTTAATTCATCTCACAGAGTTACATCTTTCCCTTCAAGAAGCCTTTCGCTAAGGCTGTTCTTGTGGAATTGGAAAAGGGATATTTGGAAGCCCATAGAGGGCTATGGTGAAAAAGGAAATATCTTCCGTTCAAAACTGGAAAGAAGCTTTCTGAGAAACTGCTCTGTGTTCTGTTAATTCATCTCACAGAATTACATCTTTCCCTTCAAGAAGCCTTTCGCTAAGGCTGTTCTTGTGGAATTGGCAAAAGGATATTTGGAAGCCCATAGAGAGCTATGGTGAAAAAGGAAATATCTTCCGTTCAAAACTGGAAAGAAGCTTTCGGAGAAACTGCTCTGTGTTCTGTTAATTCATCTCACAGTGTTACATCTTTCCCTTCAAGAAGCCTTTCGCTAAGGCTGTTCTTGTGGAATTGGCAAAGGGATATTTGGAAGCCCATAGAGGGCTAAGGTGAAAAAGGAAATATCTTCCGTTCAAAACTGGAAAGAAGATTTCTGAGAAACTGCTCTGTGTTCTGTTGATTCATCTCACAGAGTTACATCTTTCCCTTCAAGAAGCCTTTCGCTAAGGCTGTTCTTGTGGAATTGGCAAAGGGATATTTGGAAGCCCATAGAGGGCTATGGTGAAAAAGGAAATATCTTCCGTTGAAAACTGGAAAGAAGCTTTCTGGAAACTGCTCTGTGTTCTGGTAATTCATCTCACAGAGTTACATCTTTCCCTTCAAGAAGCCTTTCGCTAAGGCTGTTCTTGTGGAATTGGCAAAGGGATATTTGGAAGCCCATAGAGGGCTATGGTGAAAAAGGAAATATCTTCCGTTGAAAACTGGAAAGAAGCTTTCTGAGAAACTGCTCTGTGTTCTGTTAATTCATCTCACAGAGTTACATCTTTCCCTTCAAGAAGCCTTTCGCTAAGGCTGTTCTTGTGGAATTGGCAAAGGGATATTTGGAAGCCCAAAGAGGGCTATGGTGAAAAAGGAAATATCTTCCGTTGAAAACTGGAAAGAAGCTTTCTGAGAAACTGCTCTGTGTTCTGTTAATTCATCTCACAGAGTTACATCTTTCCCTTCAAGAAGCCTTTCGCTAAGGCTGTTCTTGTGGAATTGGCAAAGGGATATTTGGAAGCCCATAGAGGGCTATGGTGAAAAAGGAAATATCTTCCGTTGAAAACTGGAAAGAAGCTTTCTGAGAAACTGCTCTGTGTTCTGTTAATTCATCTCACAGAGTTACATCTTTCCCTTCAAGAAGCCTTTCGCTAAGGCTGTTCTTGTGGAATTTGCAAAGGGATATTTGGAAGCCCATAGAGGTCTATGGTGAAAAAGGAAATATCTTCCGTTCAAAACTGGAAAGAAGCTTTCTGAGAAACTGCTCTGTGTTCTGTTAATTCATCTCACAGAGTTACATCTTTCCCTTCAAGAAGCCTTTCGCTAAGGCTGTTCTTGTGGAATTGGCAAAAGGATATTTGGAAGCCCATAGAGAGCTATGGTGAAAAAGGAAATATCTTCCGTTGAAAACTGGAAAGAAGCTTTCTGAGAAACTGCTCTGTGTTCTGTTAATTCATCTCACAGAGTTACATCTTTCCCTTCAAGAAGCCTTTCGCTAAGGCTGTTCTTGTGGAATTGGCAAAGGGATATTTGGAAGCCCATAGAGGGCTATGGTGAAAAAGGAAATATCTTCCGTTCAAAACTGGAAAGAAGCTTTCTGAGAAACTGCTCTGTGTTCTGTTAATTCATCTCCCAGAGTTACGTCTTTCCCTTCAAGAAGCCTTTCGCTAAGGCTGTTCTTGTGGAATTGGCAAAGGGATATTTGGATCCCATAGAGGGCTATGGTGAAAAAGGAAATATCTTCCGTTCAAAAGTGGAAAGAAGCTTTCTGAGAAACTGCTCTGTGTTCTGTTAATTCATCTCACAGAGTTACATCTTTCCCTTCAAGAAGCCTTTCGCTAAGGCTGTTCTTGTGGAATTGGTAAAGGGATATTTGGAAGCCCATAGAGGGCTATGGTGAAAAAGGAAATATCTTCCGTTCAAAACTGGAAAGAAGCTTTCTGAGAAATTGCTCTGTGTTCTGTTGATTCATCTCACAGAGTTACATCTTTCCCTTCAAGAAGCCTTTCGCTAAGGCTGTTCTTGTGGAATTGGCAAAGGGATATTTGGAAGCCCATAGAGGGCTATGGTGAAAAAGGAAATATCTTCCGTTCAAAACAGGAAAGAAGCTTTCTGGTAACTGCTCTGTGTTCTGTTAATTCATCTCACAGAGTTACATCTTTCCCTTCAAGAAGCCTTTCGCTAAGGCTGTTCTTGTGGAATTGGCAAAGGGATATTTGGAAGCACATAGAGGGCTAAGGTGAAAAAGGAAATATCTTCCGTTCAAAACTGGAAAGAAGCTTTCTGAGAAACTGCTCTGTGTTCTGTTGATTCATCTCACAGAGTTACATCTTTCCCTTCAAGAAGCCTTTCGCTAAGGCTGTTCTTGTGGAATTGGCAAAGGGATATTTGGAAGCCCATAGAGGGCTATGGGGAAAAGGAAATATCTTCCGTTGAAAACTGGAAAGAAGCTTTCTGGAAACTGCTCTGTGTTCTGGTAATTCATCTCACAGAGTTACATCTTTCCCTCAAGAAGCCTTTCGCTAAGGCTGTTCTTGTGGAATTGGCAAAGGGATATTTGGAAGCCCATAGAGGGCTATGGTGAAAAAGGAAATAACTTCCGTTCAAAACTGGAAAGAAGCTTTCTGAGAAACTGCTCTGTGTTCTGTTAATTCATCTCACAGAGTTACATCTTTCCCTTCAAGAAGACTTTCGCTAAGGCTGTTTTTGTGGAATTGGCAAAGGGATATTTGGAAGCCCATAGAGGGATACGGTGAAAAAGGAAATATCTTCCGTTCAAAACTGGAAAGAAGCTTTCTGAGAAACTGCTCTGTGTTCTGTTAATTCATCTCACAGAGTTACATCTTTCCCTTCAAGAAGCCTTTCGCTAAGGCTGTTCTTATGGAATTGGCAAAAGGATATTTGGAAGCCCATAGAGGGCTATGGTGAAAAAGGAAATATCTTCCGTTCAAAACTGGAAAGAAACTTTCTGGAAACTACTCTGTGTTCTGTTAATTCATCTCACAGAGTTACATCTTTCCCTTCAAGAAGCCTTTCGCTAAGGCTGTTCTTGTGGAATTGTCAAAGAGATATTGGGAAGCCCATAGAGGGCTATGGTGAAAAAGGAAATAACTTCCGTTGAAAACTGGAAAGAAGCTATCTGAGAAACTGCTCTGTGTTCTGTTAATTCATCTCACAGAGTTACATCTTTCCCTTCAAGAAGCCTTTCGCTAAGGCTGTTCTTGTGGAATTGGCAAAGGGATATTTGGAAGCCCATAGAGGGCTATGGTGAAAAAGGAAATATCTTCCGTTCAAAACTGGAAAGAAGCTTTCTGAGGAACTGCTCTGTGTTCTGCTGATTCATTTCACAGAGTTACATCTTTCCCTTCAAGAAGTCTTTCGCTAAGGCTGTTCTAGTGGAATTGGCAAAGGGATATTTGGAAGCCCATAGAGGGCTATGGTGAAAAAGGAAATATCTTCCGTTGAAAACTGGAAAGAAGCTTTCTGAGAAACTGCTCTGTGTTCTGTTAAATCATCTCACAGAGTTACATCTTTCCCTTCAAGAAGCCTTTCGCTAAGGCTGTTCTTGTGGAATTGGCAAAGGGATATTTGCAAGCCCATAGAGGGCTATGGTGAAAAAGGAAATATCTTCCGTTGAAAACTGGAAAGAAGCTTTCTGGAAACTGCTCTGTGTTCTGTTAATTCATCTCACAGAGTTACATCTTTCCCTTCAAGAAGCCTTTCGCTAAGGCTGTTCTTGTGGAATTGGCAAAGGGATATTTGGAAGCCCATAGAGGGCTATGGTGAAAAAGGAAATATCTTCCGTTGAAAACTGGAAAGAAGCTATCTGAGAAACTGCTCTGTGTTCTGTTAATTCATCTCACAGAGTTACATCTTTCCCTTCAAGAAGCCTTTCGCTAAGGCTTTTCTTGTGGAATTGGCAAAGGGATATTTGGAAGCCCATAGAGGGCTATGGTGAAAAAGGAAATATCTTCCGTTCAAAACTGGAAAGAAGCTTCCTGAGAAACTGCTCTGTGTTCTGTTAATTCATCTCACAGAGTTACATCTTTCCCTTCAAGAAGCCTTTCGCTAAGGCTGTTCTTGTGGAATTGGCAAAGGGATATTTGGAAGCCCATAGAGGGCTATGGTGAAAAAGGAAATATCTTCCGTTCAAAACTGGAAAGAATCTTTCTGAGAAACTGCTCCGTGTTCTGTTAATTCATCTCACAGAGTTACATCTTTCCCTTCAAGAAGCCTTTCGCTAAGGCTGTTCTTGTGGAATTGGCAAGGGGATATTTGGAAGCCCATAGAGGGCTATGGTGAAAAAGGAAATATCTTCCGTTCAAAACTGGAAAGAAGCTTTCTGAGAAACTGCTCTGTGTTCTCTTAATTCATCTCACAGAGTTACATCTTTCCCTTCAAGAAGCCTTTCGCTAAGGCTGTTCTTGTGGAATTGGCAAAAGGATATTTGGAAGCCCATAGAGGGCTATGGTAAAAAAGGAAATATCTTCCTTTCAAAACTGGAAAGAAGCTTTCTGGAAACTGCTCTGTGTTCTGTTAATTCATCTCACAGAGTTACATCTTTCCCTTCAAGAAGACTTTCGCTAAGGCTGTTTTTGTGGAATTGGCAAAGGGATATTTGGAAGCCCATAGAGGGCTATGGTGAAAAAGGAAATATCTTCCGTTCAAAACTGGAAAGAAGCTTTCTGAGAAACTGCTCTGTGTTCTGTTAAATCATCTCACAGAGTTACATCTTTCCCTTCAAGAAGCCTTTCGCTAAGGCTGTTCTTGTGGAATTGGCAAAGGGATATTTGGAAGCCCATAGAGGGCTATGGTGAAAAAGGAAATATCTTCCGTTCAAAACTGGAAAGAAGCTTTCTGAGAAACTGCTCTGTGTTCTGTTAATTCATCTCACAGAGTTACATCTTTCCCTTCAAGAAGCCTTTCGCTAAGGCTGTTCTTGTGGAATTGGCAAAGGGATATTTGGAAGCCCATAGAGGGCTATGGTGAAAAAGGAAATATCTTCCGTTGAAAACTGGAAAGAAGCTTTCTGGAAACTGCTCTGTGTTCTGTTAATTCATCTCACAGAGTTACATCTTTCCCTTCAAGAAGCCTTTCGCTAAGGCTGTTCTTGTGGAATTGGCAAAGGGGTATTTGGAAGCCCATAGAGGGCTATGCTGAAAAAGGAAATATCTTCCGTTGAAAACTGGAAAGAAGCTTTCTGGAAACTGCTCTGTGTTCTGTTAATTCATCTCACAGAGTTACATCTTTCCCTTCAAGAAGCCTTTCGCTAAGGCTGTTCTTGTGGAATTGGCAAAGGGATATTTGGAAGCCCATAGAGGGCTATGGTGAAAAAGGAAATATCTTCCGTTGAAAACTGGAAAGAAGCTATCTGAGAAACTGCTCTGTGTTCTGTTAATTCATCTCACAGAGTTACATCTTTCCCTTCAAGAAGCCTTTCGCTAAGGCTGTTCTTGTGGAATTGGCAAAGGGATATTTGGAAGCCCATAGAGGGCTATGGTGAAAAAGGAAATATCTTCCGTTCAAAACTGGAAAGAAGCTTTCTGAGAAACTGCTCTGTGTTCTGTTAATTCATCTCACAGAGTTACATCTTTCCCTTCAAGAAGCCTTTCGCTAAGGCTGTTCTTGTGGAATTGGCAAAGGGATATTTGGAAGCCCATAGAGGGCTATGGTGAAAAAGGAAATATCTTCCGTTCAAAACTGGAAAGAAGCTTTCTGAGAAACTGCTCCGTGTTCTGTTAATTCATCTCACAGAGTTACATCTTTCCCTTCAAGAAGCCTTTCGCTAAGGCTGTTCTTGTGGAATTGGCAAAGGGATATTTGGAAGCCCATAGAGGGCTATGGTGAAAAAGGAAATATCTTCAGTTCAAAACTGGAAAGAAGCTTTCTGAGAAACTGCTCTGTGTTCTGTTAATTCATCTCACAGAGTTACATCTTTCCCTTCAAGAAGCCTTTCGCTAAGGCTGTTCTTGTGGAATTGGCAAAGGGATATTTGGAAGCCCATAGAGGGCTATGGTGAAAAAGGAAATATCTTCAGTTCAAAACTGGAAAGAAGCTTTCTGAGAAACTGCTCTGTGTTCTGTTAATTCATCTCACAGAGTTACATCTTTCCCTTCAAGAAGCCTTTCGCTAAGGCTGTTCTTGTGGAATTGGCAAAGGGATATTTGGAAGCCCATAGAGGGCTATGGTGAAAAAGGAAATATCTTCCGTTCAAAACTGGAAAGAAGCTTTCTGAGAAACTGCTCTGTGTTCTGTTAATTCATCTCACAGAGTTACATCTTTCCCTTCAAGAAGCCTTTCGCTAAGGCTGTTCTTGCGGAATTGGCAAAGGGATATTTGGAAGCCCATAGAGGGCTATGGTGAAAAAGGAAGTATCTTCCGCTGAAAACTGGAAAGAAACTTTCTGGAAACTGCTCTGTGTTCTGTTAATTCATCTCACAGAGTTACATCTTTCCCTTCAAGAAGCCTTTCGCTAAGGCTGTTCTTGTGGAATTGGCAAAGGGATATTTGGAAGCCCATAGAGGGCTAGGGTGAAAAAGGAAATATTTTCCGTTGAAAACTGGAAAGAAGCTATCTGAGAAACTGCTCTGTGTTCTGTTAATTCATCTCACAGAGTTACATCTTTCCCTTCAAGAAGCCTTTCGCTAAGGCTGTTCTTGTGGAATTGGCAAGGGGATATTTGGAAGCCCATAGAGGGCTATGGTGAAAAAGGAAATATCTTCCGTTCAAAACTGGAAAGAAGCTTTCTGAGAAACTGCTCTGTGTTCTGTTAATTCATCTCACAGAGTTACATCTTTCCCTTCAAGAAGCCTTTCGCTAACGCTGTTCTTGTGGAATTGGCAAAGGGATATTTGGAAGCCCATAGAGGGCTATGGTGAAAAAGGAAATTTCTTCCGTTCAAAACTGGAAAGAAGCTTTCTGAGAAACTGCTCTGTGTTCTGTACATTCATCTCACAGAGTTACATCTTTCCCTTCAAGAAGCCTTTCGCTAAGGCTGTTCTTGTGGAATTGGCAAAGGGATATTTGGAAGCCCATAGAGGGCTATGGTGAAAAAGGAAATATCTTCCGTTCAAAACTGGAAAGAAGCTTTCTGAGAAACTGCTCTGTGTTCTGGTAATTCATCTCACAGAGTTACATCTTTCCCTCAAGAAGCCTTTCGCTAAGGCTGTTCTTGTGGAATTGGCAAAGGGATATTTGGAAGCCCATAGAGGGCTATGGTGAAAAAGGAAATAACTTCCGTTCAAAACTGGAAAGAAGCTTTCTGAGAAACTGCTCTGTGTTCTGTTAATTCATCTCACAGAGTTACATCTTTCCCTTCAAGAAGACTTTCGCTAAGGCTGTTTTTGTGGAATTGGCAAAGGGATATTTGGAAGCCCATAGAGGGATACGGTGAAAAAGGAAATATCTTCCGTTCAAAACTGGAAAGAAGCTTTCTGAGAAACTGCTCTGTGTTCTGTTAATTCATCTCACAGAGTTACATCTTTCCCTTCAAGAAGCCTTTCGCTAAGGCTGTTCTTATGGAATTGGCAAAAGGATATTTGGAAGCCCATAGAGGGCTATGGTGAAAAAGGAAATATCTTCCGTTCAAAACTGGAAAGAAGCTTTCTGAGAAACTGCTCTGTGTTCTGTTAATTCATCTCACAGAGTTACATCTTTCCCTTCAAGAAGCCTTTCGCTAAGGCTGTTCTTGTGGAATTGGCAAAGGGATATTTGGAAGCCCATAGAGGGCTATGGTGAAAAAGGAAATATCTTCCGTTCAAAACTGGAAAGAAGCTTTTTGAGAAACTGCTCTGTGTTCTGTTAATTCATCTCACAGAGTTACATCTTTCCCTTCAAGAATCCTTTCGCTAAGGCTGTTCTTGTGGAATTGGTAAAGGGATATTTGGAAGCCCATAGAAGGCTATGGTGAAAAAGGAAATATCTTCCGTTCAAAACTGGAAAGAATCTTTCTGAGAAATTGCTCTGTGTTCTGTTGATTCATCTCACAGAGTTACATCTTTCCCTTCAAGAAGCCTTTCGCTAAGGCTGTTCTTGTGGAATTGGCAAAGGGATATTTGGAAGCCCATAGAGGGCTATGGTGAAAAAGGAAATATCTTCCGTTGAAAACTGGAAAGAAGCTTTCTGGTAACTGCTCTGTGTTCTGTTAATTCATCTCACAGAGTTACATCTTTCCCTTCAAGAAGCCTTTCGCTAAGGCAATTCTTGTGGAATTGGCAAAGGGATATTTGGAAGCCCATAGAGGGCTATGGTGAAAAAGGAAATATCTTCCGTTCAAAACTGGAAAGAAACTTTTTGAGAAACTGCTCTGTGTTCTTTTAATTCATCTCACAGAGTTACATCTTTCCCTTCAAGAAGCCTTTCGCTAAGGCTGTTCTTGTGGAATTGGTAAAGGGATATTTGGAAGCCCATAGAGGGCTATGGTGAAAAAGGAAATATCTTCCGTTCAAAACTGGAAAGAAGCTTTCTGAGAAACTGCTCTGTGTTCTGTTGATTCATCTCACAGAGTTACATCTTTCCCTTCAAGAAGCCTTTCGCTAAGGCTGTTCCTGTGGAATTGGCAAAGGGATATTTGGAAGCCCATAGAGGGCTATGGTGAAAAAGGAAATATCTTCCGTTGAAAACTGGAAAGAAACTTTCTGGAAACTGCTCTGTGTTCTGTTAATTCATCTCACAGATTTACATCTTTCCCTTCAAGGAGCCTTTCGCTAAGGCTGTTCTTGTGGAATTGGCAAAGAGATATTTGGAAGGCCATAGAGGGCTATTGTGAAAAAGGAAATATCTTCCGTTGAAAACTGGAAAGAAGCTATCTGAGAGACTGCTCTCCGTTCTGTTAATTCATCTCACAGAGTTACATCTTTCCCTTCAAGAAGCCTTTCGCTAAGGCTGTTCTTGTGGAATTGGCAAAGGGATATTTGGAAGCCCATAGAGGGCTATGGTGAAAAAGGAAATAACTTCCGTTCAAAACTGGAAAGAAGCTTTCTGAGAAACTGCTCTGTGTTCTGTTAATTCATCTCACAGAGTTACATCTTTCCCTTCAAGAAGACTTTCGCTAAGGCTGTTTTTGTGGAATTGGCAAAGGGATATTTGGAAGCCCATAGAGGGCTATGGTGAAAAAGGAAATATCTTCCGTTCAAAACTGGAAAGAAGCTTTCTGAGAAACTGCTCTGTGTTCTGTTAATTCATCTCACAGAGTTACATCTTTCCCTTCAAGAAGCCTTTCGCTAAGGCTGTTCTTGTGGAATTGGCAAAAGGATATTTGGAAGCCCATAGAGGGCTATGGTGAAAAAGGAAATATCTTCCGTTCAAAACTGGAAAGAAACTTTCTGGAAACTACTCTGTGTTCTGTTAATTCATCTCACAGAGTTACATCTTTCCCTTCAAGAAGCCTTTCGCTAAGGCTGTTCTTGTGGAATTGTCAAAGAGATATTGGGAAGCCCATAGAGGGCTATGGTGAAAAAGGAAATAACTTCCGTTGAAAACTGGAAAGAAGCTATCTGAGAAACTGCTCTGTGTTCTGTTAATTCATCTCACAGAGTTACATCTTTCCCTTCAAGAAGCCTTTCGCTAAGGCTGTTCTTGTGGAATTGGCAAAGGGATATTTGGAAGCCCATAGAGGGCTATGGTGAAAAAGGAAATATCTTCCGTTCAAAACTGGAAAGAAGCTTTCTGAGGAACTGCTCTGTGTTCTGCTGATTCATTTCACAGAGTTACATCTTTCCCTTCAAGAAGTCTTTCGCTAAGGCTGTTCTAGTGGAATTGGCAAAGGGATATTTGGAAGCCCATAGAGGGCTATGGTGAAAAAGGAAATATCTTCCGTTGAAAACTGGAAAGAAGCTTTCTGAGAAACTGCTCTGTGTTCTGTTAAATCATCTCACAGAGTTACATCTTTCCCTTCAAGAAGCCTTTCGCTAAGGCTGTTCTTGTGGAATTGGCAAAGGGATATTTGCAAGCCCATAGAGGGCTATGGTGAAAAAGGAAATATCTTCCGTTGAAAACTGGAAAGAAGCTTTCTGGAAACTGCTCTGTGTTCTGTTAATTCATCTCACAGAGTTACATCTTTCCCTTCAAGAAGCCTTTCGCTAAGGCTGTTCTTGTGGAATTGGCAAAGGGATATTTGGAAGCCCATAGAGGGCTATGGTGAAAAAGGAAATATCTTCCGTTGAAAACTGGAAAGAAGCTATCTGAGAAACTGCTCTGTGTTCTGTTAATTCATCTCACAGAGTTACATCTTTCCCTTCAAGAAGCCTTTCGCTAAGGCTTTTCTTGTGGAATTGGCAAAGGGATATTTGGAAGCCCATAGAGGGCTATGGTGAAAAAGGAAATATCTTCCGTTCAAAACTGGAAAGAAGCTTCCTGAGAAACTGCTCTGTGTTCTGTTAATTCATCTCACAGAGTTACATCTTTCCCTTCAAGAAGCCTTTCGCTAAGGCTGTTCTTGTGGAATTGGCAAAGGGATATTTGGAAGCCCATAGAGGGCTATGGTGAAAAAGGAAATATCTTCCGTTCAAAACTGGAAAGAATCTTTCTGAGAAACTGCTCCGTGTTCTGTTAATTCATCTCACAGAGTTACATCTTTCCCTTCAAGAAGCCTTTCGCTAAGGCTGTTCTTGTGGAATTGGCAAGGGGATATTTGGAAGCCCATAGAGGGCTATGGTGAAAAAGGAAATATCTTCCGTTCAAAGCTGGAAAGAAGCTTTCTGAGAAACTGCTCTGTGTTCTCTTAATTCATCTCACAGAGTTACATCTTTCCCTTCAAGAAGCCTTTCGCTAACGCTGTTCTTGTGGAATTGGCAAAGGGATATTTGGAAGCCCATAGAGGGCTATGGTGAAAAAGGAAATTTCTTCCGTTCAAAACAGGAAAGAAGCTTTCTGAGAAACTGCTCTGTGTTCTGTACATTCATCTCACAGAGTTACATCTTTCCCTTCAAGAAGCCTTTCGCTAAGGCTGTTCTTGTGGAATTGGCAAAGGGATATTTGGAAGCCCATAGAGGGCTATGGTGAAAAAGGAAATATCTTCCGTTCAAAACTGGAAAGAAGCTTTCTGAGAAACTGCTCTGTGTTCTGTTAATTCATCTCACAGAGTTACATCTTTCCCTTCAAGAAGCCTTTCGCTAAGGCTGTTCTTGTGGAATTGGCAAAGGGATATTTGGAAGCCCATAGAGGGCTATGGTGAAAAAGGAAATATCTTCCGTTCAAAAGTGGAAAGAAACTTTCTGAGAAACTGCTCTGTGTTCTGTTAATTCATCTCACCGAGTTACATCTTTCCCTTCAAGAAGACTTTCGCTAAGGCTGTTCTTGTGGAATTGGCAAAGGGATATTTGGAAGCCCATAGAGGGATATGGTGAAAAAGGAAATATCTTCCGTTCAAAACTGGAAAGAAGCTTTCTGAGAAACTGCTCTGTGTTCTGTTAATTCATCTCACAGAGTTACATCTTTCCCTTCAAGAAGCCTTTCGCTAAGGCTGTTCTTGTGGAATTGGCAAAAGGATATTTGGAAGCCCATAGAGGGCTATGGTAAAAAAGGAAATATCTTCGTTTCAAAACTGGAAAGAAGCTTTCTGGAAACTGCTCTGTGTTCTGTTAATTCATCTCACAGAGTTACATCTTTCCCTTCAAGAAGACTTTCGCTAAGGCTGTTTTTGTGGAATTGGCAAAGGGATATTTGGAAGCCCATAGAGGGCTATGGTGAAAAAGGAAATATCTTCCGTTCAAAACTGGAAAGAAGCTTTCTGAGAAACTGCTCTGTGTTCTGTTAATTCATCTCACAGAGTTACATCTTTCCCTTCAAGAAGCCTTTCGCTAAGGCTGTTCTTGTGGAATTGGCAAAGGGATATTTGGAAGCCCATAGAGGGCTATGGTGAAAAAGGAAATATCTTCCGTTCAAAACTGGAAAGAAGCTTTCTGAGAAACTGCTCTGTGTTCTGTTAATTCATCTCACAGAGTTACATCTTTCCCTTCAAGAAGCCTTTCGCTAAGGCTGTTCTTGTGGAATTGGCAAAGGGATATTTGGAAGCCCATAGAGGGCTATGGTGAAAAAGGAAATATCTTCCGTTGAAAACTGGAAAGAAGCTTTCTGGAAACTGCTCTGTGTTCTGTTAATTCATCTCACAGAGTTACATCTTTCCCTTCAAGAAGCCTTTCGCTAAGGCTGTTCTTGTGGAATTGGCAAAGGGGTATTTGGAAGCCCATAGAGGGCTATGCTGAAAAAGGAAATATCTTCCGTTGAAAACTGGAAAGAAGCTTTCTGGAAACTGCTCTGTGTTCTGTTAATTCATCTCACAGAGTTACATCTTTCCCTTCAAGAAGCCTTTCGCTAAGGCTGTTCTTGTGGAATTGGCAAAGGGATATTTGGAAGCCCATAGAGGGCTATGGTGAAAAAGGAAATATCTTCCGTTGAAAACTGGAAAGAAGCTATCTGAGAAACTGCTCTGTGTTCTGTTAATTCATCTCACAGAGTTACATCTTTCCCTTCAAGAAGCCTTTCGCTAAGGCTGTTCTTGTGGAATTGGCAAAGGGATATTTGGAAGCCCATAGAGGGCTATGGTGAAAAAGGAAATATCTTCCGTTCAAAACTGGAAAGAAGCTTTCTGAGAAACTGCTCTGTGTTCTGTTAATTCATCTCACAGAGTTACATCTTTCCCTTCAAGAAGCCTTTCGCTAAGGCTGTTCTTGTGGAATTGGCAAAGGGATATTTGGAAGCCCATAGAGGGCTATGGTGAAAAAGGAAATATCTTCCGTTCAAAACTGGAAAGAAGCTTTCTGAGAAACTGCTCCGTGTTCTGTTAATTCATCTCACAGAGTTACATCTTTCCCTTCAAGAAGCCTTTCGCTAAGGCTGTTCTTGTGGAATTGGCAAAGGGATATTTGGAAGCCCATAGAGGGCTATGGTGAAAAAGGAAATATCTTCAGTTCAAAACTGGAAAGAAGCTTTCTGAGAAACTGCTCTGTGTTCTGTTAATTCATCTCACAGAGTTACATCTTTCCCTTCAAGAAGCCTTTCGCTAAGGCTGTTCTTGTGGAATTGGCAAAGGGATATTTGGAAGCCCATAGAGGGCTATGGTGAAAAAGGAAATATCTTCAGTTCAAAACTGGAAAGAAGCTTTCTGAGAAACTGCTCTGTGTTCTGTTAATTCATCTCACAGAGTTACATCTTTCCCTTCAAGAAGCCTTTCGCTAAGGCTGTTCTTGTGGAATTGGCAAAGGGATATTTGGAAGCCCATAGAGGGCTATGGTGAAAAAGGAAATATCTTCCGTTCAAAACTGGAAAGAAGCTTTCTGAGAAACTGCTCTGTGTTCTGTTAATTCATCTCACAGAGTTACATCTTTCCCTTCAAGAAGCCTTTCGCTAAGGCTGTTCTTGCGGAATTGGCAAAGGGATATTTGGAAGCCCATAGAGGGCTATGGTGAAAAAGGAAGTATCTTCCGCTGAAAACTGGAAAGAAACTTTCTGGAAACTGCTCTGTGTTCTGTTAATTCATCTCACAGAGTTACATCTTTCCCTTCAAGAAGCCTTTCGCTAAGGCTGTTCTTGTGGAATTGGCAAAGGGATATTTGGAAGCCCATAGAGGGCTAGGGTGAAAAAGGAAATATTTTCCGTTGAAAACTGGAAAGAAGCTATCTGAGAAACTGCTCTGTGTTCTGTTAATTCATCTCACAGAGTTACATCTTTCCCTTCAAGAAGCCTTTCGCTAAGGCTGTTCTTGTGGAATTGGCAAGGGGATATTTGGAAGCCCATAGAGGGCTATGGTGAAAAAGGAAATATCTTCCGTTCAAAACTGGAAAGAAGCTTTCTGAGAAACTGCTCTGTGTTCTGTTAATTCATCTCACAGAGTTACATCTTTCCCTTCAAGAAGCCTTTCGCTAACGCTGTTCTTGTGGAATTGGCAAAGGGATATTTGGAAGCCCATAGAGGGCTATGGTGAAAAAGGAAATTTCTTCCGTTCAAAACTGGAAAGAAGCTTTCTGAGAAACTGCTCTGTGTTCTGTACATTCATCTCACAGAGTTACATCTTTCCCTTCAAGAAGCCTTTCGCTAAGGCTGTTCTTGTGGAATTGGCAAAGGGATATTTGGAAGCCCATAGAGGGCTATGGTGAAAAAGGAAATATCTTCCGTTCAAAACTGGAAAGAAGCTTTCTGAGAAACTGCTCTGTGTTCTGTTAATTCATCTCACAGAGTTACATCTTTCCCTTCAAGAAGCCTTTCGCTAAGGCTGTTCTTGTGGAATTGGCAAAGGGATATTTGGAAGCCCATAGAGGGCTATGGTGAAAAAGGAAATATCTTCCGTTCAAAAGTGGAAAGAAACTTTCTGAGAAACTGCTCTGTGTTCTGTTAATTCATCTCACCGAGTTACATCTTTCCCTTCAAGAAGACTTTCGCTAAGGCTGTTCTTGTGGAATTGGCAAAGGGATATTTGGAAGCCCATAGAGGGCTATGGTGAAAAAGGAAATATCTTCCGTTCAAAACTGGAAAGAAGCTTTCTGAGAAACTGCTCTGTGTTCTGTTAATTCATCTCACAGAGTTACATCTTTCCCTTCAAGAAGCCTTTCGCTAAGGCTGTTCTTGTGGAATTGGCAAAAGGATATTTGGAAGCCCATAGAGGGCTATGGTAAAAAAGGAAATATCTTCCTTTCAAAACTGGAAAGAAGCTTTCTGGAAACTGCTCTGTGTTCTGTTAATTCATCTCACAGAGTTACATCTTTCCCTTCAAGAAGACTTTCGCTAAGGCTGTTTTTGTGGAATTGGCAAAGGGATATTTGGAAGCCCATAGAGGGCTATGGTGAAAAAGGAAATATCTTCCGTTCAAAACTGGAAAGAAGCTTTCTGAGAAACTGCTCTGTGTTCTGTTAATTCATCTCACAGAGTTACATCTTTCCCTTCAAGAAGCCTTTCGCTAAGGCTGTTCTTGTGGAATTGGCAAAGGGATATTTGGAAGCCCATAGAGGGCTATGGTGAAAAAGGAAATATCTTCCGTTCAAAACTGGAAAGAAGCTTTCTGAGAAACTGCTCTGTGTTCTGTTAATTCATCTCACAGAGTTACATCTTCCCCTTCAAGAAGCATTTCGCTAAGGCTGTTCTTGTGGAATTGGCAAAGGGATATTTGGAAGCCCATAGAGGGCTATGGTGAAAAAGGAAATATCTTCCGTTGAAAACTGGAAAGAAGCTTTCTGGAAACTGCTCTGTGTTCTGTTAATTCATCTCACAGAGTTACATCTTTCCCTTCAAGAAGCCTTTCGCTAAGGCTGTTCTTGTGGAATTGGCAAAGGGGTATTTGGAAGCCCATAGAGGGCTATGCTGAAAAAGGAAATATCTTCCGTTGAAAACTGGAAAGAAGCTTTCTGGAAACTGCTCTGTGTTCTGTTAATTCATCTCACAGAGTTACATCTTTCCCTTCAAGAAGCCTTTCGCTAAGGCTGTTCTTGTGGAATTGGCAAAGGGATATTTGGAAGCCCATAGAGGGCTATGGTGAAAAAGGAAATATCTTCCGTTGAAAACTGGAAAGAAGCTATCTGAGAAACTGCTCTGTGTTCTGTTAATTCATCTCACAGAGTTACATCTTTCCCTTCAAGAAGCCTTTCGCTAAGGCTGTTCTTGTGGAATTGGCAAAGGGATATTTGGAAGCCCATAGAGGGCTATGGTGAAAAAGGAAATATCTTCCGTTCAAAACTGGAAAGAAGCTTTCTGAGAAACTGCTCTGTGTTCTGTTAATTCATCTCACAGAGTTACATCTTTCCCTTCAAGAAGCCTTTCGCTAAGGCTGTTCTTGTGGAATTGGCAAAGGGATATTTGGAAGCCCATAGAGGGCTATGGTGAAAAAGGAAATATCTTCCGTTCAAAACTGGAAAGAAGCTTTCTGAGAAACTGCTCCGTGTTCTGTTAATTCATCTCACAGAGTTACATCTTTCCCTTCAAGAAGCCTTTCGCTAAGGCTGTTCTTGTGCAATTGGCAAAGGGATATTTGGAAGCCCATAGAGGGCTATGGTGAAAAAGGAAATATCTTCAGTTCAAAACTGGAAAGAAGCTTTCTGAGAAACTGCTCTGTGTTCTGTTAATTCATCTCACAGAGTTACATCTTTCCCTTCAAGAAGCCTTTCGCTAAGGTGTTCTTGTGGAATTGGCAAAGGGATATTTGGAAGCCCATAGAGGGCTATGGTGAAAAAGGAAATATCTTCCGTTCAAAACTGGAAAGAAGCTTTCTGAGAAACTGCTCTGTGTTCTGTTAATTCATCTCACAGAGTTACATCTTTCCCTTCAAGAAGCCTTTCGCTAAGGCTGTTCTTGTGGAATTGGCAAAGGGATATTTGGAAGCCCATAGAGGGCTTTGGTGAAAAAGGAAATATCTTCCGTTCAAAACTGGAAAGAAGCTTTCTGAGAAACTGCTCTGTGTTCTGTTCATTCATCTCACAGAGTTACATCTTTCCCTTCAAGAAGCCTTTCGCTAAGGCTGTTCTTGTGGAATTGGCAAAGGGATATTTCGAAGCCCATAGAGGGCTATGGTGAAAAAGGAAGTATCTTCCGCTGAAAACTGGAAATTAACTTTCTGGAAACTGCTCTGTGTTCTGTTAATTCATCTCACAGAGTTACATCTTTCCCTTCAAGAAGCCTTTCGCTAAGGCTGTTCTTGTGGAATTGGCAAAGGGATATTTGGAAGCCCATAGAGGGCTAGGGTGAAAAAGGAAATATCTTCCGTTGAAAACTGGAAAGAAGCTATCTGAGAAACTGCTCTGTGTTCTGTTAATTCATCTCACAGAGTTACATCTTTCCCTTCAAGAAGCCTTTCGCTAAGGCTGTTCTTGTGGAATTGGCAAGGGGATATTTGGAAGCCCACAGAGGGCTATGGTGAAAAAGGAAATATCTTCCGTTCAAAACTGGAAAGAAGCTTTCTGAGAAACTGCTCTGTGTTCTGTTAATTCATCTCACAGAGTTACATCTTTCCCTTCAAGAAGCCTTTCGCTAACGCTGTTCTTGTGGAATTGGCAAAGGGATATTTGGAAGCCCATAGAGGGCTATGGTGAAAAAGGAAATTTCTTCCGTTCAAAACTGGAAAGAAGCTTTCTGAGAAACTGCTCTGTGTTCTGTACATTCATCTCACAGAGTTACATCTTTCCCTTCAAGAAGCCTTTCGCTAAGGCTGTTCTTGTGGAATTGGCAAAGGGATATTTGGAAGCCCATAGAGGGCTATGGTGAAAAAGGAAATATCTTCCGTTCAAAACTGGAAAGAAGCTTTCTGAGAAACTGCTCTGTGTTCTGTTAATTCATCTCACAGAGTTACATCTTTCCCTTCAAGAAGCCTTTCGCTAAGGCTGTTCTTGTGGAATTGGCAAAGGGATATTTGGAAGCCCATAGAGGGCTATGGTGAAAAAGGAAATATCTTCCGTTCAAAACTGGAAAGAAGCTTTCTGAGAAACTGCTCTGTGTTCTTTTAATTCATCTCACCGAGTTACATCTTTCCCTTCAAGAAGACTTTCGCTAAGGCTGTTCTTGTGGAATTGGCAAAGGGATATTTGGAAGCCCATAGAGGGCTATGGTGAAAAAGGAAATATCTTCCGTTCAAAACTGGAAAGAAGCTTTCTGAGAAACTGCTCTGTGTTCTGTTAATTCATCTCACAGAGTTACATCTTTCCCTTCAAGAAGCCTTTCGCTAAGGCTGTTCTTGTGGAATTGGCAAAAGGATATTTGGAAGCCCATAGAGGGCTATGGTAAAAAAGGAAATATCTTCCTTTCAAAACTGGAAAGAAGCTTTCTGGAAACTGCTCTGTGTTCTGTTAATTCATCTCACAGAGTTACATCTTTCCCTTCAAGAAGACTTTCGCTAAGGCTGTTTTTGTGGAATTGGCAAAGGGATATTTGGAAGCCCATAGAGGGCTATGGTGAAAAAGGAAATATTTTCGGTTCAAAACTGGAAAGAAGCTTTCTGAGAAACTGCTCTGTGTTCTGTTCATTCATCTCACAGAGTTACATCTTTCCCTTCAAGAAACCTTTCGCTAAGGCTGTTCTTCTGGAATTGGCAAAAGGATATTTGGAAGCCCATAGAGGGCTATGGTGAAAAAGGAAATATCTTCCGTTCAAAACTGGAAAGAAGCTTTCTTAGAAACTGCTCTGTGTTCTGTTAATTCATCTCACAGAGTTACATCTTTCCCTTCAAGAAGCCTTTCGCTAAGGCTTTTCTTGTGGAATTGGCATAGGGATATTTGGAAGCCCATAGAGGGCTACGGTGAAATAGGAAATATCTTCCGTTCAAAACTGGAAAGAAGCTTTCTGAGAAACTGCTCTGTGTTCTGATAATTCATCTCACAGTGTTACATCTTTCCCTTCAAGAAGCCTTTCGCTAAGGCTGTTCTTGTGGAATTGGCAAAGGGATATTTGGAAGCCCATAGAGGGCTATGGTGAAAAAGGAAATATCTTCCGTTCAAAACTGGAAAGAAGCTTTCTGAGAAACTGCTCTGTGTTCTGTTAATTCATCTCACAGAGTTACATCTTTCCCTTCAAGAAGCCTTTCGCTAAGGCTGTTCTTGTGGAATTGGCAAAGGGATATTTGGAAGCCCATAGAGGGCTATGGTGAAAAAGGAAATATCTTCCGTTCAAAACTGGAAAGAAGCTTTCTGAGAAACTGCTCTGTGTTCTGTTAATTCATCTCACAGAGTTACATCTTCCCCTTCAAGAAGCATTTCGCTAAGGCTGTTCTTGTGGAATTGGCAAAGGGATATTTGGAAGCCCATAGAGGGCTATGGTGAAAAAGGAAATATCTTCCGTTGAAAACTGGAAAGAAGCTTTCTGGAAACTGCTCTGTGTTCTGTTAATTCATCTCACAGAGTTACATCTTTCCCTTCAAGAAGCCTTTCGCTAAGGCTGTTCTTGTGGAATTGGCAAAGGGGTATTTGGAAGCCCATAGAGGGCTATGCTGAAAAAGGAAATATCTTCCGTTGAAAACTGGAAAGAAGCTTTCTGGAAACTGCTCTGTGTTCTGTTAATTCATCTCACAGAGTTACATCTTTCCCTTCAAGAAGCCTTTCGCTAAGGCTGTTCTTGTGGAATTGGCAAAGGGATATTTGGAAGCCCATAGAGGGCTATGGTGAAAAAGGAAATATCTTCCGTTGAAAACTGGAAAGAAGCTATCTGAGAAACTGCTCTGTGTTCTGTTAATTCATCTCACAGAGTTACATCTTTCCCTTCAAGAAGCCTTTCGCTAAGGCTGTTCTTGTGGAATTGGCAAAGGGATATTTGGAAGCCCATAGAGGGCTATGGTGAAAAAGGAAATATCTTCCGTTCAAAACTGGAAAGAAGCTTTCTGAGAAACTGCTCTGTGTTCTGTTAATTCATCTCACAGAGTTACATCTTTCCCTTCAAGAAGCCTTTCGCTAAGGCTGTTCTTGTGGAATTGGCAAAGGGATATTTGGAAGCCCATAGAGGGCTATGGTGAAAAAGGAAATATCTTCCGTTCAAAACTGGAAAGAAGCTTTCTGAGAAACTGCTCCGTGTTCTGTTAATTCATCTCACAGAGTTACATCTTTCCCTTCAAGAAGCCTTTCGCTAAGGCTGTTCTTGTGCAATTGGCAAAGGGATATTTGGAAGCCCATAGAGGGCTATGGTGAAAAAGGAAATATCTTCAGTTCAAAACTGGAAAGAAGCTTTCTGAGAAACTGCTCTGTGTTCTGTTAATTCATCTCACAGAGTTACATCTTTCCCTTCAAGAAGCCTTTCGCTAAGGTGTTCTTGTGGAATTGGCAAAGGGATATTTGGAAGCCCATAGAGGGCTATGGTGAAAAAGGAAATATCTTCCGTTCAAAACTGGAAAGAAGCTTTCTGAGAAACTGCTCTGTGTTCTGTTAATTCATCTCACAGAGTTACATCTTTCCCTTCAAGAAGCCTTTCGCTAAGGCTGTTCTTGTGGAATTGGCAAAGGGATATTTGGAAGCCCATAGAGGGCTTTGGTGAAAAAGGAAATATCTTCCGTTCAAAACTGGAAAGAAGCTTTCTGAGAAACTGCTCTGTGTTCTGTTCATTCATCTCACAGAGTTACATCTTTCCCTTCAAGAAGCCTTTCGCTAAGGCTGTTCTTGTGGAATTGGCAAAGGGATATTTCGAAGCCCATAGAGGGCTATGGTGAAAAAGGAAGTATCTTCCGCTGAAAACTGGAAATTAACTTTCTGGAAACTGCTCTGTGTTCTGTTAATTCATCTCACAGAGTTACATCTTTCCCTTCAAGAAGCCTTTCGCTAAGGCTGTTCTTGTGGAATTGGCAAAGGGATATTTGGAAGCCCATAGAGGGCTAGGGTGAAAAAGGAAATATCTTCCGTTGAAAACTGGAAAGAAGCTATCTGAGAAACTGCTCTGTGTTCTGTTAATTCATCTCACAGAGTTACATCTTTCCCTTCAAGAAGCCTTTCGCTAAGGCTGTTCTTGTGGAATTGGCAAGGGGATATTTGGAAGCCCACAGAGGGCTATGGTGAAAAAGGAAATATCTTCCGTTCAAAACTGGAAAGAAGCTTTCTGAGAAACTGCTCTGTGTTCTGTTAATTCATCTCACAGAGTTACATCTTTCCCTTCAAGAAGCCTTTCGCTAACGCTGTTCTTGTGGAATTGGCAAAGGGATATTTGGAAGCCCATAGAGGGCTATGGTGAAAAAGGAAATTTCTTCCGTTCAAAACTGGAAAGAAGCTTTCTGAGAAACTGCTCTGTGTTCTGTACATTCATCTCACAGAGTTACATCTTTCCCTTCAAGAAGCCTTTCGCTAAGGCTGTTCTTGTGGAATTGGCAAAGGGATATTTGGAAGCCCATAGAGGGCTATGGTGAAAAAGGAAATATCTTCCGTTCAAAACTGGAAAGAAGCTTTCTGAGAAACTGCTCTGTGTTCTGTTAATTCATCTCACAGAGTTACATCTTTCCCTTCAAGAAGCCTTTCGCTAAGGCTGTTCTTGTGGAATTGGCAAAGGGATATTTGGAAGCCCATAGAGGGCTATGGTGAAAAAGGAAATATCTTCCGTTCAAAACTGGAAAGAAGCTTTCTGAGAAACTGCTCTGTGTTCTTTTAATTCATCTCACCGAGTTACATCTTTCCCTTCAAGAAGACTTTCGCTAAGGCTGTTCTTGTGGAATTGGCAAAGGGATATTTGGAAGCCCATAGAGGGCTATGGTGAAAAAGGAAATATCTTCCGTTCAAAACTGGAAAGAAGCTTTCTGAGAAACTGCTCTGTGTTCTGTTAATTCATCTCACAGAGTTACATCTTTCCCTTCAAGAAGCCTTTCGCTAAGGCTGTTCTTGTGGAATTGGCAAAAGGATATTTGGAAGCCCATAGAGGGCTATGGTAAAAAAGGAAATATCTTCCTTTCAAAACTGGAAAGAAGCTTTCTGGAAACTGCTCTGTGTTCTGTTAATTCATCTCACAGAGTTACATCTTTCCCTTCAAGAAGACTTTCGCTAAGGCTGTTTTTGTGGAATTGGCAAAGGGATATTTGGAAGCCCATAGAGGGCTATGGTGAAAAAGGAAATATTTTCGGTTCAAAACTGGAAAGAAGCTTTCTGAGAAACTGCTCTGTGTTCTGTTCATTCATCTCACAGAGTTACATCTTTCCCTTCAAGAAACCTTTCGCTAAGGCTGTTCTTCTGGAATTGGCAAAAGGATATTTGGAAGCCCATAGAGGGCTATGGTGAAAAAGGAAATATCTTCCGTTCAAAACTGGAAAGAAGCTTTCTTAGAAACTGCTCTGTGTTCTGTTAATTCATCTCACAGAGTTACATCTTTCCCTTCAAGAAGCCTTTCGCTAAGGCTTTTCTTGTGGAATTGGCATAGGGATATTTGGAAGCCCATAGAGGGCTACGGTGAAATAGGAAATATCTTCCGTTCAAAACTGGAAAGAAGCTTTCTGAGAAACTGCTCTGTGTTCTGATAATTCATCTCACAGTGTTACATCTTTCCCTTCAAGAAGCCTTTCGCTAAGGCTGTTCTTGTGGAATTGGCAAAGGGATATTTGGAAGCCCATAGAGGGCTATGGTGAAAAAGGAAATATCTTCCGTTCAAAACTGGAAAGAAGCTTTCTGAGAAACTGCTCTGTGTTCTGTTAATTCATCTCACAGAGTTACATCTTTCCCTTCAAGAAGCCTTTCGCTAAGGCTGTTCTTGTGGAATTGGCAAAGGGATATTTGGAAGCCCATAGAGGGCTATGGTGAAAAAGGAAATATCTTCCGTTGAAAACTGGAAAGAAGCTTTCTGAGAAACTGCTCTGTGTTCTGTTAATTCATCTCACAGAGTTACATCTTTCCCTTCAAGAAGCCTTTCGCTAACGCTGTTCTTGTGGAATTGGCAAATTGATATTTGGAAGCCCATAGAGGGCTATGGTGAAAAAGGAAATATCTTCCGTTCAAAACTGGAAAGAAGCTTTCTGAGAAACTGCTCTGTGTTCTGTTAATTCATCACACAGAGTTACATCCTTCCCTTCAAGAAGCCTTTCGCTAAGGCTGTTCTTTTGGAATTGGCAAAGGAATATTTGGAAGCCCATAGAGGGCTATGGTGAAAAAGGAAATATCTTCCGTTCAAACCTGGAAAGAAGCTTTCTGAGAATCTGCTCTGTGTTCTGTTAATTCATCTCACAGGGTTACATCTTTCCCTTCAGGAAGCCTTTCGCTAAGGCTGTTCTTGTGGAATTGGCAAAGAGATATTTGGAAGGCCATAGAGGGCTATGGTGAAAAAAGAAATATCTTCCGTTCAAAATTGGAAAGAAGCTTTCTGAGAAACTGCTCTGTGTTCTGTTAATTCATCTCACAGACTTACATCTTTCCCTTCAAGAAGCCTTTCGCTAAGGCTGTTCTTGTGGAATTGAAAGAGGGATATTTGGAAGCCCATAGAGGGCTATGGTGAAAAAGGAAATATCTTCCGTTTAAAACAGGAAAGAAGCTTTCTGAGAAACTGCTCTGTGTTCTGTTAATTCATCTCACAGAGTTACATCTTTCCCTTCAAGAAGCCTTTCGCTAAGGCTGTTCTTGTGGAATTGAAAGAGGGATATTTGGAAGCCCATAGAGGGCTATGGTGAAAAAGGAAATATCTTCCGTTCAAAACTGGAAAGAAGCTTTCTGAGAAACTGCTCTGTGTTCTGTTAATTCATCTAACAGAGTTACATCTTTCCCTTCAAGAAGCCTTTCGCAAAGGCTGTTCTTGTGGAATTGGCAAAGGGATATTTGGAAGACCATAGAGGGCTATGTTGAAAAAGGAAATATCTTCCGTTCAAAACTGGAAAGAAGCTTTCTGAGAAACTGCTCTGTGTTCTGTTAATTCATCTCAAAGAGTTACATCTTTCCCTTCAAGAAGCCTTTCGCTAAGGCTGTTCTTGTGCAATTGGCAAAGGGATATTTGGAAGCCCATAGAGGGCTATGGTGAAAAAGGAAATATCTTCCGTTCAAAACTGGAAAGAAGCTTTCTGAGAAACTGCTCTGTGTTCTGTTAATTCATCTCACAGAGTTACATCTTTCCCTTCAAGAAGCCTTTCGCTAAGGCTGTTCTTGTGGAATTGGCAAAGGGATATTTGGAAGCCCATAGAGGGTTATGGTGAAAAAGGAAATATCTTCCGTTCAAAACTGGAAAGAAGCTTTCTGAGAAACTGCTCTGTGTTCTGTTAATTCATCTCACAGAGTTACATCTTTCCCTTCAAGAAGCCTTTCGCTAAGGCTGTTCTTGTGGAATTGGCAAAGGGATATTTGGAAGCCCATAGAGGGCTATGGTGAAAAAGGAAATATCTTCCGTTCAAAACTGGAAAGAAGCCTTTTGAGAAACTGCTCTCTGTTCTGTTAATTCATCGCACAGAGTTACATCTTTCCCTTCAAGAAGCCTTTCTCTAAGGCTGTTCTTGTGGAATTGGCAAAGGGATATTTGGAAGCCCATAGAGGGCTATGTTGAAAAAGGAAATATCTTCCGTTCAAAACTGGAAAGAAGCTTTCTGAGAATCTGCTCTGTGTTCTGTTAATTCATCTCACAGGGTTACATCTTTCCCTTCAAGAAGCCTTTCGCTAAGGCTGTTCTTGTGGAATTGGCAAAGAGATATTTGGAAGGCCATAGAGGGCTATGGTGAAAAAAGAAATATCTTCCGTTCAAAATTGGAAAGAAGCTTTCTGAGAAACTGCTCTGTGTTCTGTTAATTCATCTCACAGAGTTACATCTTTCCCTTCAAGAAGCCTTTCGCTAAGGTTGTTCTTGGGGAATGGCAAAGGGATATTTGGAAGCCCATAGTGGGCTATGGTGAAAAAGGAAATATCTTCCCTTCAAAACTGGAAAGAAGCTTTCTGAGAAACTGCTCTGTGTTCTGTTAATTCATCTCACAGAGTTACATCTTTCCCTTCAAGAAGCCTTTCGCTAAGGCTGTTCTTGTGCAATTGGCAAAGGGATATTTGGAAGCCCATAGAGGGCTATGGTGAAAAAGGAAATATCTTCCGTTCAAAACTGGAAAGAAGCTTTCTGAGAAACTGCTCTGTGTTCTGTTAATTCATCTCACAGAGTTTCATCTTTCCCTTCAAGAAGCTTTTCGCTAAGGCTGTTCTTGTGGAATTGCAAAGGGATATTTGGAAGCCCATAGAGGGCTATGGTGAAAAAGGAAATATCTTCCGTTCAAAACTGAAAGAAGATTTCTGAGAAACTGCTCTGTGTTCTGTTAATTCATCTCACAGAGATACATCTTTCCCTTCAAGAAGCCTTTCGCTAAGGCTGTTCTTGTGGAATTGGCAAAGGGATATTTGGAAGCCCATAGAGGGCTATGGTGAAAAAGGAAATACCTTCCTTCCAAACCTATAAAGAAGCTTTCTGAGAAACTGCTCTGTTTTCTGTTAATTCATCTCACGGAATTACATCTTTCCCTTCAAGAAGCCTTAAGCTAAGGCTGTTCTTGTGGAATTGGCAATGTGACATTTGGAAGCCCATAGAGGGCTATGGTGAAAAAGGAAATATCTTCCGTTCAAAATTGGAAAGAAGCTTTCTGAGACACTGCTCTGTGTTCTGTTAATTCATCTCACAGAGTTACATCCTTCCCTTCAAGAAGCCTTTCGCTAAGGCTGTTCTTTTGGAATTGGCAAAGGAATATTTGGAATCCCATAGAGGGCTATGGTGAAAAAGGAAATATCTTCCGTTCAAACCTGGAAAGAAGCTTTCTGAGAATCTGCTCTGTGTTCTGTTAATTCATCTCACAGGGTTACATCTTTCCCTTCAAGAAGCCTTTCGCTAAGGCTGTTCTTGTGGAATTGGCAAAGAGATATTTGGAAGGCCATAGAGGGCTATGGTGAAAAAAGAAATATCTTCCGTTCAAAATTGGAAAGAAGCTTTCTGAGAAACTGCTCTGTGTTCTGTTAATTCATCTCACAGAGTTACATCTTTCCCTTCAAGAAGCCTTTCGCTAAGGTTGTTCTTGGGGAATGGCAAAGGGATATTTGGAAGCCCATAGTGGGCTATGGTGAAAAAGGAAATATCTTCCCTTCAAAACTGGAAAGAAGCTTTCTGAGAAACTGCTCTGTGTTCTGTTAATTCATCTCACAGAGTTACATCTTTCCCTTCAAGAAGCCTTTCGCTAAGGCTGTTCTTGTGCAATTGGCAAAGGGATATTTGGAAGCCCATAGAGGGCTATGGTGAAAAAGGAAATATCTTCCGTTCAAAATTGGAAAGAAGCTTTCTGAGAAACTGCTCTGTGTTCTGTTAATTCATCTCACAGAGTTTCATCTTTCCCTTCAAGAAGCCTTTCGCTAAGGCTGTTCTTGTGGAATTGCAAAGGGATATTTGGAAGCCCATAGAGGGCTATGGTGAAAAAGGAAATATCTTCCGTTCAAAACTGAAAGAAGCTTTCTGAGAAACTGCTCTGTGTTCTGTTAATTCATCTCACAGAGATACATCTTTCCCTTCAAGAAGCCTTTCGCTAAGGCTGTTCTTGTGGAATTGGCAAAGGGATATTTGGAAGCCCATAGAGGGCTGTGGTGAAAAAGGAAATATCTCCGTTCAAAACTGGAAAGAAGCTTTCTGAGAAACTGCTCTGTGTTCTGTTAATTCATCTCACAGAGTTACATCTTTCCCTTCAAAAAGCCTTTCGCTAAGGCTGTTCTTGTGGAATTGGCAAAGGGATATTTGGAAGCCCATAGAGGGCTATGGTGAAAAAGAAAATATCTTCCGTTCAAAACTGGAAAGAAGCTTTCTGAGAAACTGCTCTGTGTTCTGTTAATTCATCTCACAGAGTTACATCTTTCCCTTCAAGAAGACTTTCGCTAAGGCTGTTCTTGTGGAATTGGCAAAGGGATATTTGGAAGCCCATAGAGGGTTATGGTGAAAAAGGAAATATCTTCCGTTCAAAACTGGAAAGAAGCTTTCTGAGAAACTGCTCTGTGTTCTGTTAATTCATCTCACAGAGTTACATCTTTCCCTTCAAGAAGCCTTTCGCTAAGGCTGTTCTTGTGGAATTGGCAAAGGGATATTTGGAAGCCCATAGAGGGCTATGGTGAAAAAGGAAATATCTTCCGTTCAAAACTGGAAAGAAGCCTTTTGAGAAACTGCTCTGTGTTCTGTTAATTCATCGCACAGAGTTACATCTTTCCCTTCAAGAAGCCTTTCTCTAAGGCTGTTCTTGTGGAATTGGCAAAGGGATATTTGGAAGCCCATAGAGGGCTATGTTGAAAAAGGAAATATCTTCCGTTCAAAACTGGAAAGAAGCTTTCTGAGAAACTGCTCTGTGATCTGTTAATTCATCTCACAGAGTTACATCTTACCCTTCAGGAAGCCTTTCGCTAAGGCTGTTCTTGTGGAATTGGCAAAGGGATATTTCGAAGCCCATAGAGGGCTATGGTGAAAAAGGAAATATCTTCCGTTCAAAACTGGAAAGAAGCTTTCTGAGAAACTGCTCTGTGTTCTGTTAATTCATCTCACAGAGTTACATCTTTCCCTTCAAGAAGCCTTTCGCTAAAGCTGTTCTTGTGGAATTGGCAAAGGGATATTTGGAAGCCCATAGAGGGCTATGGTGAAAAAGGAAATATCTTCCGTTCAAAACTGGAAAGAAGCTTTCTGAGAAACTGCTCTGTGATCTGTTAATTCATCTCACAGAGTTACATCTTACCCTTCAGGAAGCCTTTCGCTAAGGCTGTTCTTGTGGAATTGGCAAAGGGATATTTCGAAGCCCATAGAGGGCTATGGTGAAAAAGGAAATATCTTCCGTTCAAAACTGGAAAGAAGCTTTCTGAGAAACTGCTCTGTGTTCTGTTAATTCATCTCACAGAGTTACATCTTTCCCTTCAAGAAGCCTTTCGCTAAAGCTGTTCTTGTGGAATTGGCAAAGGGATATTTGGAAGCCCATAGAGGGCTATGGTGAAAAAGGAAATATCTTCCGTTCAAAACTGGAAAGAAGCTTTCTGAGAAACTGCTCTGTGTTCTGTTAATTCATCTCACAGAGTTACATCTTTCCCTTCAAGAAGCCTTTCGCTAAGGCTGTTCTTGTGGAATTGGCAAAGGGATATTTGGAAGCCCATAGAGGGCTATGGTGAAAAAGGAAATATCTTCCGTTCAAAACTGGAAAGAAGCTTTCTGAGAAACTGCTCTGTGTTCTGTTAATTCATCTCACAGAGTTACATCTTTCCCTTCAAGAAGCCTTTATTTAAGGCTGTTCTTGTGGAATTGGCAAAGGGATATTTGGAAGCCCATAGAGGGTTATGGTGAAAAAGGAAATATCTTCCGTTCAAAACTGGAAAGAAGCTTTCTGAGAAACTGCTCTGTGTTCTGTTAATTCATCTCACAGAGTTACATCTTTCCCTTCAAGAAGCCTTTCGCTAAGGCTGTTCTTGTGGAATTGGCAAAGGGATATTTGGAAGCCCATAGAGGGCTATGGTGAAAAAGGAAATATCTTCCGTTCAAAACTGGAAAGAAGCTTTCTGAGAAACTGCTCTGTGTTCTGTTAATTCATCTCACAGAGTTACATCTTTCCCTTCAAGAAGCCTTTCGCTAAGGCTGTTCTTGTGGAATTGGCAAAGGGATATTTGGAAGCCCATAGAGGGCTATGGTGAAAAAGGAAATATCTTCCGTTCAAAACTGGAAAGAAGCTTTCTGAGAAACTGCTCTGTGTTCTGTTAATTCATCTCACAGAGTTATATCTTTCCCTTCAAGAAGCCTTTCGCTAAGGCTGTTCTTGTGGAAATGGCAAAGTGACATTTGGAAGCCCATAGAGGGCTATGGTGAAAAAGGAAATATCTTCCGTTCAAAACTGGAAAGAAGCTTTCTGAGAAACTGCTCTGTGTTCTGTTAATTCATCTCACAGAGTTACATCCTTCCCTTCAAGAAGCCTTTCGCTAAGGCTGTTCTTTTGGAATTGGCAAAGGAATATTTGGAAGCCCATAGAGGGCTATGGTGAAAAAGGAAATATCTTCCGTTCAAACCTGGAAAGAAGCTTTCTGAGAATCTGCTCTGTGTTATGTTAATTCATCTCACAGGGTTACATCTTTCCCTTCAGGAAGCCTTTCGCTAAGGCTGTTCTTGTGGAATTGGCAAAGAGATATTTGGAAGGCCATAGAGGGCTATGGTGAAAAAAGAAATATCTTCCGTTCAAAATTGGAAAGAAGCTTTCTGAGAAACTGCTCTGTGTTCTGTTAATTCATCTCACAGACTTACATCTTTCCCTTCAAGAAGCCTTTCGCTAAGGCTGTTCTTGTGGAATTGAAAGAGGGATATTTGGAAGCCCATAGAGGGCTATGGTGAAAAAGGAAATATCTTCCGTTTAAAACAGGAAAGAAGCTTTCTGAGAAACTGCTCTGTGTTCTGTTAATTCATCTCACAGAGTTACATCTTTCCCTTCAAGAAGCCTTTCGCTAAGGCTGTTCTTGTGGAATTGAAAGAGGGATATTTGGAAGCCCATAGAGGGCTATGGTGAAAAAGGAAATATCTTCCGTTCAAAACTGGAAAGAAGCTTTCTGAGAAACTGCTCTGTGTTCTGTTAATTCATCTCACAGAGTTACATCTTTCCCTTCAAGAAGCCTTTCGCTAAGGCTGTTCTTGTGGAATTGGCAAAGGGATATTTGGAAGCCCATAGAGGGCTATGGTGAAAAAGGAAATATCTTCCGTTCAAAACTGGAAAGAAGCTTTCTGAGAAACTGCTCTGTGTTCTGTTAATTCATCTCACAGAGTTACATCTTTCTCTTCAAGAAGCCTTTGGCTAAGGCTGTTCTTGTGGAATAGGCAAAGGGATATTTGGAAGCCCATAGAGGGCTATGGTGAAAAAGGAAATATCTTCCGTTGAAAACTGGAAAGAAATTTTCTGAGAAACTGCTCTGTGTTCTGTTAATTCATCTCACAGAGTTACATCTTTCCCTTCAAGAAGCCTTTCGCTAAGGCTGTTCTTGTGGAATTGGCAAAGGGATATTTGGAAGACCATAGAGGGCTATGGTGAAAAAGGAAATATCTTCCGTTCAAAACTGGAAAGAAGCTTTCTGAGAAACTGCTCTGTGTTCTGTTAATTCATCTCACAGAGTTACATCTTTCCCTTCAAGAAGTCTTTCCCTAAGGCTGTTCTTGTGGAAATGGCAAAGGGATATTTGGAAGCCCATAGAGGGCTATGGTGAAAAAGGAAATATCTTCCGTTCAAAACTGGAAAGAAGCTTTCTGAGAAACTGCTCTGTGTTCTGTTAATTCATCTCACAGAGTTACATCTTTCCCTTCAGGATACCTTTCGCTAAGGCTGTTCTTGTATAATTAGCAAAGGGATATTTGGAAGCCCATAGAGGGCTACGGTGAAAAAGGAAATATCTTCCGTTCAAAACTGGAAAGAAGCTTTCTGAGAATCTGTTCTATGTTCTGTAAATTCATCTCACAGAGTTACATCTTTCCCTTCAAGAAGCCTTTCGCTAAGGCTGTTCTTGTGGAATTGGCAAAGGGATATTTGGAAGCCCATAGAGGGCTATGGTGAAAAAGGAAATATCTTCCGTTCAAAACTGGAAAGAAGCTTTCTGAGAAACTGCTCTGTGTTCTGTTAATTCATCTCACAGAGTTACATCTTTCCCTTCAAGAAGCCTTTCGCTAAGGCTGTTCTTGTGGAATTGGCAAAGGGATATTTGGAAGCCCATAGAGGGCTATGGGGAAAAAGGAAATATCTTCCGTTCAAAACTGGAAAGAAGCATTCTGGGAAACTGCTCTGTGTTCTGTTAATTCATCTCACAGAGTTACATCTTTCCCTTCAAGAAACCTTTCTCTAAGGCTGTTCTTGTGGAATTGGCAAAGGGATATTTGGAAGCCCATAGAGGGCTATGGTGAAAAAGGAAATATCTTCCGTTCAAAACTGGAAAGAAGCTTTCTGAGAAACTGCTCTGTGTTCTGTTAATTCATCTCACAGAGTTACATCTTTCCCTTCAAGAAGCCTTTCGCTAAGGCTGTTCTTGTGGAATTGGCAAAGGGATATTTGGAAGCCCATAGAGGGCTATGGTGAAAAAGAAAATATCTTCCGTTCAAAACTGGAAAGAAGCTTTATGAGAAACTGCTCTGTGTTCTGTTAATTCATCTCACAGAGTTACATCTTTCCCTACAAGAAGCCTTTCGCTAAGGCTGTTCTTGTGGAATTGGTAAAGGGATATTTGGAAGCCCATAGAGGGCTATGGGGAAAAAGGAAATATCTTCCGTTCAGAACTGGAAAGAAGCTTTCTGAGAAACTTCTCTGTGTTCTGTTAATTCATCTCACAGAGTTACATCTTTCCCTTCAAGAAGCCTTTCGCTAAGGCTGTTCTTGTGGAATTGGCAAAGGGATATTTGGAAGCCCATAGAGGGCTATGGTGAAAAAGGAAATATCTTCCGTTCAAAACTGGAAAGAAGCTTTCTGAGAAACTGCTCTGTGTTCTGTTAATTCATCTAACAGAGTTACATCTTTCCCTTCAAGAAGCCTTTCGCAAAGGCTGTTCTTGTGGAATTGGCAAAGGGATATTTGGAAGACCATAGAGGGCTATGTTGAAAAAGGAAATATCTTCCGTTCAAAACTGGAAAGAAGCTTTCTGAGAAACTGCTCTGTGTTCTGTTAATTCATCTCAAAGAGTTACATCTTTCCCTTCAAGAAGCCTTTCGCTAAGGCTGTTCTTGTGGAATTGGCAAAGGGATATTTGGAAGCCCATAGAGGGCTATGGTGAAAAAGGAAATATCTTCCGTTCAAAACTGGAAGGAAGCCTTTTGAGAAACTGCTCTCTGTTCTGTTAATTCATCGCACAGAGTTACATCTTTCCCTTCAAGAAGCCTTTCTCTAAGGCTGTTCTTGTGGAATTGGCAAAGGGATATTTGGAAGCCCATAGAGGGCTATGTTGAAAAAGGAAATATCTTCCGTTCAAAACTGGAAAGAAGCTTTCTGAGAAACTGCTCTGTGATCTGTTAATTCATCTCACAGAGTTACATCTTACCCTTCAGGAAGCCTTTCGCTAAGGCTGTTCTTGTGGAATTGGCAAAGGGATATTTCGAAGCCCATAGAGGGCTATGGTGAAAAAGGAAATACCTTCCGTTCAAAACTGGAAAGAAGCTTTCTGAGAAACTGCTCTGTGTTCTGTTAATTCATCTCACAGAGTTACATCTTTCCCTTCAAGAAGCCTTTCGCTAAAGCTGTTCTTGTGGAATTGGCAAAGGGATATTTGGAAGCCCATAGAGGGCTATGGTGAAAAAGGAAATATCTTCCGTTCAAAACTGGAAAAAAGCTTTCTGAGAAACTGCTCTGTGTTCTGTTAATTCATCTCACAGAGTTACATCTTTCCCTTCAAGAAGCCTTTCGCTAAGGCTGTTCTTGTGGAATTGGCAAAGGGATATTTGGAAGCCCATAGAGGGCTATGATGAAAAAGGAAATATCTTGCGTTCAAAACTGGAAAGAAGCTTTCTGAGAAACTGCTCTGTGTTCTGTTAATTCATCTCACAGAGTTACATCTTTCCCTTCAAGAAGCCTTTGGCTAAGGCTGTTCTTGTGGAATTGGCAAAGGGATATTTGGAAGCCCATAGAGGGCTATGGTGAAAAAGGAAATACCTTCCTTTCAAACCTATAAAGAAGCTTTCTGAGAAACTGCTCTGTTTTCTGTTAATTCATCTCACGGAATTACATCTTTCCCTTCAAGAAGCCTTAAGCTAAGGCTGTTCTTGTGGAATTGGCAATGTGACATTTGGAAGCCCATAGAGGGCTATGGTGAAAAAGGAAATATCTTCCGTTCAAAATTGGAAAGAAGCTTTCTGAGACACTGCTCTGTGTTCTGTTAATTCATCTCACAGAGTTACATCCTTCCCTTCAAGAAGCCTTTCGCTAAGGCTGTTCTTTTGGAATTGGCAAAGGAATATTTGGAATCCCATAGAGGGCTATGGTGAAAAAGGAAATATCTTCCGTTCAAACCTGGAAAGAAGCTTTCTGAGAATCTGCTCTGTGTTCTGTTAATTCATCTCACAGGGTTACATCTTTCCCTTCAAGAAGCCTTTCGCTAAGGCTGTTCTTGTGGAATTGGCAAAGAGATATTTGGAAGGCCATAGAGGGCTATGGTGAAAAAAGAAATATCTTCCGTTCAAAATTGGAAAGAAGCTTTCTGAGAAACTGCTCTGTGTTCTGTTAATTCATCTCACAGAGTTACATCTTTCCCTTCAAGAAGCCTTTCGCTAAGGTTGTTCTTGGGGAATGGCAAAGGAATATTTGGAAGCCCATAGTGGGCTATGGTGAAAAAGGAAATATCTTCCCTTCAAAACTGGAAAGAAGCTTTCTGAGAAACTGCTCTGTGTTCTGTTAATTCATCTCACAGAGTTACATCTTTCCCTTCAAGAAGCCTTTCGCTAAGGCTGTTCTTGTGCAATTGGCAAAGGGATATTTGGAAGCCCATAGAGGGCTATGGTGAAAAAGGAAATATCTTCCGTTCAAAACTGGAAAGAAGCTTTCTGAGAAACTGCTCTGTGTTCTGTTAATTCATCTCACAGAGTTCCATCTTTCCCTTCAAGAAGCTTTTCGCTAAGGCTGTTCTTGTGGAATTGCAAAGGGATATTTGGAAGCCCATAGAGGGCTATGGTGAAAAAGGAAATATCTTCCGTTCAAAACTGAAAGAAGCTTTCTGAGAAACTGCTCTGTGTTCTGTTAATTCATCTCACAGAGATACATCTTTCCCTTCAAGAAGCCTTTCGCTAAGGCTGTTCTTGTGGAATTGGCAAAGGGATATTTGGAAGCCCATAGAGGGCTGTGGTGAAAAAGGAAATATCTTCCGTTCAAAACTGGAAAGAAGCTTTCTGAGAAACTGCTCTGTGTTCTGTTAATTCATCTCACAGAGTTACATCTTTCCCTTCAAAAAGCCTTTCGCTAAGGCTGTTCTTGTGGAATTGGCAAAGGGATATTTGGAAGCCCATAGAGGGCTATGGTGAAAAAGGAAATATCTTCCGTTCAAAACTGGAAAGAAGCTTTCTGAGAAACTGCTCTGTGTTCTGTTAATTCATCTCACAGAGTTACATCTTTCCCTTCAAGAAGCCTTTCGCTAAGGCTGTTCTTGTGGAATTGGCAAAGGGATATTTGGAAGCCCATAGAGGCCTATGGTGAAAAAGGAAATATCTTCCGTTCAAAACTGGAAAGAAGCTTTCTGAGAAACTGCTCTGTGTTCTGTTAATTCATCTCACAGAGTTACATCTTTCCCTTCAAGAAGCCTTTCGCTAAGGCTGTTCTTGTGGAATTGGCAAAGGGATATTTGGAAGCCCATAGAGGGCTATGGTGAAAAAGGAAATATCTTCCGTTCAAAACTGGAAAGAAGCTTTCTGAGAAACTGCTCTGTGTTCTGTTAATTCATCTCACAGAGTTACATCTTTCCCTTCAAGAAGCCTTTCGCAAAGGCTGTTCTTGTGGAATTGGCAAAGGGATATTTGGAAGAAAATAGAGGGCTATGGTGAAAAAGGAAATATCTTCCGTTCAAAACTGGAAAGAAGCTTTCTGAGAAACTGCTCTGTGTTCTGTTAATTCATCTCACAGAGTTACATCTTTCCCTTCAAGAAGCCTTTCGCTAAGGCTGTTCTTGTGCAATTGGCAAAGGGATATTTGGAAGCCCATAGAGGGCTATGGTGAAAAAGGAAATATCTTCCGTTCAAAACTGGAAAGAAGCTTTCTGAGAAACAGCTCTGTGTTCTGTTAATTCATCTCACAGAGTTACATCTTTCCCTTCAAGAAGCCTTTCGCTAAGGCTGTTCTTGTGGAATTGGCAAAGGGATATTTGGAAGCCCATAGAGCTCTATGGTGAAAAAGGAAATACCTTCCGTTCAAAACTGGAAAGAAGCTTTATGAGAAACTGCTCTGTGTTCTGTTAATTCATCTCACAGAGTTAAATCTTTCCCTTCAAGAAGCCTTTCGCTAAGGCTGTTCTTGTGGAATTGGCAAAGGGATATTTCGAAGCCCATAGAGGGCTATGGTGAAAAAGGAAATATCTTCCGTTCAAAACTGGAAAGAAGCCTTTTGAGAAACTGCTCTGTGTTCTGTTAATTCATCGCACAGAGTTACATCCTTCCCTTCAAGAAGCCTTTCGCTAAGGCTGTTCTTGTGGAATTGGCAAAGGGATATTTGGAAGCCCCTAGAGGGCTATGGTGAAAAAGGAAATATCTTCCGTTCAAAACTGGAAAGAAGCTTTCTGAGAAACTGCTCTGTGTTCTGTTGATTCATCTCACAGAGTTACATCTTTCCCTTCAAGAAGCCTTTCGCTAAGGCTGTTCTTGTGGAATTGAAAGAGGGATATTTGGAAGCCCATAGAGGGCTATGGTGAAAAAGGAAATATCTTCCGTTTAAAACAGGAAAGAAGCTTTCTGAGAATCTGCTCTGTGTTCTGTTAATTCATCTCACAGAGTTACATCTTTCCCTTCAAGAAGCCTTTCGCTAAGGCTGTTCTGGTGGAATTGAAAGAGGGATATTTGGAAGCCCATAGAGGGCTATGGTGAAAAAGGAAATATCTTCCGTTCAAAACTGGAAAGAAGCTTTCTGAGAAACTGCTCTGTGTTCTGTTAATTCATCTCACAGAGTTACATCTTTCCCTTCAAGAAGCCTTTCGCTAAGCCTGTTCTTGTGGAATTGGCAAAGGGATATTTGGAAGCCCATAGAGGGCTATGGTGAAAAAGGAAATATCTTCCGTTCAAAACTGGAAAGAAGCTTTCTGAGAAACTGCTCTGTGTTCTGTTAATTCATCTCACAGAGTTACATCTTTCTCTTCAAGAAGCCTTTGGCTAAGGCTGTTCTTGTGGAATAGGCAAAGGGATATTTGGAAGCCCATAGAGGGCTATGGTGAAAAAGGAAATATCTTCCGTTGAAAACTGGAAAGAAGCTTTCTGAGAAACTGCTCTGTGTTCTGTTAATTCATCTCACAGAGTTACATCTTTCCCTTCAAGAAGCCTTTCGCTAAGGCTGTTCTTGTGGAATTGGCAAAGGGATATTTGGAAGCCCATAGAGGGCTATGGTGAAAAAGGAAATATCTTCCGTTCAAAACTGGAAAGAAGCTTTCTGAGAAACTGCTCTGTGTTCTGTTAATTCATCTCACAGAGTTACATCTTTCCCTTCAAGAAGTCTTTCGCTAAGGCTGTTCTTGTGGAATTGGCAAAGGGATATTTGGAAGCCCATAGAGGGCTATGGTGAAAAAGGAAATATCTTCCGTTCAAAACTGGAAAGAAGCTTTCTGAGAAACTGCTCTGTGTTCTGTTAATTCATCTCACAGAGTTACATCTTTCCCTTCAAGATGCCTTTCGCTAAGGCTGTTCTTCTGGAATTGGCAAAGGGATATTTGGAAGCCCATAGAGGGCTATGTTGAAAAAGGAAATATCTTCCGTTCAAAACTGGAAAGAAGCTTTCTGAGAAACTGCTCTGTGTTCTGTTAATTCATCTCACAGAGTTACATCTTTCCCTTCAAGAAACCTTTCGCTAAGGCTGTTCTTGTGGAATTGGCAAAGGGATATTTGGAAGCCCATAGAGGGCTATGGTGAAAAAGGAAATATCTTCCGTTCAAAACTGGAAAGAAGCTTTCTTAGAAACTGCTCTGTGTTCTGTTAATTCATCTCACAGAGTTACATCTTTCCCTTCAAGAAGCCTTTCGCTAAGGCTGTTCTTGTGGAATTGGCAAAGGGATATTTGGAAGCCCATAGAGGGCTATGGTGAAAAAGGAAATATCTTCCGTTCAAAACTGGAAAGAAGCTTTCTGAGAAACTGCTCTGTGTTCTGTTAATTCATCTCACAGAGTTACATCTTTCCCTTCAAGAAGCCTTTCGCTAAGGCTGTTCTTGTGGAATTGGCAAAGGGATATTTGGAAGCCCATAGAGGGCTACGGTGAAAAAGGAAATACCTTCCTTCCAAACCTATAAAGAAGCTTTCTGAGAAACTGCTCTGTTTTCTGTTAATTCATCTCACGGAATTACATCTTTCCCTTCAAGAAGCCTTAAGCTAAGGCTGTTCTTGTGGAATTGGCAAAGTGACATTTGGAAGCCCATAGAGGGCTATGGTGAAAAAGGAAATATCTTCCGTTCAAAACTGGAAAGAAGCTTTCTGAGAAACTGCTCTGTGTTCTGTTAATTCATCTCACAGAGTTACATCCTTCCCTTCAAGAAGCCTTTCGCTAAGGCTGTTCTTTTGGAATTGGCAAAGGAATATTTGGAATCCCATAGAGGGCTATGGTGAAAAAGGAAATATCTTCCGTTCAAACCTGGAAAGAAGCTTTCTGAGAATCTGCTCTGTGTTCTGTTAATTCATCTCACAGGGTTACATCTTTCCCTTCAAGAAGCCTTTCGCTAAGGCTGTTCTTGTGGAATTGGCAAAGGGATATTTGGAAGGCCATAGAGGGCTATGGTGAAAAAAGAAATATCTTCCGTACAAAATTGGAAAGAAGCTTTCTGAGAAACTGCTCTGTGTTCTGTTAATTCATCTCACAGAGTTACATCTTTCCCTTCAAGAAGCCTTTCGCTAAGGTTGTTCTTGGGTAATGGCAAAGGGATATTTGGAAGCCCATAGTGGGCTATGGTGAAAAAGGAAATATCTTCCCTTCAAAACTGGAAAGAAGCTTTCTGAGAAACTGCTCTGTGTTCTGTTAATTCATCTCACAGAGTTACATCTTTCCCTTCAAGAAGCCTTTCGCTAAGGCTGTTCTTGTGCAATTGGCAAAGGGATATTTGGAAGCCCATAGAGGGCTATGGTGAAAAAGGAAATATCTTCCGTTCAAAACTGGAAAGAAGCTTTCTGAGAAACTGCTCTGTGTTCTGTTAATTCATCTCACAGAGTTTCATCTTTCCCTTCAAGAAGCCTTTCGCTAAGGCTGTTCTTGTGGAATTGCAAAGGGATATTTGGAAGCCCATAGAGGGCTATGGTGAAAAAGGAAATATCTTCCGTTCAAAACTGAAAGAAGCTTTCTGAGAAACTGCTCTGTGTTCTGTTAATTCATCTCACAGAGATACATCTTTCCCTTCAAGAAGCCTTTCGCTAAGGCTGTTCTTGTGGAATTGGCAAAGGGATATTTGGAAGCCCATAGAGGGCTGTGGTGAAAAAGGAATTATCTTCCGTTCAAAACTGGAAAGAAGCTTTCTGAGAAACTGCTCTGTGTTCTGTTAATTCATCTCACAGAGTTACATCTTTCCCTTCAAGAAGCCTTTCGCAAAGGCTGTTCTTGTGGAATTGGCAAAGGGATATTTGGAAGAAAATAGAGGGCTATGGTGAAAAAGGAAATATCTTCCGTTCAAAACTGGAAAGAAGCTTTCTGAGAAACTGCTCTGTGTTCTGTTAATTCATCTCACAGAGTTACATCTTTCCCTTCAAGAAGCCTTTCGCTAAGGCTGTTCTTGTGCAATTGGCAAAGGGATATTTGGAAGCCCATAGAGGGCTATGGTGAAAAAGGAAATATCTTCCGTTCAAAAGTGGAAAGAAGCTTTCTGAGAAACAGCTCTGTGTTCTGTTAATTCATCTCACAGAGTTACATCTTTCCCTTCAAGAAGCCTTTCGCTAAGGCTGTTCTTGTGGAATTGGCAAAGGGATATTTGGAAGCCCATAGAGGGCTATGGTGAAAAAGGAAATACCTTCCGTTCAAAACTGGAAAGAAGCTTTCTGAGAAACTGCTCTGTGTTCTGTTAATTCATCTCACAGAGTTAAATCTTTCCCTTCAAGAAGCCTTTCGCTAAGGCTGTTCTTGTGGAATTGGCAAAGGGATATTTCGAAGCCCATAGAGGGCTATGGTGAAAAAGGAAGTATCTTCCGTTCAAAACTGGAAAGAAGCCTTTTGAGAAACTCCTCTGTGTTCTGTTAATTCATCGCACAGAGTTACATCTTTCCCTTCAAGAAGCCTTTCGCTAAGGCTGTTCTTGTGGAATTGGCAAAGGGATATTTGGAAGCCCCTAGAGGGCTATGGTGAAAAAGGAAATATCTTCCGTTCAAAACTGGAAAGAAGCTTTCTGAGAAACTGCTCTGTGTTCTTTTGATTCATCTCACAGAGTTACATCTTTCCCTTCAAGAAGCCTTTCGTTAAGGCTGTTCTTGTGGAATTGAAAGTGGGATATTTGGAAGCCCATAGAGGGCTATGGTGAAAAAGGAAATATCTTCCGTTTAAAACAGGAAAGAAGCTTTCTGAGAAACTGCTCTGTGTTCTGTTAATTCATCTCACAGAGTTACATCTTTCCCTTCAAGAAGCCTTTCGCTAAGGCTGTTCTTGTGGAATTGAAAGAGGGATATTTGGAAGCCCATAGAGGGCTATTGTGAAAAAGGAAATATCTTCCGTTCAAAACTGGAAAGAAGCTTTCTGAGAAACTGCTCTGTGTTCTGTTAATTCATCTCACAGAGTTACATCTTTCCCTTCAAGAAGCCTTTCGCTAAGCATGTTCTTGTGGAATTGGCAAAGGGATATTTGGAAGCCCATAGAGGGCTATGGTGCAAAAGGAAATATCTTCCGTTCAAAACTGGAAAGAAGCTTTCTGAGAAACTGCTCTGTGTTCTGTTAATTCATCTCACAGAGTTACATCTTTCTCTTCAAGAAGCCTTTGGCTAAGGCTGTTCTTGTGGAATAGGCAAAGGGATATTTGGAAGCCCAAAGAGGGCTATGGTGAAAAAGGAAATATCTTCCGTTGAAAACTGGAAAGAACCTTTCTGAGAAACTGCTCTGTGTTCTGTTAATTCATCTCACAGAGTTACATCTTTCCCTTCAAGAAGCCTTTCGCTAAGGCTGTTCTTGTGGAATTGGGAAAGGGATATTTGGAAGCCCATAGAGGGCTATGGTGAAAAAGGAAATATCTTCCGTTCAAAACTGGAAAGAAGCTTTCTGAGAAACTGCTCTGTGTTCTGTTCATTCATCTCACAGAGTTACATCTTTCCCTTCAAGAAGTCTTTCGCTAAGGCTGTTCTTGTGGAATTGGCAAAGGGATATTTGGAAGCCCATAGAGGGCTATGGTGAAAAAGGAAATATCTTCCGTTCAAAACTGGAAAGAAGCTTTCTGAGAAACTGCTCTGTGTTCTGTTAATTCATCTCACAGAGTTACATCTTTCCCTTCAAGATGCCTTTCGCTAAGGCTGTTCTTGTGGAATTGGCAAAGGGATATTTGGAAGCCCATAGAGGGCTATGGTGAAAAAGGAAATATCTTCCGTTCAAAACTGGAAAGAAGCTTTCTGAGAAACTGCTCTGTGTTCTGTTAATTCATCTCACAGAGTTACATCTTTCCCTTCAAGATACCTTTCGGTAAGGCTGTTCTTGTATAATTAGCAAAGGGATATTTGGAAGCCCATAGAGGGCTACGGTGAAAAAGGAAATATCTTCCGTTCAAAACTGGAAAGAAGCTTTCTGAGAATCTGTTCTATGTTCTGTAAATTCATCTCACAGAGTTACATCTTTCCCTTCAAGAAGCCTTTCGCTAAGGCTGTTCTTGTGGAATTGGCAAAGGGATATTTGGAAGCCCATAGAGGGCTATGGTGAAAAAGGAAATATCTTCCGTTCAAAACTGGAAAGAAGCTTTCTGAGAAACTGCTCTGTGTTCTGTTAATTCATCTCACAGAGTTACATCTTTCCCTTCAAGAAGCCTTTCGCTAAGGCTGTTCTTGTGGAATTGACAAAGGGATATTTGGAAGCCCATAGAGGGCTATGGGGAAAAAGGAAATATCTTCCGTTCAAAACTGGAAAGAAGCATTCTGGGAAACTGCTCTGTGTTCTGTTAATTCATCTCACAGAGTTACATCTTTCCCTTCAAGAAACCTTTCTCTAAGGCTGTTCTTGTGGAATTGGCAAAGGGATATTTGGAAGCCCATAGAGGGCTATGGTGAAAAAGGAAATATCTTCCGTTCAAAACTGGAAAGAAGCTTTCTGAGAAACTGCTCTGTGTTCTGTTCATTCATCTCACAGAGTTACATCTTTCCCTTCAAGAAGCCTTTCGCTAAGGCTGTTCTTGTGGAATTGGCAAAGGGATATTTGGAAGCCCATAGAGGGCTATGGTGAAAAAGGAAATATCTTCCGTTCAAAACTGGAAAGAAGCTTTCTGAGAAACTGTTCTATGTTCTGTAAGTTCATCTCACAGAATTACATCTTTCCCTTCAAGAAGCCTTTCGCTAAGGCTGTTCTTGTGGAATTGGCAAAGGGATATTTGGAAGCCCATAGAGGGCTATGGTGAAAAAGAAAATATCTTCCGTTCAAAACTGGAAAGAAGCTTTCTGAGAAACTGCTCTGTGTTCTGTTAATTCATCTCACAGAGTTACATCTTTCCCTTCAAGAAGCCTTTCGCTAAGGCTGTTCTTGTGGAATTGGCAAAGGGATATTTGGAAGCCCATAGAGGGTTATGGTGAAAAAGGAAATATCTTCCGTTCAAAACTGGAAAGAAGCTTTCTGAGAAACTGCTCTGTGTTCTGTAAATTCATCTCACAGAGTTACATCTTTCCCTTCAAGAAGCCTTTAGCTAAGGCTGTTCTTGTGGAATTGGCAAAGGGATATTTGGAAGCCCATAGAGGGCTATGGTGAAAAAGGAAATATCTTCCGTTCAAAACTGGAAAGAAGCTTTCTGAGAAACTGCTCTGTGTTCCGTTAATTCATCTCACAGAGTTACATCTTTCCCTTCAGAAAGCCTTTCGCTAAGGCTGTTCTTGTGGAATTGGCAAAGGGATATTTGGAAGCCCATAGAGGGCTATGGTGAAAAAGGAAATATCTTCCGTTCAAAACTGGAAAGAAGCTTTCTGAGAAACTGCTCTGTGTTCTGTTAATTCATGTCACAGAGTTACATCTTTCCCTTCAAGAAGCCTTTCTCTAAGGCAGTTCTTGTGGAATTGGCAAAGGGATATTTGGAAGCCCATAGAGGGTTATGGTGAAAAAGGAAATATCTTCCGTTCAAAACTGGAAAGAAGCTTTCTGAGAAACTGCTCTGTGTTCTGTTAATTCATCTCACCGAGTTACATCTTTCCCTTCAAGAAGCCTTTAGCTAATTCTGTTCTTGTGGAATTGGCAAAGGGATATTTGGAAGCCCATAGAGGGCTATGGTGAAAAAGGAAATATCTTCCGTTCAAAACTGGAAAGAAGCTTTCTGAGAAACTGCTCTGTGTTCTGTTAATTCATGTCACAGAGTTACATCTTTCCCTTCAAGAAGCCTTTCGCTAAGGCTGTTCTTGTGGAATTGGCAAAGGGATATTTGGAAGCCCATAGAGGGTTATGGTGAAAAAGGAAATATCTTCCGTTCAAAACTGGAAAGAAGCTTTCTGAGAAACTGCTCTGTGTTCTGTAAATTCATCTCACAGAGTTACATCTTTCCCTTCAAGAAGCCTTTAGCTAAGGCTGTTCTTGTGGAATTGGCAAAGGGATATTTGGAAGCCCATAGAGGGCTATGGTGAAAAAGGAAATATCTTCCGTTCAAAACTGGAAAGAAGCTTTCTGAGAAACTGCTCTGTGTTCTGTTAATTCATCTCACAGAGTTACATCTTTCCCTTCAGAAAGCCTTTCGCTAAGGCTGTTCTTGTGGAATTGGCAAAGGGATATTTGGAAGCCCATAGACGGCTATGGTGAAAAAGGAAATATCTTCCGTTCAAAACTGGAAAGAAGCTTTCTGAGAAACTGCTCTGTGTTCTGTTAATTCATGTCACAGAGTTACATCTTTCCCTTCAAGAAGCCTTTCTCTAAGGCTGTTCTTGTGGAATTGGCAAAGGGATATTTGGAAGCCCATAGAGGGTTATGGTGAAAAAGGAAATATCTTCCGTTCAAAACTGGAAAGAAGCTTTCTGAGAAACTGCTCTGTGTTCTGTTAATTCATCTCACCGAGTTACATCTTTCCCTTCAAGAAGCCTTTAGCTAATTCTGTTCTTGTGGAATTGGCAAAGGGATATTTGGAAGCCCATAGAGGGCTATGGTGAAAAAGGAAATATCTTCCGTTCAAAACTGGAAAGAAGCTTTCTGAGAAACTGCTCTGTGTTCTGTTAATTCATCTCACAGAGTTACATCTTTCCCTTCAAGACGCCTTTCGCTAAGGCTGTTCTTGTGGAATTGGCAAAGGGATATTTGGAAGCCCATAGAGGGCTATGGTGAAAAAGGAAATATCTTCCGTTCAAAACTGGAAAGAAGCTTTCTGAGAAACTGCTCTGTGTTCTGTTAATTCATCTAACAGAGTTACATCTTTCCCTTCAAGAAGCCTTTCGCAAAGGCTGTTCTTGTGGAATTGGCAAAGGGATATTTGGAAGCCCATAGAGGGCTATGGGGAAAAAGGAAATATCTTCCGTTCAAAACTGGAAAGAAGCATTCTGGGAAACTGCTCTGTGTTCTGTTAATTCATCTCACAGAGTTACATCTTTCCCTTCAAGAAACCTTTCTCTAAGGCTGTTCTTGTGGAATTGGCAAAGGGATATTTGGAAGCCCATAGAGGGCTATGGTGAAAAAGGAAATATCTTCCGTTCAAAACTGGAAAGAAGCTTTCTGAGAAACTGCTCTGTGTTCTGTTCATTCATCTCACAGAGTTACATCTTTCCCTTCAAGAAGCCTTTCGCTAAGGCTGTTCTTGTGTAATTGGCAAAGGGATATTTGGAAGCCCATAGAGGGCTATGGTGAAAAAGGAAATATCTTCCGTTCAAAACAGGAAGGAAGCTTTCTGAGAAACTGTTCTATGTTCTGTAAGTTCATCTCACAGAGTTACATCTTTCCCTTCAAGAAGCCTTTCGCTAAGGCTGTTCTTGTGGAATTGGCAAAGGGATATTTGGAAGCCCATAGAGGGCTATGGTGAAAAGGAAAATATCTTCCGTTCAAAACTGGAAAGAAGCTTTCTGAGAAACTGCTCTGTGTTCTGTTAATTCATCTCACAGAGTTACATCTTTCCCTTCAAGAAGCCTTTCGCTAAGGCTGTTCTTGTGGAATTGGAAAAGGGATATTTGGAAGCCCATAGAGGGCTATGGTGAAAAAGGAAATATCTTCCGTTCAAAACTGGAAAGAAGCTTTCTGAGAAACTGCTCTGTGTTCTGTTAATTCATCTCTCAGAGTTACATCTTTCCCTTCAAGAAGCCTTTCGCTAAGGCTGTTCTTGTGGAAATGGCAAAGGGATATTTGGAAGCCCATAGAGGGCTATGGTGAAAAAGGAAATATCTTCCGTTCAAAACTGGAAAGAAGCTTTCTGAGAAACTGCTCTGTGTTCTGTTAATTCATCTCACAGAGTTACATCTTTCCCTTCAAGAAGCCTTTCGCTAAGGCTGTTCTTGTGGAATTGGCAAAGGGATATTTGGAAGCCCATAGAGGGCTATGGTTAAAAAGGAAATATCTTCCGTTCAAAATTGGAAAGAAGCATTCTGAGAAACTGCTCTGTGTTCTGTTAATTCATCTCACAGAGTTACATCTTTCCCTTCAAGAAGCCTTTCTCTAAGGCTGTTCTTGTGGAATTGGCAAAGGGATATTTGGAAGCCCATAGAGGGCTATGTTGAAAAAGGAAATATCTTCCGTTCAAAATTGGAAAGAAGCTTTCTGAGAAACTGCTCTGTGATCTGTTAATTCATCTCACAGAGTTACATCTTACCCTTCAAGAAGCCTTTCGCTAAGGCTGTTCTTGTGGAATTGGCAAAGGGATATTTCGAAGCCCATAGAGGGCTATGGTGAAAAAGGAAATACCTTCCGTTCAAAACTGGAAAGAAGCTTTCTGAGAAACTGCTCTGTGTTCTGTTAATTCATCTCTCAGAGTTACATCTTTCCCTTCAAGAAGTCTTTCGCTAAGGCTGTTCTTGTGGAAATGGCAAAGGGATATTTGGAAGCCCGTAGAGGGCTATGGTGAAAAAGGAAATATCTTCCGTTCAAAACTGGAAAGAAGCTTTCTGAGAAACTGCTCTGTGTTCTGTTAATTCATCTCACAGAGTTACATCTTTCCCTTCAAGAAGACTTTCGCTAAGGCTGTTCTTGTGGAATTGGCAAAGGGATATTTGGAAGCCCATAGAGGGCTATGGTGAAAAAGGAAATATCTTCCGTTCAAAACTGGAAAGAAGCTTTCTGAGAAACTGCTCTGTGTTCTGTTAATTCATCTCTCAGAGTTACATCTTTCCCTTCAAGAAGCCTTTCGCTAAGGCTGTTCTTGTGGAAATGGCAAAGGGATATTTGGAAGCCCATAGAGGGCTATGGTGAAAAAGGAAATATCTTCCGTTCAAAACTGCAAAGAAGCTTTCTGAGAAACTGCTCTGTGTTCTGTTAATTCATCTCACAGAGTTAAATCTTTCCCTTCAAGAAGCCTTTCGCTAAGGCTGTTCTTGTGGAATTGGCAAAGGGATATTTCGAAGCCCATAGAGGGCTATGGTGAAAAAGGAAATATCTTCCGTTCAAAACTGGAAAGAAGCCTTTTGAGAAACTGCTCTGTGTTCTGTTAATTCATCGCACAGAGTTACATCTTTCCCTTCAAGAAGCCTTTCGCTAAGGCTGTTCTTGTGGAATAGGCAAAGGGATATTTGGAAGCCCCTAGAGGGCTATGGTGAAAAAGGAAATATCTTCCGTTCAAAACTGGAAAGAAGCTTTCTGAGAAACTGCTCTGTGTTCTGTTGATTCATCTCACAGAGTTACATCTTTCCCTTCAAGAAGCCTTTCGCTAAGGCTGTTCTTGTGGAATTGAAAGAGGGATATTTGGAAGCCCATAGAGGGCTATGGTGAAAAAGGAAATATCTTCCGTTCAAAACAGGAAAGAAGCTTTGTGAGAAACTGCTCTGTGTTCTGTTAATTCATCTCACAGAGTTACATCTTTCCCTTCAAGAAGCCTTTCGCTAAGCCTGTTCTTTTGGAATTGGCAAAGGGATATTTGGAAGCCCATAGAGGGCTATGGTGCAAAAGGAAATATCTTCCGTTCAAAACTGGAAAGAAGCTTTCTGAGAAACTGCTCTGTGTTCTGTTAATTCATCTCACAGAGTTACATCTTTCTCTTCAAGAAGCCTTTGGCTAAGGCTGTTCTTGTGGAATAGGCAAAGGGATATTTGGAAGCCCATAGAGGGCTATGGTGAAAAAGGAAATATCTTCCGTTGAAAACTGGAAAGAAGCTTTCTGAGAAACTGCTCTGTGTTCTGTTAATTCATCTCACAGAGTTACATCTTTCCCTTCAAGAAGCCTTTCGCTAAGGCTGTTCTTGTGGAATTGGCAAAGGGATATTTGGAAGCCCATAGATGGCTATGGTGAAAAAGGAAATATCTTCCGTTCAAAACTGGAAAGAAGCTTTCTGAGAAACTGCTCTGTGTTCTGTTAATTCATCTCACAGAGTTACATCATTCCCTTCAAGAAGTCTTTCGCTAAGGCTGTTCTTGTGGAATTGGCAAAGGGATATTTGGAAGCCCATAGAGGGCTATGGTGAAAAAGGAAATATCTTCCGTTCAAAACTGGAAAGAAGCTTTCTGAGAAACTGCTCTGTGTTCTGTTAATTCATCTCACAGAGTTACATCTTTCCCTTCAAGATGCCTTTCGCTAAGGCTGTTCTTGTGGAATTGGCAAAGGGATATTTGGAAGCCCATAGAGGGCTATGGTGAAAAAGGAAATATCTTCCGTTCAAAACTGGAAAGAAGCTTTCTGAGAAACTGCTCTGTGTTCTGTTAATTCATCTCACAGAGTTACATGTTTCCCTTCAAGGTACCTTTCGCTAAGGCTGTTCTTGTATAATTAGCAAAGGGATATTTGGAAGCCCATAGAGGGCTACGGTGAAAAAGGAAATATCTTCCGTTCAAAACTGGAAAGAAGCTTTCTGAGAATCTGTTCTATGTTCTGTAAATTCATCTCACAGAGTTACATCTTTCCCTTCAAGAAGCCTTTCGCTAAGGCTGTTCTTGTGGAATTGGCAAAGGGATATTTGGAAGCCCATAGAGGGCTATGGTGAAAAAGGAAATATCTTCCGTTCAAAACTGGAAATAAGCTTTCTGAGAAACTGCTCTGTGTTCTGTTAATTCATCTCACAGAGTTACATCTTTCCCTTCAAGAAGCCTTTCGCTAAGGCTGTTCTTGTGGAATTGGCAAAGGGATATTTGGAAGCCCATAGAGGGCTATGGGGAAAAAGGAAATATCTTCCGTTCAGAACTGGAAAGAAGCATTCTGGGAAACTGCTCTGTGTTCTGTTAATTCATCTCACAGAGTTACATCTTTCCCTTCAAGAAACCTTTCTCTAAGGCTGTTCTTGTGGAATTGGCAAAGGGATATTTGGAAGCCCATAGAGGGCTATGGTGAAAAAGGAAATATCTTCCGTTCAAAACTGGAAAGAAGCTTTCTGAGAAACTGCTCTGTGTTCTGATCATTCATCTCACAGAGTTACATCTTTCCCTTCAAGAAGCCTTTCGCTAAGGCTGTTCTTGTGTAATTGGCAAAGGGATATTTGGAAGCCCATAGAGGGCTATGGTGAAAAAGGAAATATCTTCCGTTCAAAACTGGAAAGAAGCTTTCTGAGAAACTGTTCTATGTTCTGTAAGTTCATCTCACAGAGTTACATCTTTCCCTTCAAGAAGCCTTTCGCTAAGGCTGTTCTTGTGGAATTGGCAAAGGGATATTTGGAAGCCCATAGAGGGCTATGGTGAAAAAGAAAATATCTTCCGTTCAAAACTGGAAAGAAGCTTTATGAGAAACTGCTCTGTGTTCTGTTAATTCATCTCACAGAGTTACATCTTTCCCTTCAAGAAGCCTTTCGCTAAGGCTGTTCTTGTGGAATTGGCAAAGGGATATTTGGAAGCCCATAGAGGGCTATGGTTAAAAAGGAAATATCTTCCGTTCAGAACTGCAAAGAAGCTTTCTGAGAAACTGCTCTGTGTTCTGTTAATTCATCTCACAGAGTTACATCTTTCCCTTCAAGAAGCCTTTTGCTAAGGCTGTTCTTGTGGAATTGGCAAAGGGATATTTGGAAGCCCATAGAGGGCTATGGTGAAAAAGGAAATATCTTCCGTTCAAAACTGGAAAGAAGCTTTCTGAGAAACTGCTCTGTGTTCTGTTAATTCATCTCTCAGAGTTACATCTTTCCCTTCAAGAAGCCTTTCGCTAAGGCTGTTCTTGTGGAAATGGCAAAGGGATATTTGGAAGCCCATAGAGGGCTATGGTGAAAAAGGAAATATCTTCCGTTCAAAACTGGAAAGAAGCTTTCTGAGAAACTGCTCTGTGTTCTGTTAATTCATCTCACAGAGTTACATCTTTCCCTTCAAGAAGCCTTTCGCTAAGGCTGTTCTTGTGGAATTGGCAAAGGGATATTTGGAAGCCCATAGAGGGCTATGGTTAAAAAGGAAATATCTTCCGTTCAAAATTGGAAAGAAGCATTCTGAGAAACTGCTCTGTGTTCTGTTAATTCATCTCACAGAGTTACATCTTTCCCTTCAAGAAGCCTTTCTCTAAGGCTGTTCTTGTGGAATTGGCAAAGGGATATTTGGAAGCCCATAGAGGGCTATGTTGAAAAAGGAAATATCTTCCGTTCAAAACTGGAAAGAAGCTTTCTGAGAAACTGCTCTGTGATCTGTTAATTCATCTCACAGAGTTACATCTTACCCTTCAAGAAGCCTTTCGCTAAGGCTGTTCTTGTGGAATTGGCAAAGGGATATTTCGAAGCCCATAGAGGGCTATGGTGAAAAAGGAAATACCTTCCGTTCAAAACTGGAAAGAAGCTTTCTGAGAAACTGCTCTGTGTTCTGTTAATTCATCAAACAGAGTTACATCTTTCCCTTCAAGAAGCCTTTCGCTAAGGCTGTTCTTGTGGAATTGGCAAAGGGATATTTGGAAGCCCATAGAGGGCTATGGTGAAAAAGGAAATATCTTCCGTTCAAAACTGGAAAGAAGCTTTCTGAGAAACTGCTCTGTGTTCTGTTAATTCATCTCAAAGAGTTACATCTTTCCCTTCAAGAAGCCTTTCGCTAAGGCTGTTCTTGTGGAATTGGCAAAGGGATATTTGGAAGCCCATAGAGGGCTATGGTGAAAAAGGAAATATCTTCCGTTCAAAACTGGAAAGAAGCTTTCTGAGAAACTGCTCTGTGTTCTGTTAATTCACGTCACAGAGTTACATCTTTCCCTTCAAGAAGCCTTTCGCTAAGGCTGTTCTTGTGGAATTGGCAAAGGGATATTTGGAAGCCCATAGAGGGTTATGGTGAAAAAGGAAATATCTTCCGTTCAAAACTGGAAAGAAGCTTTCTGAGAAACTGCTCTGTGTTCTGTTAATTCATCTCACAGAGTTACATCTTTCCCTTCAAGAAGCCTTTAGCTAAGGCTGTTCTTGTGGAATTGGCAAAGGGATATTTGGAAGCCCATAGAGGGCTATGGTGAAAAAGGAAATATCTTCCGTTCAAAACTGGAAAGAAGCTTTCTGAGAAACTGCTCTGTGTTCTGTTAATTCATCTCACAGAGTTACATCTTTCCCTTCAAGAAGCCTTTCGCTAAGGCTGTTCTTGTGGAATTGGCAAAGGGATATTTGGAAGCCCATAGAGGGCTATGGTGAAAAAGGAAATATCTTCCGTTCAAAACTGGAAAGAAGCTTTCTGAGAAACTGCTCTGTGTTCTGTTAATTCATCTCACAGAGTTACATCTTTCCCTTCAAGAAGCCTTTCGCTAAGGCTGTTCTTGTGGAAATGGCAAAGTGACATTTGGAAGCCCATAGAGGGCTATGGTGAAAAAGGAAATATCTTCCGTTCAAAACTGGAAAGAAGCTTTCTGAGAAACTGCTCTGTGTTCTGTTAATTCATCTCACAGAGTTACATCCTTCCCTTCAAGAAGCCTTTCGCTAAGGCTGTTCTTTTGGAATTGGCAAAGGAATATTTGGAAGCCCATAGAGGGCTATGGTGAAAAAGGAAATATCTTCCGTTCAAACCTGGAAAGAAGCTTTCTGAGAATCTGCTCTGTGTTCTGTTAATTCATCTCACAGGGTTACATCTTTCCCTTCAAGAAGCCTTTCGCTAAGGCTGTTCTTGTGGAATTGGCAAAGAGATATTTGGAAGGCCACAGAGGGCTATGGTGAAAAAAGAAATATCTTCCGTTCAAAATTGGAAAGAAGCATTCTGAGAAACTGCTCTGTGTTCTGTTAATTCATCTCACAGAGTTACATCTTTCCCTTCAAGAAGCCTTTCTCTAAGGCTGTTCTTGTGGAATTGGCAAAGGGATATTTGGAAGCCCATAGAGGGCTATGTTGAAAAAGGAAATATCTTCCGTTCAAAACTGGAAAGAAGCTTTCTGAGAAACTGCTCTGTGATCTGTTAATTCATCTCACAGAGTTACATCTTACCCTTCAAGAAGCCTTTCGCTAAGGCTGTTCTTGTGGAATTGGCAAAGGGATATTTCGAAGCCCGTAGAGGGCTATGGTGAAAAAGGAAATATCTTCCGTTCAAAACTGAAAAGAAGCTTTCTGAGAAACTGCTCTGTGTTCTGTTAATTCATCTCACAGAGTTACATCTTTCCCTTCAAGAAGCCTTTCGCTAAGGCTGTTCTTGTGGAATTGGCAAAGGGATATTTGGAAGCCCATAGAGGACTATGGTGAAAAAGGAAATATCTTCCGTTCAAAACTGGAAAGAAGCTTTCTGAGAAACTGCTCTGTGTTCTGTTAATTCACGTCACAGAGTTACATCTTTCGATTCAAGAAGCCTTTCGCTAAGGCTGTTCTTGTGGAATTGGCAAAGGGATATTTGGAAGCCCATAGAGGGTTATGGTGAAAAAGGAAATATCTTCCGTTCAAAACTGGAAAGAAGCTTTCTGAGAAACTGCTCTGTGTTCTGTTAATTCATCTCACAGAGTTACATCTTTCCCTTCAAGAAGCCTTTAGCTAAGGCTGTTCTTGTGGAATTGGCAAAGGGATATTTGGAAGCCCATAGAGGGCTATGGTGAAAAAGGAAATATCTTCCGTTCAAAACTGGAAAGAAGCTTTCTGAGAAACTGCTCTGTGTTCTGTTAATTCATCTCACAGAGTTACATCTTTCCCTTCAAGAAGCCTTTCGCTAAGGCTGTTCTTGTGGAATTGGCAAAGGGATATTTGGAAGCCCATAGAGGGCTATGGTGAAAAAGGAAATATCTTCCGTTCAAAACTGGAAAGAAGCTTTCTGAGAAACTGCTCTGTGTTCTGTTAATTCATCTCACAGAGTTACATCTTTCCCTTCAAGAAGCCTTTCGCTAAGGCTGTTCTTGTGGAAATGGCAAAGTGACATTTGGAAGCCCATAGAGGGCTATGGTGAAAAAGGAAATATCTTCCGTTCAAAACTGGAAAGAAGCTTTCTGAGAAACTGCTCTGTGTTCTGTTAATTCATCTCACAGAGTTACATCCTTCCCTTCAAGAAGCCTTTCGCTAAGGCTGTTCTTTTGGAATTGGCAAAGGAATATTTGGAAGCCCATAGAGGGCTATGGTGAAAAAGGAAATATCTTCCGTTCAAACCTGGAAAGAAGCTTTCTGAGAATCTGCTCTGTGTTCTGTTAATTCATCTCACAGGGTTACATCTTTCCCTTCAAGAAGCCTTTCGCTAAGGCTGTTCTTGTGGAATTGGCAAAGAGATATTTGGAAGGCCATAGAGGGCTATGGTGAAAAAAGAAATATCTTCCGTTCAAAATTGGAAAGAAGCTTTCTGAGAAACTGCTCTGTGTTCTGTTAATTCATCTCACAGAGTTACATCTTTCCCTTCAAGAAGCCTTTCGCTAAGGTTGTTCTTGGGGAATGGCAAAGGGATATTTGGAAGCCCATAGTGGGCTATGGTGAAAAAGGAAATATCTTCCCTTCAAAACTGGAAAGAAGCTTTCTGAGAAACTGCTCTGTGTTCTGTTAATTCATCTCACAGAGTTACATCTTTCCCTTCAAGAAGCCTTTCGCTAAGGCTGTTCTTGTGCAATTGGCAAAGGGATATTTGGAAGCCCATAGAGGGCTATGGTGAAAAAGGAAATATCTTCCGTTCAAAACTGGAAAGAAGCTTTCTGAGAAACTGCTCTGTGTTCTGTTAATTCATCTCACAGAGTTTCATCTTTCCCTTCAAGAAGCCTTTCGCTAAGGCTGTTCTTGTGGAATTGCAAAGGGATATTTGGAAGCCCATAGAGGGCTATGGTGAAAAAGGAAATATCTTCCGTTCAAAACTGAAAGAAGCTTTCTGAGAAACTGCTCTGTGTTCTGTTAATTCATCTCACAGAGATACATCTTTCCCTTCAAGAAGCCTTTCGCTAAGGCTGTTCTTGTGGAATTGGCAAAGGGATATTTGGAAGCCCATAGAGGGCTATGTTGAAAAAGGAAATATCTTCCGTTCAAAACTGGAAAGAAGCTTTCTGAGAAACTGCTCTGTGTTCTGTTAATTCATCTCACAGAGTTACATCTTTCCCTTCAAAAAGCCTTTCGCTAAGGCTGTTCTTGTGGAATTGGCAAAGGGATATTTGGAAGCCCATAGAGGGCTATGGTGAAAAAGGAAATATCTTCCGTTCAAAACTGGAAAGAAGCTTTCTGAGAAACTGCTCTGTGTTCTGTTAATTCATCTCACAGAGTTACATCTTTCCCTTCAAGAAGCCTTTCGCTAAGGCTGTTCTTGTGGAATTGGCAAAGGGATATTTGGAAGCCCATAGAGGGCTATTGTGCAAAAGGAAATATCTTCCGTTCAAAACTGGAAAGAAGCTTTCTGAGAAACTGCTCTGTGTTCTGTTAATTCATCTCACAGAGTTACATCTTTCTCTTCAAGAAGCCTTTGGCTAAGTCTGTTCTTGTGGAATAGGCAAAGGGATATTTGGAAGCCCCTAGAGGGCTATGGTGAAAAAGGAAATATCTTCCGTTGAAAACTGGAAAGAAGCTTTCTGAGAAACTGCTCTGTGTTCTGTTAATTCATCTCACAGAGTTACATCTTTCCCTTCAAGAAGCCTTTCGCTAAGGCTGTTCTTGTGTAATTGGCAAAGTGATATTTGGAAGCCCATAGAGGGCTATGGTGAAAAAGGAAATATCTTCCGTTCAAAACTGGAAAGAAGCTTTCTGAGAAACTGCTCTGTGTTCTGTTAATTCATCTCACAGAGTTACATCTTTCCCTTCAAGAAGTCTTTCGCTAAGGCTGTTCTTGTGGAATTGGCAAAGGGATATTTGGAAGCCCATAGAGGGCTATGGTGAAAAAGGAAATATCTTCCGTTCAAAACTGGAAAGAAGCTTTCTGAGAAACTGCTCTGTGTTCTGTTAATTCATCTCACAGAGTTACATCTTTCCCTTCAAGATGCCTTTCGCTAAGGCTGTTCTTGTGGAATTGGCAAAGGGATATTTGGAAGCCCATAGAGGGCTATGGTGAAAAAGGAAATATCTTCCGTTCAAAACTGGAAAGAAGCTTTCTGAGAAACTGCTCTGTGTTCTGTTAATTCATCTCACAGAGTTACATCTTTCCCTTCAAGAAGCCTTTCGCTAAGGCTGTTCTTGTGGAATTGGCAAAGGGATATTTGGAAGCCCATAGAGGGCTATGGGGAAAAAGGAAATATCTTCCGTTCAAAACTGGAAAGAAGCATTCTGGGAAACTGCTCTGTGTTCTGTTAATTCATCTCACAGAGTTACATCTTTCCCTTCAAGAAACCTTTCTCTAAGGCTGTTCTTGTGGAATTGGCAAAGGGATATTTGGAAGCCCATAGAGGGCTATGGTGAAAAAGGAAATATCTTCCGTTCAAAACTGGAAAGAAGCTTTCTAAGAAACTGCTCTGTGTTCTGTTCATTCATCTCACAGAGTTACATCTTTCCCTTCAAGAAGCCTTTCGCTAAGGCTGTTCTTGTGTAATTGGCAAAGGGATATTTGGAAGCCCATAGAGGGCTATGGTGAAAAAGGAAATATCTTCCGTTCAAAACTGGAAAGAAGCTTTCTGAGAAACTGTTCTATGTTCTGTAAGTTCATCTCACAGAGTTACATCTTTCCCTTCAAGAAGCCTTTCGCTAAGGCTGTTCTTGTGGAATTGGCAAAGGGATATTTGGAAGCCCATAGAGGGCTATGGTGAAAAAGAAAATATCTTCCGTTCAAAACTGGAAAGAAGCTTTATGAGAAACTGCTCTGTGTTCTTTTAATTCATCTCACAGAGTTACATCTTTCCCTTCAAGAAGCCTTTCGCTAAGGCTGTTCTTGTGGAATTGGTAAAGGGATATTTGGAAGCCCATAGAGGGCTATGGGGAAAAAGGAAATATCTTCCGTTCAGAACTGGAAAGAAGCTTTCTGAGAAACTGCTCTGTGTTCTGTTAATTCATCTCACAGAGTTACATCTTTCCCTTCAAGAAGCCTTTCGCTAAGCCTGTTCTTGTGGAATTGGCAAAGGGATATTTGGAAGCCCATAGAGGGCTATGGTGAAAAAGGAAATATCTTCCGTTCAAAACTGGAAAGAAGCTTTCTGAGAAAATGCTCTGTGTTCTGTTAATTCATCTCACAGAGTTACATCTTTCTCTTCAAGAAGCCTTTGGCTAAGGCTGTTCTTGTGGAATAGGCAAAGGGATATTTGGAAGCCCATAGAGGGCTAAGGTGAAAAAGGAAATATCTTCCGTTGAAAACTGGAAAGAAGCTTTCTGAGAAACTGCTCTGTGTTCTGTTAATTCATCTCACAGAGTTACATCTTTCCCTTCAAGAAGCCTTTCGCTAAGGCTGTTCTTGTGGAATTGGCAAAGGGATATTTGGAAGCCCATAGAGGGCTATGGTGAAAAAGGAAATATCTTCCGTTCAAAACTGGAAAGAAGCTTTCTGAGAAACTGCTCTGTGTTCTGTTAATTCATCTCACAGAGTTACATCTTTCCCTTCAAGAAGTCTTTCGCTAAGGCTGTTCTTGTGGAATTGGCAAAGGGATATTTGGAAGCCCATAGAGGGCTATGGTGAAAAAGGAAATATCTTCCGTTCAAAACTGGAAAGAAGCTTTCTGAGAAACTGCTCTGTGTTCTGTTAATTCATCTCACAGAGTTACATCTTTCCCTTCAAGATGCCTTTCGCTAAGGCTGTTCTTGTGGAATTGGCAAAGGGATATTTGGAAGCCCATAGCGGGCTATGGTGAAAAAGGAAATATCTTCCGTTCAAAACTGGAAAGAAGCTTTCTGAGAAACTGCTCTGTGTTCTGTTAATTCATCTCACAGAGTTACATCTTTCCCTTCAAGATACCTTTCGCTAAGGCTGTTCTTGTATAATTAGCAAAGGGATATTTGGAAGCCCATAGAGGGCTACGGTGAAAAAGGAAATATCTTCCGTTCAAAACTGGAAAGAAGCTTTCTGAGAATCTGTTCTATGTTCTGTAAATTCATCTCACAGAGTTACATCTTTCCCTTCAAGAAGCCTTTCGCTAAGGCTGTTCTTCTGGAATTGGCAAAGGGATATTTGGAAGCCCATAGAGGGTTATGGTGAAAAAGGAAATATCTTCCGTTCAAAACTGGAAAGAAGCTTTCTGAGAAACTGCTCTGTGTTCTGTTAATTCATCTCACAGAGTTACATCTTTCCCTTCAAGAAGCCTTTCGCTAAGGCTGTTCTTGTGGAATTGGCAAAGGGATATTTGGAAGCCCATAGAGGGCTATGGTGAAAAAGGAAATATCTTCCGTTCAAAACTGGAAAGAAGCTTTCTGAGAAACTGCTCTGTGTTCTGTTAATTCATCTAACAGAGTTACATCTTTCCCTTCAAGAAGCCTTTCGCAAAGGCTGTTCTTGTGGAATTGGCAAAGGGATATTTGGAAGCCCATAGAGGGCTATGGGGAAAAAGGAAATATCTTCCGTTCAAAACTGGAAAGAAGCATTCTGGGAAACTGCTCTGTGTTCTGTTAATTCATCTCACAGAGTTACATCTTTCCCTTCAAGAAACCTTTCTCTAAGGCTGTTCTTGTGGAATTGGCAAAGGGATATTTGGAAGCCCATAGAGGGCTATGGTGAAAAAGGAAATATCTTCCGTTCAAAACTGGAAAGAAGCTTTCTGAGAAACTGCTCTGTGTTCTGTTAATTCATCTCACAGAGTTACATCTTTCCCTTCAAGAAGCCTTTCGCTAAGGCTGTTCTTGTGGAATTCTCAAAGGGATATTTCGAAGCCCATAGAGGGCTGTGGTGAAAAAGGAAATATCTTCCGTTCAAAACTGGAAAGAAGCCTTTTGAGAAACTGCTCTGTGTTCTGTTAATTCATCGCACAGAGTTACATCTTTCCCTTCAAGAAGCCTTTCGCTAAGGCTGTTCTTGTGGAATTGGCAAAGGGATATTTGGAAGCCCCTAGAATGCTCTGGTGAAAAAGGAAATATCTTCCGTTCAAAACTGGAAAGAAGCTTTCTGAGAAACTGCTCTGTGTTCTGTTGATTCATCTCACAGAGTTACATCTTTCCCTTCAAGAAGCCTTTCGCTAAGGCTGTTCTTGTGGAATTGAAAGAGGGATATTTGGAAGCCCATAGAGGGCTATGGTGAAAAAGGAAATATCTTCCGTTTAAAACAGGAAAGAAGCTTTCTGAGAAACTGCTCTGTGTTCTGTTAATTCATCTCACAGAGTTATATCTTTCCCTTCAAGAAGCCTTTCGCTAAGGCTGTTCTTGTGGAATTGAAAGAGGGATATTTGGAAGCCCATAGAGGGCTATGGTGAAAAAGGAAATATCTTCCGTTCAAAACTGGAAAGAAGCTTTCTGAGAAACTGCTCTGTGTTCTGTTAATTCATCTCACAGAGTTACATCTTTCCCTTCAAGAAGCCTTTCGCTAAGCCTGTTCTTGTGGAATTGGCAAAGGGATATTTGGAAGCCCATAGAGGGCTATGGTGAAAAAGGAAATATCTTCCGTTCAAAACTGGAAAGAAGCTTTCTGAGAAACTGCTCTGTGTTCTGTTAATTCATCTCACAGAGTTACATCTTTCTCTTCAAGAAGCCTTTGGCTAAGGCTGTTCTTGTGGAATAGGCAAAGGGATATTTGGAAGCCCATAGAGGGCTATGGTGAAAAAGGAAATATCTTCCGTTGAAAACTGGAAAGAAGCTTTCTGAGAAACTGCTCTGTGTTCTGTTAATTCATCTCACAGAGTTACATCTTTCCCTTCAAGAAGCCTTTCGCTAAGGCTGTTCTTGTGGAATTGGCAAAGGGATATTTGGAAGCCCATAGAGGGCTATGGTGAAAAAGGAAATATCTTCCGTTCAAAACTGGAAAGAAGCTTTCTGAGAAACTGCTCTGTGTTCTGTTAATTCATCTCACAGAGTTACATCTTTCCCTTCAAGAAGTCTTTCGCTAAGGCTGTTCTTGTGGAATTGGCAAAGGGATATTTGGAAGCCCATAGAGGGCTATGGTGAAAAAGGAAATATCTTCCGTTCAAAACTGGAAAGAAGCTTTCTGAGAAACTGCTCTGTGTTCTGTTAATTCATCTCACAGAGTTACATCTTTCCCTTCAAGATGCCTTTCGCTAAGGCTGTTCTTGTGGAATTGGCAAAGGGATATTTGGAAGCCCATAGCGGGCTATGGTGAAAAAGGAAATATCTTCCGTTCAAAACTGGAAAGAAGCTTTCTGAGAAACTGCTCTGTGTTCTGTTAATTCATCTCACAGAGTTACATCTTTCCCTTCAAGATACCTTTCGCTAAGGCTGTTCTTGTATAATTAGCAAAGGGATATTTGGAAGCCCATAGAGGGCTACGGTGAAAAAGGAAATATCTTCCGTTCAAAACTGGAAAGAAGCTTTCTGAGAATCTGTTCTATGTTCTGTAAATTCATCTCACAGAGTTACATCTTTCCCTTCAAGAAGCCTTTCGCTAAGGCTGTTCTTCTGGAATTGGCAAAGGGATATTTGGAAGCCCATAGAGGGTTATGGTGAAAAAGGAAATATCTTCCGTTCAAAACTGGAAAGAAGCTTTCTGAGAAACTGCTCTGTGTTCTGTTCATTCATCTCACAGAGTTACATCTTTCCCTTCAAGAAGCCTTTAGCTAAGGCTGTTCTTGTGGAATTGGCAAAGGGATATTTGGAAGCCCATAGAGGGCTATGGTGAAAAAGGAAATATCTTCCGTTCAAAACTGGAAAGAAGCTTTCTGAGAAACTGCTCTGTGTTCTGTTAATTCATCTCACAGAGTTACATCTTTCCCTTCAAGAAGCCTTTCGCTAAGGCTGTTCTTGTGGAATTGGCAAAGGGATATTTGGAAGCCCACAGAGGGCTATGGTGAAAAAGGAAATATCTTCCGTTCAAAACTGGAAAGAAGCTTTCTGAGAAACTGCTCTGTGTTCTGTTAATTCATCTAACAGAGTTACATCTTTCCCTTCAAGAAGCCTTTCGCAAAGGCTGTTCTTGTGGAATTGGCAAAGGGATATTTGGAAGACCATAGAGGGCTATGGTGAAAAAGGAAATATCTTCCGTTCAAAACTGGAAAGAAGCTTTCTGAGAAACTGCTCTGTGTTCTGTTAATTCATCTCACAGAGTTACATCTTTCCCTTCAAGAAGCCTTTCGCTAAGGCTGTTCTTGTGGAATTGGCAAAGGGATATTTGGAAGCCCATAGAGGGCTATGGTGAAAAAGGAAATATCTTCCGTTCAAAACTGGAAAGAAGCTTTCTGAGAAACTGCTCTGTGTTCTGTTAATTCATCTCACAGAGTTTCATCTTTCCCTTCAAGAAGCCTTTCGCTAAGGCTGTTCTTGTGGAATTGCAAAGGGATATTTGGAAGCCCATAGAGGGCTATGGTGAAAAAGGAAATATCTTCCGTTCAAAACTGAAAGAAGCTTTCTGAGAAACTGCTCTGTGTTCTGTTAATTCATCTCACAGAGATACATCTTTCCCTTCCAGAAGCCTTTCGCTAAGGCTGTTCTTGTGGAATTGGCAAAGGGATATTTGGAAGCCCATAGAGGGCTATGTTGAAAAAGGAAATATCTTCCGTTCAAAACTGGAAAGAAGCTTTCTGAGAAACTGCTCTGTGTTCTGTTAATTCATCTCACAGAGTTACATCTTTCCCTTCAAAAAGCCTTTCGCTAAGGCTGTTCTTGTGGAATTGGCAAAGGGATATTTGGAAGCCCATAGAGGGCTATGGTGAAAAAGGAAATATCTTCCGTTCAAAACTGGAAAGAAGCTTTCTGAGAAACTGCTCTGTGTTCTGTTAATTCATCTCACAGAGTTACATCTTTCCCTTCAAGAAGCCTTTCGCTAAGGCTGTTCTTGTGGAATTGGCAAAGGGATATTTGGAAGCCCATAGAGGGCTATGGTGAAAAAGGAAATATCTTCCGTTCAAAACTGGAAAGAAGCTTTCTGAGAAACTGCTCTGTGTTCTGTTAATTCATCTCACAGAGTTAAATCTTTCCCTTCAAGGAGCCTTTGGCTAAGGCTGTTCTTGTGGAATTGGCAAAGGGATATTTCGAAGCCCATAGAGGGCTATGGTGAAAAAGGAAATATCTTCCGTTCAAAACTGGAAAGAAGCCTTTTGAGAAACTGCTCTGTGTTCTGTTAATTCATCGCACAGAGTTACATCTTTCCCTTCAAGAAGCCTTTCGCTAAGGCTGTTCTTGTGGAATTGGCAAAGGGATATTTGGAAGCCCCTAGAGGGCTATGGTGAAAAAGGAAATATCTTCCGTTCAAAACTGGAAAGAAGCTTTCTGAGGAACTGCTCTGTGTTCTGTTGATTCATCTCACAGAGTTACATCTTTCCCTTCAAGAAGCCTTTCGCTAAGGCTGTTCTTGTGGAATTGAAAGAGGGATATTTGGAAGCCCATAGAGGGCTATGGTGAAAAAGGAAATATCTTCCGTTTAAAACAGGAAAGAAGCTTTCTGAGAAACTGCTCTGTGTTCTGTTAATTCATCTCACAGAGTTACATCTTTCCCTTCAAGAAGTATTTCGCTAAGGCTGTTCTTGTGGAATTGAAAGAGGGATATTTGGAAGCCCATAGAGGGCTATGGTGAAAAAGGAAATATCTTCCGTTCAAAACTGGAAAGAAGCTTTCTGAGAAACTGCTCTGTGTTCTGTTAATTCATCTCACAGAGTTACATCTTTCTCTTCAAGAAGCCTTTGGCTAAGTCTGTTCTTGTGGAATAGGCAAAGGGATATTTGGAAGCCCCTAGAGGGCTATGGTGAAAAAGGAAATATCTTCCGTTGAAAACTGGAAAGAAGCTTTCTGAGAAACTGCTCTGTGTTCTGTTAATTCATCTCACAGAGTTACATCTTTCCCTTCAAGAAGCCTTTCGCTAAGGCTGTTCTTGTGTAACTGGCAAAGTGATATTTGGAAGCCCATAGAGGGCTATGGTGAAAAAGGAAATATCTTCCGTTCAAAACTGGAAAGAAGCTTTCTGAGAAACTGCTCTGTGTTCTGTTAATTCATTTCACAGAGTTACATCTTTCCCTTCAAGAAGTCTTTCGCTAAGGCTGTTCTTGTGGAATTGGCAAAGGGATATTTGGAAGCCCATAGAGGGCTATGGTGAAAAAGGAAATATCTTCCGTTCAAAACTGGAAAGAAGCTTTCTGAGAAACTGCTCTGTGTTCTGTTAATTCATCTCACAGAGTTACATCTTTCCCTTCAAGATGCCTTTCGCTAAGGCTGTTCTTGTGGAATTGGCAAAGGGATATTTGGAAGCCCATAGAGGGCTGTGGTGAAAAAGGAAATATCTTCCGTTCAAAACTGGAAAGAAGCTTTCTGAGAAACTGCTCTGTGTTCTGTTAATTCATCTCACAGAGTTACATCTTTCCCTTCAAGATACCTTTCGCTAAGGCTGTTCTTGTATAATTAGCAAAGGGATATTTGGAAGCCCATAGAGGGCTACGGTGAAAAAGGAAATATCTTCCGTTCAAAACTGGAAAGAAGCTTTCTGAGAATCTGTTCTATGTTCTGTAAATTCATCTCACAGAGTTACATCTTTCCCTTCAAGAAGCCTTTCGCTAAGGCTGTTCTTGTGGAATTGGCAAAGGGATATTTGGAAGCCCATAGAGGGCTATGTTGAAAAAGGAAATATCTTCCGTTCAAAACTGGAAAGAAGCTTTCTGGAAACTGCTCTGTGTTCTGTTAATTCATCTCACAGAGTTACATCTTTCCCTTCAGGAAGCCTTTCGCTAAGGCTGTTCTTGTGGAATTGGCAAAGGGATATTTGGAAGCCCATAGAGGGCTATGGTGAAAAAGGAAATATCTTCTGTTCAAAACTGGAAAGAAGCTTTCTGAGAAACTGCTCTGTGTTCTGTTCATTCATCTCACAGAGTTACATCTTTCCCTTCAAGAAGCCTTTCGCTAAGGCTGTTCTTGTGGAATTGGCAAAGGGATATTTGGAAGCCCATAGAGGGCTATTTTGAAAAAATGAAATATCTTCCGTTCAAAACTGGAAAGAAGCTTTCTGAGAAACTGCTCTGTGTTCTGTTAATTCATCTCACAGAGTTACATCTTTCCCTTCAAGAAGCCTTTCGCTAAGGCTGTTCTTGTGGAATTGGCAAAGGGATATTTGGAAGCCCATAGAGGGCTATGGTGAAAAAGGAAATATCTTCCGTTCAATACTGGAAAGAAGCTTTCTGAGAAACTGCTCTGTGTTCTTTTAATTCATCTCACCGAGTTACATCTTTCCCTTCAAGAACACTTTCGCTACGGCTGTTCTTGTGGAATTGGCAAAGGGATATTTGGAAGCCCATAGAGGGCTATGGTGAAAAAGGAAATATCTTCCGTTCAAAACTGGAAAGAAGCTTTCTGAGAAACTGCTCTGTGTTCTGTTAATTCATCTCACAGAGTTACATCTTTCCCTTCAAGAAGCCTTTCGCTAAGGCTGTTCTTGTGGAATTGGCAAAAGGATATTTGGAAGCCCATAGAGGGCTATGGTGAAAAAGGAAATATCTTCCGTTCAAAACTGGAAAGAAGCTTTCTGGAAACTGCTCTGTGTTCTGTTAATTCATCTCACAGAGTTACATCTTTCCCTTCAAGAAGCCTTTCGCTAAGGCTGTTCTTGTGGAATTGGAAAAGGGATATTTGGAAGCCCATAGAGGGCTATGGTGAAAAAGGAAATATCTTCTGTTCAAAACTGGAAAGAAGCTTTCTGAGAAACTGCTCTGTGTTCTGTTCATTCATCTCACAGAGTTACATCTTTCCCTTCAAGAAGCCTTTCGCTAAGGCTGTTCTTGTGGAATTGGCAAAGGGATATTTGGAAGCCCATAGAGGGCTATGGTGAAAAAGGAAATATCTTCCGTTCAAAACTGGAAAGAAGCTTTCTGAGAAACTGCTCTGTGTTCGGTTAATTCATCTGACAGATTTACATCTTTCCCTTCAAGAAGCCTTTCGCAAAGGCTGTTCTTGTGGAATTGGCAAAGGGATATTTGGAAGACCATAGAGGGCTATGGTGAAAAAGGAAATATCTTCCGTTCAAAACTGGAAAGAAGCTTTCTGAGAAACTGCTCTGTGTTCTGTTAATTCATCTCACAGAGTTACATCTTTCCCTTCAAGAAGCCTTTCGCTAAGGCTGTTCTTGTGGAATTGGCAAAAGGATATTTGGAAGCCCATAGAGGGCTATGGTGAAAAAGGAAATATCTTCCGTTCAAAACTGGAAAGAATCTTTCTGGAAACTGCTCTGTGTTCTGTTAATTCATCTCACAGAGTTACATCTTTCCCTTCAAGAAGCCTTTCGCTAAGGCTGTTCTTGTGGAATTGGCAAAGGGATATTTGGAAGCCCATAGAGGGCTATGGTGAAAAAGGAAATATCTTCCGTTCAAAACTGGAAAGAAGCTTTCTGAGAAACTGCTCTGTGTTCTGTTCATTCATCTCACAGAGTTACATCTTTCCCTTCAAGAAGCCTTTCGCTAAGGCTGTTCTTGTGGAATTGGCAAAGGGATATTTGGAAGCCCATAGAGGGCTATTTTGAAAAAATGAAATATCTTCCGTTCAAAACTGGAAAGAAGCTTTCTGAGAAACTGCTCTGTGTTCTGTTAATTCATCTCACAGAGTTACATCTTTCCCTTCAAGAAGCCTTTCGCTAAGGCTGTTCTTGTGGAATTGGCAAAGGGATATTTGGAAGCTCATAGAGGGCTATGGTGAAAAAGGAAATATCTTCCGTTCAATACTGGAAAGAAGCTTTCTGAGAAACTGCTCTGTGTTCTTTTAATTCATCTCACCGAGTTACATCTTTCCCTTCAAGAACACTTTCGCTACGGCTGTTCTTGTGGAATTGGCAAAGGGATATTTGGAAGCCCATAGAGGGCTATGGTGAAAAAGGAAATATCTTCCGTTCAAAACTGGAAAGAAGCTTTCTAAGAAACTGCTCTGTGTTCTGTTAATTCATCTCACAGAGTTACATCTTTCCCTTCAAGAAGCCTTTCGCTAAGGCTGTTCTTGTGGAATTGGCAAAAGGATATTTGGAAGCCCATAGAGGGCTATGGTGAAAAAGGAAATATCTTCCGTTCAAAACTGGAAAGAAGCTTTCTGGAAACTGCTCTGTGTTCTGTTAATTCATCTCACAGAGTTACATCTTTCCCTTCAAGAAGCCTTTCGCTAAGGCTGTTCTTGTGGAATTGGCAAAAGGATATTTGGAAGCCCATAGAGGGCTATGGTGAAAAAGGAAATATCTTCCGTTCAAAACTGGAAAGAATCTTTCTGGAAACTGCTCTGTGTTCTGTTAATTCATCTCACAGAGTTACATCTTTCCCTTCAAGAAGCCTTTCGCTAAGGCTGTTCTTGTGGAATTGGCAAAGGGATATTTGGAAGCCCATAGAGGGCTATGGTGAAAAAGGAAATATCTTCTGTTCAAAACTGGAAAGAAGCTTTCTGAGAAACTGCTCTGTGTTCTGTTCATTCATCTCACAGAGTTACATCTTTCCCTTCAAGAAGCCTTTCGCTAAGGCTGTTCTTGTGGAATTGGCAAAGGGATATTTGGAAGCCCATAGAGGGCTATTTTGAAAAAATGAAATATCTTCCGTTCAAAACTGGAAAGAAGCTTTCTGAGAAACTGCTCTGTGTTCTGTTAATTCATCTCACAGAGTTACATCTTTCCCTTCAAGAAGCCTTTCGCTAAGGCTGTTCTTGTGGAATTGGCAAAGGGATATTTGGAAGCCCGTAGAGGGCTATGGTGAAAAAGGAAATATCTTCCGTTCAATACTGGAAAGAAGCTTTCTGAGAAACTGCTCTGTGTTCTTTTAATTCATCTCACCGAGTTACATCTTTCCCTTCAAGAACACTTTCGATACGGCTGTTCTTGTGGAATTGGCAAAGGGATATTTGGAAGCCCATAGAGGGCTATGGTGAAAAAGGAAATATCTTCCGTTCAAAACTGGAAAGAAGCTTTCTGAGAAACTGCTCTGTGTTCTGTTAATTCATCTCACAGAGTTACATCTTTCCCTTCAAGAAGCCTTTCGCTAAGGCTGTTCTTGTGGAATTGGCAAAAGGATATTTGGAAGCCCATAGAGGGCTATGGTGAAAAAGGAAATATCTTCCGTTCAAAACTGGAAAGAAGCTTTCTGGAAACTGCTCTGTGTTCTGTTAATTCATCTCACAGAGTTACATCTTTCCCTTCAAGAAGCCTTTCGCTAAGGCTGTTCTTGTGGAATTGGCAAAGGGATATTTGGAAGCCCATAGAGGGCTATGGTGAAAAAGGAAATATCTTCTGTTCAAAACTGGAAAGAAGCTTTCTGAGAAACTGCTCTGTGTTCTGTTCATTCATCTCACAGAGTTACATCTTTCCCTTCAAGAAGCCTTTCGCTAAGGCTGTTCTTGTGGAATTGGCAAAGGGATATTTGGAAGCCCATAGAGGGCTATGGTGAAAAAGGAAATATCTTCCGTTCAAAACTGGAAAGAAGCTTTCTGAGAAACTGCTCTGTGTTCTGTTAATTCATCTCACAGAGTTACATCTTTCCCTTCAAGAAGCCTTTTGCTAAAGCTCTTCTTGTGGAATTGGCAAAGGGATATTTGGTAGCCCATAGAGGGCTATGGTGAAAAATGAAATATCTTCCGTTGAAAATTGGAAAGAAGCTGTCTGAAAAACTGCTCTGTGTTCTGTTAATTCATCTCACAGAGTTACATCTTTCCCTTCAAGAAGCCTTTCGCTAAGGCTGTTCTTGTGGAATTGGCAAAAGGATATTTGGAAGCCGATAGAGGGCTATGGTGAAAAAGGAAATATCTTCCGTTCAAAACTGGAAAGAAACTTTCTGAGAAACTGCTCTGTGTTCTGTTAATTCATCTCACAGAGTTACATCTTTCCCTTCAAGAATCCTTTCGCTAAGGCTGTTCTTGTGGAATTGTCAAAGGGATATTTGGAAGCCCATAGAGGGCTATGGTGAAAAAGGAAATATCTTCCGTTCAAAACTGGAAAGAAGCTTTTTGAGAAACTGCTCTGTGTTCTGTTAATTCATCTCACAGAGTTACATCTTTCCCTGCAAGAAGCCTTTTGCTAAGTCTGTTCTTGTGGAATTGGTAAAGAGATATTTGGAAGCCCATAGAGGACTATGGTGAAAAAGGAAATATCTTCCGTTGAAAACTGGAAAGAAGCTTTCTGAGAAACTGCTCTGTGTTCTGTTAATTCATCTCACAGAGTTACATCTTTCCCTTCAAGAAGCCTTTCGCTAAGGCTGTTCTTGTGGAATTGGCAAAGGGATATTTGGAAGCCCATAGAGGGCTATGGTGAAAAAGGAAATATCTTCAGTTCAAAACTGGAAAGAAGCTTTCTGAGAAACTGCTCTGTGTTCTGTTAATTCATCTCACAGAGTTACATCTTTCCCTTCAAGAAGCCTTTCGCTAAGGCTGTTCTTGTGGAATTGGCAAAGGGATATTTGGAAGCCCATAGAGGGCTATGGTGAAAAAGGAAATATCTTCCGTTCAAAACTGGAAAGAAGCCTTTTGAGAAACTGCTCTGTGTTCTGTTAATTCATCGCACAGAGTTACATCTTTCCCTTCAAGAAGCCTTTCGCTAAGGCTGTTCTTGTGGAATTGGCAAAGGGATATTTGGAAGCCCATAGAGGGCTATGGTGAAAAAGGAAATATCTTCCGTTCAATACTGGAAAGAAGCTTTCTGAGAAACTGCTCTGTGATCTGTTAATTCATCTCACAGAGTTACATCTTACCCTTCAGGAAGCCTTTCGCTAAGGCTGTTCTTGTGGAATTGGCAAAGGGATATTTCGAAGCCCATAGAGGGCTATGGTGTAAAAGGAAATACCTTCCGTTCAAAACTGGAAAGAAGCTTTCTGAGAAACTGCTCTGTGTTCTGTTAATTCATCTCACAGAGTTACATCTTTCCCTTCAAGAAGCCTTTCGCTAAAGCTGTTCTTGTGGAATTGGCAAAGGGATATAGAGGGCTATGGTGAAAAAGGAAATATCTTCCGTTCAAAACTGGAAAGAAGCTTTCTGAGAAACTGCTCTGTGTTCTGTTAATTCATCTCACAGAGTTACATCTTTCCCTTCAAGAAGCCTTTCGCTAAGGCTGTTCTTGTGGAATTGGCAAAGGGATATTTGGAAGCCCATAGAGGGTTATGGTGAAAAAGGAAATATCTTCCGTTCAAAACTGGAAAGAAGCTTTCTGAGAAACTGCTCTGTGTTCTGTTAATTCATCTCACAGAGTTACATCTTTCCCTTCAAGAAGCCTTTCGCTAAGGCTGTTCTTGTGGAATTGGCAAAGGGATATTTGGAAGCCCATAGAGGGCTATGGTGAAAAAGGAAATATCTTCCGTTCAAAACTGGAAAGAAGCTTTCTGAGAAACTGCTCTGTGTTCTATTAATTCATCTCACAGAGTTACATCTTTCCCTTCAAGAAGCCTTTCGCTAAGGCTGTTCTTGTGGAATTGGCAAAGGGATATTTGAAAGCCCATAGAGGGCTATGGTGAAAAAGGAAATATCTTCCGTTCAAAACTGGAAAGAAGCTTTCTGAGAAACTGCTCTGTGTTCTGTTAATTCATCTCACAGAGTTACATCTTTCCCTTCAAGAACACTTTCGCTACGGCTGTTCTTGTGGAATTGGCAAAGGGATATTTGGAAGCCCATAGAGGGCTATGGTGAAAAAGGAAATATCTTCCGTTCAAAACTGGAAAGAAGCTTTCTGAGAAACTGCTCTGTGTTCTGTTAATTCATCTCACAGAGTTACATCTTTCCCTTCAAGAAGCCTTTCGCTAAAGCTGTTCTTGTGGAATTGGCAAAGGGATATTTGGAAGCCCATAGAGGGCTATGGTGAAAAAGGAAATATCTTCCGTTCAAAACTGGAAAGAAGCTTTCTGAGAAACTGCTCTGTGTTCTGTTAATTCATCTCACAGAGTTACATCTTTCCCTTCAAGAAGCCTTTCGCTAAGGCTGTTCTTGTGGAATTGGCAAAGGGATATTTGGAAGCCCATAGAGGGCTATGGTGAAAAAGGAAATATCTTCCGTTCAAAACTGGAAAGAAGCTTTCTGAGAAACTGCTCTGTGTTCTGTTAATTCATCTCACAGAGTTACATCTTTCCCTTCAAGAAGCCTTTCGCTAAGGCTGTTCTTGTGGAAATGGCAAAGTGACATTTGGAAGGCCATAGAGGGCTATGGTGAAAAAGGAAATATCTTCCGTTCAAAACTGGAAAGAATCTTTCTGAGAAACTGCTCTGTGTTCTGTTAATTCATCTCACAGAGTTACATCCTTCCCTTCAAGAAGCCTTTCGCTAAGGCTGTTCTTTTGGAATTGGCAAAGGAATATTTGGAATCCCATAGAGGGCTATGGTGAAAAAGGAAATATCTTCCGTTCAAACCTGGAAAGAAGCTTTCTGAGAATCTGCTCTGTGTTCTGTTAATTCATCTCACAGGGTTACATCTTTCCCTTCAAGAAGCCTTTCGCTAAGGCTGTTCTTGTGGAATTGGCAAAGAGATATTTGGAAGGCCATAGAGGGCTATGGTGAAAAAAGAAATATCTTCCGTTCAAAATTGGAAAGAAGCTTTCTGAGAAACTGCTCTGTGTTCTGTTAATTCATCTCACAGAGTTACATCTTTCCCTTCAAGAAGCCTTTCGCTAAGGTTGTTCTTGGGGAATGGCAAAGGGATATTTGGAAGCCCATAGTGGGCTATGGTGAAAAAGGAAATATCTTCCCTTCAAAACTGGAAAGAAGCTTTCTGAGAAACTGCTCTGTGTTCTGTTAATTCATCTCACAGAGTTACATCTTTCCCTTCAAGAAGCCTTTCGCTAAGGCTGTTCTTGTGCAATTGGCAAAGGGATATTTGGAAGCCCATAGAGGGCTATGGTGAAAAAGGAAATATCTTCCGTTCAAAACGGGAAAGAAGCTTTCTGAGAAACTGCTCTGTGTTCTGTTAATTCATCTCACAGAGTTTCATCTTTCCCTTCAAGAAGCCTTTCGCTAAGGCTGTTCTTGTGGAATTTCAAAGGGATATTTGGAAGCCCATAGAGGGCTATGGTGAAAAAGGAAATATCTTCCGTTGAAAACTGAAAGAAGCTTTCTGAAAAACTGCTCTGTGTTCTGTTAATTCATCTCACAGAGATACATCTTTCCCTTCAAGAAGCCTTTCGCAAAGGCTGTTCTTGTGGAATTGGCAAAGGGATATTTGGAAGCCCATAGAGGGCTATGGTGAAAAAGGAAATATCTTCCGTTCAAAACTGGAAAGAAGCTTTCTGAGAAACTGCTCTGTGTTCTGTTAATTCATCTCACAGAGTTACATCTTTCCCTTCAAAAAGCCTTTCGCTAAGGTTGTTCTTGTGGAATTGGCAAAGGGATATTTGGAAGCCCATAGAGGGCTATGGTGAAAAAGGAAATATCTTCCGTTCAAAACTGGAAAGAAGCTTTCTGAGAAACTGCTCTGTGTTCTGTTAATTCATCTCACAGAGTTACATCTTTCCCTTCAAGAAGACTTTCGCTAAGGCTGTTCTTGTGGAATTGGCAAAGGGATATTTGGAAGCCCATAGAGGGCTATGGTGAAAAAGGAAATATCTTCCGTTCAAAACTGGAAAGAAGCTTTCTGAGAAACTGCTCTGTGTTCTGTTAATTCATCTCACAGAGTTACATGTTTCCCTTCAAGAAGCCTTTCGCTAAGGCTGTTCTTGTGGAATTGGCAAAGGGATATTTGGAAGCCCATAGAGGGCTATGGTGAAAAAGGAAATATCTTCCGTTCAAAACTGGAAAGAAGCTTTCTGAGAAACTGCTCTGTGTTCTGTTAATTCATCTCACAGAGTTACATCTTTCCCTTCAAGAAGCCTTTCGCTAAGGCTGTTCTTGTGGAATTGGCAAAGGGATATTTCGAAGCCCATAGAGGGCTATGGTGAAAAAGGAAATATCTTCCGTTCAAAACTGGAAAGAAGCCTTTTGAGAAACTGCTCTGTGTTCTGTTAATTCATCGCACAGAGATACATCTTTCCCTTCAAGAAGCCTTTCGCTAAGGCTGTTCTTGTGGAATTGGCAACGGGATATTTGGAAGCCCCTAGAGGGCTATGGTGAAAAAGGAAATATCTTCCGTTCAAAACTGGAAAGAAGCTTTCTGAGAAACTGCTCTGTGTTCTGTTGATTCATCTCACAGAGTTACATCTTTCCCTTCAAGAAGCCTTTCGCTAAGGCTGTTCTTGTGGAATTGAAAGAGGGATATTTGGAAGCCCATAGAGGGCTATGGTGAAAAAGGAAATATCTTCCGTTTAAAACAGGAAAGAAGCTTTCTGAGAAACTGCTCTGTGTTCTGTTAATTCATCTCACAGAGTTACATCTTTCCCTTCAAGAAGCCTTTCGCTAAGGCTGTTCTTGTGGAATTGAAAGAGGGATATTTGGAAGCCCATAGAGGGCTATGGTGCAAAAGGAAATATCTTCCGTTCAAAACTGGAAAGAAGCTTTCTGAGAAACTGCTCTGTGTTCTGTTAATTCATCTCACAGAGTTACATCTTTCCCTTCAAGAAGCCTTTGGCTAAGGCTGTTCTTGTGGAATAGGCAAAGGGATATTTGGAAGCCCATAGAGGGCTATGGTGAAAAAGGAAATATCTTCCGTTGAAAACTGGAAAGAAGCTTTCTGAGAAACTGCTCTGTGTTCTGTTAATTCATCTCACAGAGTTACATCTTTCCCTTCAAGAAGCCTTTCGCTAAGGCTGTTCTTGTGGAATTGGCAAAGGGATATTTGGAAGCCCATAGAGGGCTATGGTGAAAAAGGAAATATCTTCCGTTCAAAACTGGAAAGAAGCTTTCTGAGAAACTGCTCTGTGTTCTGTTAATTCATCTCACAGAGTTACATCTTTCCCTTCAAGAAGTCTTTCGCTAAGGCTGTTCTTGTGGAATTGGCAAAGGGATATTTGGAAGCCCATAGAGGGCTGTGGTGAAAAAGGAAATATCTTCCGTTCAAAACTGGAAAGAAGCTTTCTGAGAAACTGCTCTGTGTTCTGTTAATTCATCTCACAGAGTTACATCTTTCCCTTCAAGATGCCTTTCGCTAAGGCTGTTCTTGTGGAATTGGCAAAGGGACATTTGGAAGCCCATAGAGGGCTATGGTGAAAAAGGAAATATCTTCCGTTCAAAACTGGAAAGAAGCTTTCTGAGAAACTGCTCTGTGTTCTGTTAATTCATCTCACAGAGTTACATCTTTCCCTTCAAGATACCTTTCTCTAAGGCTGTTCTTGTATAATTAGCAAAGGGATATTTGGAAGCCCATAGAGGGCTACGGTGAAAAAGGAAATATCTTCCGTTCAAAACTGGAAAGAAGCTTTCTGAGAATCTGTTCTATGTTCTGTAAATTCATCTCACAGAGTTACATCTTTCCCTTCAAGAAGCCATTCGCTAAGGCTGTTCTTGTGGAATTGGAAAAGGGATATTTGGAAGCCCATAGAGGGCTATGGTGAAAAAGGAAATATCTTCCGTTCAAAACTGGAAAGAAGCTTTCTGAGAAACTGCTCTGTGTTCTGTTAATTCATCTCACAGAGTTACATCTTTCCCTTCAAGAAGCCTTTCGCTAAGGCTGTTCTTGTGCAATTGGCAAAGGGATATTTGGAAGCCCATAGAGGGCTATGGTGAAAAAGGAAATATCTTCCGTTCAAAACTGGAAAGAAGCTTTCTGAGAAACTGCTCTGTGTTCTGTTAATTCATCTCACAGAGATTCATCTTTCCCTTCAAGAAGCCTTTCGCTAAGGCTGTTCTTGTGGAATTGGCAAAGGGATATTTGGAAGCCCATAGAGGGTTATGGTGAAAAAGGAAATATCTTCCGTTCAAAACTGGAAAGAAGCTTTCTGAGAAACTGCTCTGTGTTCTGTTAATTCATCTCACAGAGTTACATCTTTCCCTTCAAGAAGCCTTTCTCTAAGGCTGTTCTTGTGGAATTGGCAAAGGGATATTTGGAAGCCCATAGAGGGCTATGTTGAAAAAGGAAATATCTTCCGTTGAAAACTGGAAAGAAGCTTTCTGAGAAACTGCTCTGTGATCTGTTAATTCATCTCACAGAGTTACATCTTACCCTTCAGGAAGCCTTTCGCTAAGGCTGTTCTTGTGGAATTGGCAAAGGGATATTTCGAAGCCCATAGAGGGCTATGGTGAAAAAGGAAATACCTTCCGTGCAAAACTGGAAAGAAGCTTTCTGAGAAACTGCTCTGTGTTCTGTTAATTCATCTCACAGAGTTACATCTTTCCCTTCAAGAAGCCTTTCGCTAAAGCTGTTCTTGTGGAATTGGCAAAGGGATATTTGGAAGCCCATAGAGGGCTATGGTGAAAAAGGAAATATCTTCCGTTCAAAACTGGAAAAAAGCTTTCTGAGAAACTGCTCTGTGTTCTATTAATTCATCTCACAGAGTTACATCTTTCCCTTCAAGAAGACTTTCGCTAAGGCTGTTCTTGTGGAATTGGTAAAGGGATATTTGGAAGCCCATAGAGGGCTATGGGGAAAAAGGAAATATCTTCCGTTCAGAACTGGAAAGAAGCTTTCTGAGAAACTGCTCTGTGTTCTGTTAATTCATCTCACAGAGTTACATCTTTCCCTTCAAGAAGCCTTTCGCTAAGGCTGTTCTTGTGGAATTGGCAAAGGGATATTTGGAAGCCCATAGAGGGCTATGGTGAAAAAGGAAATATCTTCAGTTCAAAACTCAAAGAAGCTTTCTGAGAAACTGCTCTGTGTTCTGTTAATTCATCTCACAGAGTTACATCTTTCCCTTCAAGAAGCCTTTCGCTAAGGCTGTTCTTGTGGAATTGAAAGAGGGATATTTGGAAGCCCATAGAGGGCTATGGTGAAAAAGGAAATATCTTCCGTTCAAAACTGGAAAGAAGCTTTCTGAGAAACTGCTCTGTGTTCTGTTAATTCATCTCACAGAGTTACATCTTTCCCTTCAAGAAGCCTTTCGCTAAGCCTGTTCTTGTGGAATTGGCAAAGGGATATTTGGAAGCCCATAGAGGGCTATGGTGCAAAAGGAAATATCTTCCGTTCAAAACTGGAAAGAAGCTTTCTGAGAAACTGCTCTGTGTTCTGTTAATTCATCTCACAGAGTTACATCTTTCTCTTCAAGAAGCCTTTGGCTAAGGCTGTTCTTGTGGAATAGGCAAAGGGATATTTGGAAGCCCATAGAGGGCTATGGTGAAAAAGGAAATATCTTCCGTTGAAAACTGGAAAGAAGCTTTCTGAGAAACTGCTCTGTGTTCTGTTAATTCATCTCACAGAGTTACATCTTTCCCTTCAAGAAGCCTTTCGCTAAGGCTGTTCTTGTGGAATTGGCAAAGGGATATTTGGAAGCCCATAGAGGGCTATGGTGAAAAAGGAAATATCTTCCGTTCAAAACTGGAAAGAAGCTTTCTGAGAAACTGCTCTGTGTTCTGTTAATTCATCTCACAGAGTTACATCTTTCCCTTCAAGAAGTCTTTCGCTAAGGCTGTTCTTGTGGAATTGGCAAAGGGATATTTGGAAGCCCATAGAGGGCTATGGTGAAAAAGGAAATATCTTCCGTTCAAAACTGGAAAGAAGCTTTCTGAGAAACTGCTCTGTGTTCTGTTAATTCATCTCACAGAGTTACATCTTTCCCTTCAAGATGCCTTTCGCTAAGGCTGTTCTTGTGGAATTGGCAAAGGGATATTTGGAAGCCCATAGAGGGCTATGGTGAAAAAGGAAATATCTTCCGTTCAAAACTGGAAAGAAGCTTTCTGAGAAACTGCTCTGTGTTCTGTTAATTCATCTCACAGAGTTACATCTTTCCCTTCAAGATACCTTTCGCTAAGGCTGTTCTTGTATAATTAGCAAAGGGATATTTGGAAGCCCATAGAGGGCTACGGTGAAAAAGGAAATATCTTCCGTTCAAAACTGGAAAGAAGCTTTCTGAGAATCTGTTCTATGTTCTGTAAATTCATCTCACAGAGTTACATCTTACCCTTCAGGAAGCCTTTCGCTAAGGCTGTTCTTGTGGAATTGGCAAAGGGATATTTCGAAGCCCATAGAGGGCTATGGTGAAAAAGGAAATACCTTCCGTTCAAAACTGGAAAGAAGCTTTCTGAGAAACTGCTCTGTGTTCTGTTAATTCATCTCACAGAGTTACATCTTTCCCTTCAAGAAGCCTTTCGCTAAAGCTGTTCTTGTGGAATTGGCAAAGGGATATTTGGAAGCCCATAGAGGGCTATGGTGAAAAAGGAAATATCTTCCGTTCAAAACTGGAAAGAAGCTTTCTGAGAAACTGCTCTGTGTTCTGTTAATTCATCTCACAGAGTTACATCTTTCCCTTCAAGAAGCCTTTCGCTAAGGCTGTTCTTGTGGAATTGGTAAAGGGATATTTGGAAGCCCATAGAGGGCTATGGGGAAAAAGGAAATATCTTCCGTTCAGAACTGGAAAGAAGCTTTCTGAGAAACTGCTCTGTGTTCTGTTAATTCATCTCACAGAGTTACATCTTTCCCTTCAAGAAGCCTTTCGCTAAGGCTGTTCTTGTGGAAATGGCAAAGGGATATTTGGAAGCCCATAGAGGGCTATGGTGAAAAAGGAAATATCTTCCGTTCAAAACTGGAAAGAAGCTTTCTGAGAAACTGCTCTGTGTTCTGTTAATTCATCTAACAGAGTTACATCTTTCCCTTCAAGAAACCTTTCGCAAAGGCTGACCTTGTGGAATTGGCAAAGGGATATTTGGAAGACCATAGAGGGCTATGTTGAAAAAGGAAATATCTTCAGTTCAAAACTCAAAGAAGCTTTCTGAGAAACTGCTCTGTGTTCTGTTAATTCATCTCAAAGAGTTACATCTTTCCCTTCAAGAAGCCTTTCGCTAAGGCTGTTCTTGTGCAATTGGCAAAGGGATATTTGGAAGCCCATAGAGGGCTATGGTGAAAAAGGAAATATCTTCCGTTCAAAACTGGAAAGAAGCCTTTTGAGAAACTGCTCTGTGTTCTGTTAATTCATCGCACAGAGTTACATCTTTCCCTTCAAGAAGCCTTTCTCTAAGGCTGTTCTTGTGGAATTGGCAAAGGGATATTTGGAAGCCCATAGAGGGCTATGTTGAAAAAGGAAATATCTTCCGTTCAAAACTGGAAAGAAGCTTTCTGAGAAACTGCTCTGTGATCTGTTAATTCATCTCACAGAGTTACATCTTACCCTTCAGGAAGCCTTTCGCTAAGGCTGTTCTTGTGGAATTGGCAAAGGGATATTTCGAAGCCCATAGAGTGCTATGGTGAAAAAGGAAATACCTTCCGTTCAAAACTGGAAAGAAGCTTTCTGAGAAACTGCTCTGTGTTCTGTTAATTCATCTCACAGAGTTACATCTTTCCCTTCAAGAAGCCCTTCGCTACAGCTGTTCTTGTGGAATTGGCAAAGGGATATTTGGAAGCCCATAGAGGGCTATGGTGAAAAAGGAAATATCTTCCGTTCAAAACTGGAAAGAAGCTTTCTGAGAAACTGCTCTGTGTTCTGTTAATTCATCTCACAGAGTTACATCTTTCCCTTCAAGAAGCCTTTCGCTAAGGCTGTTCTTGTGGAATTGGCAAAGGGATATTTGGAAGCCCATAGAGGGCTATGGTGAAAGAGGAAATATCTTCCGTTCAAAACTGGAAAGAAGCTTTCTGAGAAACTGCTCTGTGTTCTGTTAATTCATCTCACAGAGTTACATCTTTCCCTTCAAGAAGCCTTTATCTAAGGCTGTTCTTGTGGAATTGGCAAAGGGATATTTGGAAGCCCATAGAGGGTTATGGTGAAAAAGGAAATATCTTCCGTTCAAAACGGGAAAGAAGCTTTCTGAGAAACTGCTCTGTGTTCTGTTAATTCATCTCACAGAGTTTCATCTTTCCCTTCAAGAAGCCTTTCGCTAAGGCTGTTCTTGTGGAATTGCAAAGGGATATTTGGAAGCCCATAGAGGGCTATGGTGAAAAAGGAAATATCTTCCGTTGAAAACTGAAAGAAGCTTTCTGAGAAACTGCTCTGTGTTCTGTTAATTCATCTCACAGAGATACATCTTTCCCTTCAAGAAGCCTTTCGCTAAGGCTGTTCTTGTGGAATTGGCAAAGGGATATTTGGAAGCCCATAGAGGGCTATGGTGAAAAAGGAAATATCTTCCGTTCAAAACTGGAAAGAAGCCTTTTGAGAAACTGCTCTGTGTTCTGTTAATTCATCGCACAGAGTTACATCTTTCCCTTCAAGAAGCCTTTCGCTAAGGCTGTTCTTGTGGAATTGGCAAAGGGATATTTGGAAGCCCATAGAGGGCTATGGTGAAAAAGGAAATATCTTCCGTTCAAAACTGGAAAGAAGCTTTCTGAGAAACTGCTCTGTGATCTGTTAATTCATCTCACAGAGTTACATCTTACCCTTCAGGAAGCCTTTCGCTAAGGCTGTTCTTGTGGAATTGGCAAAGGGATATTTCGAAGCCCATAGAGGGCTATGGTGTAAAAGGAAATACCTTCCGTTCAAAACTGGAAAGAAGCTTTCTGAGAAACTGCTCTGTGTTCTGTTAATTCATCTCACAGAGTTACATCTTTCCCTTCAAGAAGCCTTTCGCTAAAGCTGTTCTTGTGGAATTGGCAAAGGGATATTTGGAAGCCCATAGAGGGCTATGGTGAAAAAGGAAATATCTTCCGTTCAAAACTGGAAAGAAGCTTTCTGAGAAACTGCTCTGTGTTCTGTTAATTCATCTCACAGAGTTACATCTTTCCCTTCAAGAAGCCTTTCGCTAAGGCTGTTCTTGTGGAATTGGCAAAGGGATATTTGGAAGCCCATAGAGGGTTATGGTGAAAAAGGAAATATCTTCCGTTCAAAACTGGAAAGAAGCTTTCTGAGAAACTGCTCTGTGTTCTGTTAATTCATCTCACAGAGTTACATCTTTCCCTTCAAGAAGCCTTTCGCTAAGGCTGTTCTTGTGGAATTGGCAAAGGGATATTTGGAAGCCCATAGAGGGCTATGGTGAAAAAGGAAATATCTTCCGTTCAAAACTGGAAAGAAGCTTTCTGAGAAACTGCTCTGTGTTCTATTAATTCATCTCACAGAGTTACATCTTTCCCTTCAAGAAGCCTTTCGCTAAGGCTGTTCTTGTGGAATTGGCAAAGGGATATTTGAAAGCCCATAGAGGGCTATGGTGAAAAAGGAAATATCTTCCGTTCAAAACTGGAAAGAAGCTTTCTGAGAAACTGCTCTGTGTTCTGTTAATTCATCTCACAGAGTTACATCTTTCCCTTCAAGAACACTTTCGCTACGGCTGTTCTTGTGGAATTGGCAAAGGGATATTTGGAAGACCATAGAGGGCTATGGTGAAAAAGGAAATATCTTCCGTTCAAAACTGGAAAGAAGCTTTCTGAGAAACTGCTCTGTGTTCTGTTAATTCATCTCACAGAGTTACATCTTTCCCTTCAAGAAGCCTTCCGCTAAAGCTGTTCTTGTGGAATTGGCAAAGGGATATTTGGAAGCCCATAGAGGGCTATGGTGAAAAAGGAAATATCTTCCGTTCAAAACTGGAAAGAAGCTTTCTGAGAAACTGCTCTGTGTTCTGTTAATTCATCTCACAGAGTTACATCTTTCCCTTCAAGAAGCCTTTCGCTAAGGCTGTTCTTGTGGAATTGGCAAAGGGATATTTGGAAGCCCATAGAGGGCTATGGTGAAAAAGGAAATATCTTCCGTTCAAAACTGGAAAGAAGCTTTCTGAGAAACTGCTCTGTGTTCTGTTAATTCATCTCACAGAGTTACATCTTTCCCTTCAAGAAGCCTTTCGCTAAGGCTGTTCTTGTGGAAATGGCAAAGTGACATTTGGAAGGCCATAGAGGGCTATGGTGAAAAAGGAAATATCTTCCGTTCAAAACTGGAAAGAATCTTTCTGAGAAACTGCTCTGTGTTCTGTTAATTCATCTCACAGAGTTACATCCTTCCCTTCAAGAAGCCTTTCGCTAAGGCTGTTCTTTTGGAATTGGCAAAGGAATATTTGGAATCCCATAGAGGGCTATGGTGAAAAAGGAAATATCTTCCGTTCAAACCTGGAAAGAAGCTTTCTGAGAATCTGCTCTGTGTTCTGTTAATTCATCTCACAGGGTTACATCTTTCCCTTCAAGAAGCCTTTCGCTAAGGCTGTTCTTGTGGAATTGGCAAAGAGATATTTGGAAGGCCATAGAGGGCTATGGTGAAAAAAGAAATATCTTCCGTTCAAAATTGGAAAGAAGCTTTCTGAGAAACTGCTCTGTGTTCTGTTAATTCATCTCACAGAGTTACATCTTTCCCTTCAAGAAGCCTTTCGCTAAGGTTGTTCTTGGGGAATGGCAAAGGGATATTTGGAAGCCCATAGTGGGCTATGGTGAAAAAGGAAATATCTTCCCTTCAAAACTGGAAAGAAGCTTTCTGAGAAACTGCTCTGTGTTCTGTTAATTCATCTCACAGAGTTACATCTTTCCCTTCAAGAAGCCTTTCGCTAAGGCTGTTCTTGTGCAATTGGCAAAGGGATATTTGGAAGCCCATAGAGGGCTATGGTGAAAAAGGAAATATCTTCCGTTCAAAACGGGAAAGAAGCTTTCTGAGAAACTGCTCTGTGTTCTGTTAATTCATCTCACAGAGTTTCATCTTTCCCTTCAAGAAGCCTTTCGCTAAGGCTGTTCTTGTGGAATTTCAAAGGGATATTTGGAAGCCCATAGAGGGCTATGGTGAAAAAGGAAATATCTTCCGTTGAAAACTGAAAGAAGCTTTCTGAAAAACTGCTCTGTGTTCTGTTAATTCATCTCACAGAGATACATCTTTCCCTTCAAGAAGCCTTTCGCAAAGGCTGTTCTTGTGGAATTGGCAAAGGGATATTTGGAAGCCCATAGAGGGCTATGGTGAAAAAGGAAATATCTTCCGTTCAAAACTGGAAAGAAGCTTTCTGAGAAACTGCTCTGTGTTCTGTTAATTCATCTCACAGAGTTACATCTTTCCCTTCAAAAAGCCTTTCGCTAAGGTTGTTCTTGTGGAATTGGCAAAGGGATATTTGGAAGCCCATAGAGGGCTATGGTGAAAAAGGAAATATCTTCCGTTCAAAACTGGAAAGAAGCTTTCTGAGAAACTGCTCTGTGTTCTGTTAATTCATCTCACAGAGTTACATCTTTCCCTTCAAGAAGACTTTCGCTAAGGCTGTTCTTGTGGAATTGGCAAAGGGATATTTGGAAGCCCATAGAGGGCTATGGTGAAAAAGGAAATATCTTCCGTTCAAAACTGGAAAGAAGCTTTCTGAGAAACTGCTCTGTGTTCTGTTAATTCATCTCACAGAGTTACATCTTTCCCTTCAAGAAGCCTTTCGCTAAGGCTGTTCTTGTGGAATTGGCAAAGGGATATTTGGAAGCCCATAGAGGGCTATGGTGAAAAAGGAAATATCTTCCGTTCAAAACTGGAAAGAAGCTTTCTGAGAAACTGCTCTGTGTTCTGTTAATTCATCTCACAGAGTTACATCTTTCCCTTCAAGAAGCCTTTCGCTAAGGCTGTTCTTGTGGAATTGGCAAAGGGATATTTCGAAGCCCATAGAGGGCTATGGTGAAAAAGGAAATATCTTCCGTTCAAAACTGGAAAGAAGCCTTTTGAGAAACTGCTCTGTGTTCTGTTAATTCATCGCACAGAGATACATCTTTCCCTTCAAGAAGCCTTTCGCTAAGGCTGTTCTTGTGGAATTGGCAAAGGGATATTTGGAAGCCCCTAGAGGGCTATGGTGAAAAAGGAAATATCTTCCGTTCAAAACTGGAAAGAAGCTTTCTGAGAAACTGCTCTGTGTTCTGTTGATTCATCTCACAGAGTTACATCTTTCCCTTCAAGAAGCCTTTCGCTAAGGCTGTTCTTGTGGAATTGAAAGAGGGATATTTGGAAGCCCATAGAGGGCTATGGTGAAAAAGGAAATATCTTCCGTTTAAAACAGGAAAGAAGCTTTCTGAGAAACTGCTCTGTGTTCTGTTAATTCATCTCACAGAGTTACATCTTTCCCTTCAAGAAGCCTTTCGCTAAGGCTGTTCTTGTGGAATTGAAAGAGGGATATTTGGAAGCCCATAGAGGGCTATGGTGCAAAAGGAAATATCTTCCGTTCAAAACTGGAAAGAAGCTTTCTGAGAAACTGCTCTGTGTTCTGTTAATTCATCTCACAGAGTTACATCTTTCCCTTCAAGAAGCCTTTGGCTAAGGCTGTTCTTGTGGAATAGGCAAAGGGATATTTGGAAGCCCATAGAGGGCTATGGTGAAAAAGGAAATATCTTCCGTTGAAAACTGGAAAGAAGCTTTCTGAGAAACTGCTCTGTGTTCTGTTAATTCATCTCACAGAGTTACATCTTTCCCTTCAAGAAGCCTTTCGCTAAGGCTGTTCTTGTGGAATTGGCAAAGGGATATTTGGAAGCCCATAGAGGGCTATGGTGAAAAAGGAAATATCTTCCGTTCAAAACTGGAAAGAAGCTTTCTGAGAAACTGCTCTGTGTTCTGTTAATTCATCTCACAGAGTTACATCTTTCCCTTCAAGAAGTCTTTCGCTAAGGCTGTTCTTGTGGAATTGGCAAAGGGATATTTGGAAGCCCATAGAGGGCTGTGGTGAAAAAGGAAATATCTTCCGTTCAAAACTGGAAAGAAGCTTTCTGAGAAACTGCTCTGTGTTCTGTTAATTCATCTCACAGAGTTACATCTTTCCCTTCAAGATGCCTTTCGCTAAGGCTGTTCTTGTGGAATTGGCAAAGGGACATTTGGAAGCCCATAGAGGGCTATGGTGAAAAAGGAAATATCTTCCGTTCAAAACTGGAAAGAAGCTTTCTGAGAAACTGCTCTGTGTTCTGTTAATTCATCTCACAGAGTTACATCTTTCCCTTCAAGATACCTTTCTCTAAGGCTGTTCTTGTATAATTAGCAAAGGGATATTTGGAAGCCCATAGAGGGCTACGGTGAAAAAGGAAATATCTTCCGTTCAAAACTGGAAAGAAGCTTTCTGAGAATCTGTTCTATGTTCTGTAAATTCATCTCACAGAGTTACATCTTTCCCTTCAAGAAGCCATTCGCTAAGGCTGTTCTTGTGGAATTGGAAAAGGGATATTTGGAAGCCCATAGAGGGCTATGGTGAAAAAGGAAATATCTTCCGTTCAAAACTGGAAAGAAGCTTTCTGAGAAACTGCTCTGTGTTCTGTTAATTCATCTCACAGAGTTACATCTTTCCCTTCAAGAAGCCTTTCGCTAAGGCTGTTCTTGTGCAATTGGCAAAGGGATATTTGGAAGCCCATAGAGGGCTATGGTGAAAAAGGAAATATCTTCCGTTCAAAACTGGAAAGAAGCTTTCTGAGAAACTGCTCTGTGTTCTGTTAATTCATCTCACAGAGTTACATCTTTCCCTTCAAGAAGCCTTTCGCAAAGGCTGACCTTGTGGAATTGGCAAAGGGATATTTGGAAGACCATAGAGGGCTATGTTGAAAAAGGAAATATCTTCAGTTCAAAACTCAAAGAAGCTTTCTGAGAAACTGCTCTGTGTTCTGTTAATTCATCTCAAAGAGTTACATCTTTCCCTTCAAGAAGCCTTTCGCTAAGGCTGTTCTTGTGCAATTGGCAAAGGGATTTTTGGAAGCCCATAGAGGGCTATGGTGAAAAAGGAAATATCTTCCGTTCAAAACTGGAAAGAAGCTTTCTGAGAAACTGCTCTGTGTTCGGTTAATTCATCTCACAGAGTTACATCTTTCCCTTCAAGAAGCCTTTCGCTAAGGCTGTTCTTGTGGAATTGGCAAAGGGATATTTGGAAGCCCATAGAGGGCTATGTTGAAAAAGGAAATATCTTCCGTTCAAAACTGGAAAGAAGCTTTCTGAGAAACTGCTCTGTGATCTGTTAATTCATCTCACAGAGTTACATCTTACCCTTCAGGAAGCCTTTCGCTAAGGCTGTTCTTGTGGAATTGGCAAAGGGATATTTCGAAGCCCATAGAGGGCTATGGTGAAAAAGGAAATACCTTCCGTTCAAAACTGGAAAGAAGCTTTCTGAGAAACTGCTCTGTGTTCTGTTAATTCATCTCACAGAGTTACATCTTTCCCTTCAAGAAGCCCTTCGCTACAGCTGTTCTTGTGGAATTGGCAAAGGGATATTTGGAAGCCCATAGAGGGCTATGGTGAAAAAGGAAATATCTTCCGTTCAAAACTGGAAAGAAGCTTTCTGAGAAACTGCTCTGTGTTCTGTTAATTCATCTCACAGAGTTACATCTTTCCCTTCAAGAAGCCTTTCGCTAAGGCTGTTCTTGTGGAATTGGCAAAGGGATATTTGGAAGCCCATAGTGGGCTATGGTGAAAGAGGAAATATCTTCCGTTCAAAACTGGAAAGAAGCTTTCTGAGAAACTGCTCTGTGTTCTGTTAATTCATCTCACAGAGTTACATCTTTCCCTTCAAGAAGCCTTTATCTAAGGCTGTTCTTGTGGAATTGGCAAAGGGATATTTGGAAGCCCATAGAGGGTTATGGTGAAAAAGGAAATATCTTCCGTTCAAAACGGGAAAGAAGCTTTCTGAGAAACTGCTCTGTGTTCTGTTAATTCATCTCACAGAGTTTCATCTTTCCCTTCAAGAAGCCTTTCGCTAAGGCTGTTCTTGTGGAATTGCAAAGGGATATTTGGAAGCCCATAGAGGGCTATGGTGAAAAAGGAAATATCTTCCGTTGAAAACTGAAAGAAGCTTTCTGAGAAACTGCTCTGTGTTCTGTTAATTCATCTCACAGAGATACATCTTTCCCTTCAAGAAGCCTTTCGCTAAGGCTGTTCTTGTGGAATTGGCAAAGGGATATTTGGAAGCCCATAGAGGGCTATGGTGAAAAAGGAAATATCTTCCGTTCAAAACTGGAAAGAAGCTTTCTGAGAAACTGCTCTGTGTTCTGTTAATTCATCTCACAGAGTTACATCTTTCCCTTCAAAAAGCCTTTCGCTAAGGTTGTTCTTGTGGAATTGGCAAAGGGATATTTGGAAGCCCATAGAGGGCTATGGTGAAAAAGGAAATATCTTCCGTTCAAAACTGGAAAGAAGCTTTCTGAGAAACTGCTCTGTGTTCTGTTAATTCATCTCACAGAGTTACATCTTTCCCTTCAAGAAGCCTTTCGCTAAGGCTGTTCTTGTGGAATTGGCAAAGGGATATTTGGAAGCCCATAGAGGGCTATGGTGAAAAAGGAAATATCTTCCGTTCAAAACTGGAAAGAAGCTTTCTGAGAAACTGCTCTGTGTTCTGTTAATTCATCTCACAGAGTTACATCTTTCCCTTCAAGAAGCCTTTCGCTAAGGCTGTTCTTGTGGAATTGGCAAAGGGATATTTGGAAGCCCATAGAGGGCTATGGTGAAAAAGGAAATATCTTCCGTTTAAAACAGGAAAGAAGCTTTCTGAGAAACTGCTCTGTGTTCTGTTAATTCATCTCACAGAGTTACATCTTTCCCTTCAAGAAGCCTTTCGCTAAGGCTGTTCTTGTGGAATTGAAAGAGGGATATTTGGAAGCCCATAGAGGGCTATGGTGAAAAAGGAAATATCTTCCGTTCAAAACTGGAAAGAAGCTTTCTGAGAAACTGCTCTGTGTTCTGTTAATTCATCTCACAGAGTTACATCTTTCCCTTCAAGAAGCCTTTCGCTAAGCCTGTTCTTGTGGAATTGGCAAAGGGATATTTGGAAGCCCATAGAGGGCTATGGTGCAAAAGGAAATATCTTCCGTTCAAAACTGGAAAGAAGCTTTCTGAGAAACTGCTCTGTGTTCTGTTAATTCATCTCACAGAGTTACATCTTTCTCTTCAAGAAGCCTTTGGCTAAGGCTGTTCTTGTGGAATAGGCAAAGGGATATTTGGAAGCCCATAGAGGGCTATGGTGAAAAAGGAAATATCTTCCGTTGAAAACTGGAAAGAAGCTTTCTGAGAAACTGCTCTGTGTTCTGTTAATTCATCTCACAGAGTTACATCTTTCCCTTCAAGAAGCCTTTCGCTAAGGCTGTTCTTGTGGAATTGGCAAAGGGATATTTGGAAGCCCATAGAGGGCTATGGTGAAAAAGGAAATATCTTCCGTTCAAAACTGGAAAGAAGCTTTCTGAGAAACTGCTCTGTGTTCTGTTAATTCATCTCACAGAGTTACATCTTTCCCTTCAAGAAGTCTTTCGCTAAGGCTGTTCTTGTGGAATTGGCAAAGGGATATTTGGAAGCCCATAGAGGGCTATGGTGAAAAAGGAAATATCTTCCGTTCAAAACTGGAAAGAAGCTTTCTGAGAAACTGCTCTGTGTTCTGTTAATTCATCTCACAGAGTTACATCTTTCCCTTCAAGATGCCTTTCGCTAAGGCTGTTCTTGTGGAATTGGCAAAGGGATATTTGGAAGCCCATAGAGGGCTATGGTGAAAAAGGAAATATCTTCCGTTCAAAACTGGAAAGAAGCTTTCTGAGAAACTGCTCTGTGTTCTGTTAATTCATCTCACAGAGTTACATCTTTCCCTTCAAGATACCTTTCGCTAAGGCTGTTCTTGTATAATTAGCAAAGGGATATTTGGAAGCCCATAGAGGGCTACGGTGAAAAAGGAAATATCTTCCGTTCAAAACTGGAAAGAAGCTTTCTGAGAATCTGTTCTATGTTCTGTAAATTCATCTCACAGAGTTACATCTTACCCTTCAGGAAGCCTTTCGCTAAGGCTGTTCTTGTGGAATTGGCAAAGGGATATTTCGAAGCCCATAGAGGGCTATGGTGAAAAAGGAAATACCTTCCGTTCAAAACTGGAAAGAAGCTTTCTGAGAAACTGCTCTGTGTTCTGTTAATTCATCTCACAGAGTTACATCTTTCCCTTCAAGAAGCCTTTCGCTAAAGCTGTTCTTGTGGAATTGGCAAAGGGATATTTGGAAGCCCATAGAGGGCTATGGTGAAAAAGGAAATATCTTCCGTTCAAAACTGGAAAGAAGCTTTCTGAGAAACTGCTCTGTGTTCTGTTAATTCATCTCACAGAGTTACATCTTTCCCTTCAAGAAGCCTTTCGCTAAGGCTGTTCTTGTGGAATTGGTAAAGGGATATTTGGAAGCCCATAGAGGGCTATGGGGAAAAAGGAAATATCTTCCGTTCAGAACTGGAAAGAAGCTTTCTGAGAAACTGCTCTGTGTTCTGTTAATTCATCTCACAGAGTTACATCTTTCCCTTCAAGAAGCCTTTCGCTAAGGCTGTTCTTGTGGAAATGGCAAAGGGATATTTGGAAGCCCATAGAGGGCTATGGTGAAAAAGGAAATATCTTCCGTTCAAAACTGGAAAGAAGCTTTCTGAGAAACTGCTCTGTGTTCTGTTAATTCATCTAACAGAGTTACATCTTTCCCTTCAAGAAACCTTTCGCAAAGGCTGACCTTGTGGAATTGGCAAAGGGATATTTGGAAGACCATAGAGGGCTATGTTGAAAAAGGAAATATCTTCAGTTCAAAACTCAAAGAAGCTTTCTGAGAAACTGCTCTGTGTTCTGTTAATTCATCTCAAAGAGTTACATCTTTCCCTTCAAGAAGCCTTTCGCTAAGGCTGTTCTTGTGCAATTGGCAAAGGGATATTTGGAAGCCCATAGAGGGCTATGGTGAAAAAGGAAATATCTTCCGTTCAAAACTGGAAAGAAGCTTTCTGAGAAACTGCTCTGTGTTCGGTTAATTCATCTCACAGAGTTACATCTTTCCCTTCAAGAAGCCTTTCGCTAAGGCTGTTCTTGTGGAATTGGCAAAGGGATATTTGGAAGCCCATAGAGGGTTATGGTGAAAAAGGAAATATCTTCCGTTCAAAACTGGAAAGAAGCTTTCTGAGAAACTGCTCTGTGTTCTGTTAATTCATCTCACAGAGTTACATCTTTCCCTTCAAGAAGCCTTTCGCTAAGGCTGTTCTTGTGGAATTGGCAAAGGGATATTTGGAAGCCCATAGAGGGCTATGGTGAAAAAGGAAATATCTTCCGTTCAAAACTGGAAAGAAGCCTTTTGAGAAACTGCTCTGTGTTCTGTTAATTCATCGCACAGAGTTACATCTTTCCCTTCAAGAAGCCTTTCTCTAAGGCTGTTCTTGTGGAATTGGCAAAGGGATATTTGGAAGCCCATAGAGGGCTATGTTGAAAAAGGAAATATCTTCCGTTCAAAACTGGAAAGAAGCTTTCTGAGAAACTGCTCTGTGATCTGTTAATTCATCTCACAGAGTTACATCTTACCCTTCAGGAAGCCTTTCGCTAAGGCTGTTCTTGTGGAATTGGCAAAGGGATATTTCGAAGCCCATAGAGGGCTATGGTGAAAAAGGAAATATCTTCCGTTCAAAACTGGAAAGAAGCTTTCTGAGAAACTGCTCTGTGTTCTGTTAATTCATCTCACAGAGTTACATCTTTCCCTTCAAGAAGCCTTTCGCTAAAGCTGTTCTTGTGGAATTGGCAAAGGGATATTTGGAAGCCCATAGAGGGCTATGGTGAAAAAGGAAATATCTTCCGTTCAAAACTGGAAAGAAGCTTTCTGAGAAACTGCTCTGTGTTCTGTTAATTCATCTCACAGAGTTACATCTTTCCCTTCAAGAAGCCTTTCGCTAAGGCTGTTCTTGTGGAATTGGCAAAGGGATATTTGGAAGCCCATAGAGGGCTATGGTGAAAAAGGAAATATCTTCCGTTCAAAACTGGAAAGAAGCTTTCTGAGAAACTGCTCTGTGTTCTGTTAACTCATCTCACAGAGTTACATCTTTCCCTTCAAGAAGCCTTTATCTAAGGCTGTTCTTGTGGAATTGGCAAAGGGATATTTGGAAGCCCATAGAGGGTTATGGTGAAAAAGGAAATATCTTCCGTTCAAAACTGGAAAGAAGCTTTCTGAGAAACTGCTCTGTGTTCTGTTAATTCATCTCACAGAGTTACATCTTTCCCTTCAAGAAGCCTTTCGCTAAGGCTGTTCTTGTGGAATTGGCAAAGGGATATTTGGAAGCCCATAGAGGGCTATGGTGAAAAAGGAAATATCTTCCGTTCAAAACTGGAAAGAAGCTTTCTGAGAAACTGCTCTGTGTTCTGTTAATTCATCTCACAGAGTTACATCTTTCCCTTCAAGAAGCCTTTCGCTAAGGCTGTTCTTGTGGAATTGGCAAAGGGATATTTGGAAGCCCATAGAGGGCTATGGTGAAAAAGGAAATATCTTCCGTTCAAAACTGGAAAGAAGCTTTCTGAGAAACTGCTCTGTGTTCTGTTAATTCATCTCACAGAGTTATATCTTTCCCTTCAAGAAGCCTTTCGCTAAGGCTGTTCTTGTGGAAATGGCAAAGTGACATTTGGAAGCCCATAGAGGGCTATGGTGAAAAAGGAAATATCTTCCGTTCAAAACTGGAAAGAAGCTTTCTGAGAAACTGCTCTGTGTTCTGTTAATTCATCTCACAGAGTTACATCCTTCCCTTCAAGAAGCCTTTCGCTAAGGCTGTTCTTTTGGAATTGGCAAAGGAATATTTGGAAGCCCATAGAGGGCTATGGTGAAAAAGGAAATATCTTCCGTTCAAACCTGGAAAGAAGCTTTCTGAGAATCTGCTCTGTGTTCTGTTAATTCATCTCACAGGGTTACATCTTTCCCTTCAGGAAGCCTTTCGCTAAGGCTGTTCTTGTGGAATTGGCAAAGAGATATTTGGAAGGCCATAGAGGGCTATGGTGAAAAAAGAAATATCTTCCGTTCAAAATTGGAAAGAAGCTTTCTGAGAAACTGCTCTGTGTTCTGTTAATTCATCTCACAGAGTTACATCTTTCCCTTCAAGAAGCCTTTCGCTAAGGCTGTTCTTGTGGAATTGAAAGAGGGATATTTGGAAGCCCATAGAGGGCTATGGTGAAAAAGGAAATATCTTCCGTTTAAAACAGGAAAGAAGCTTTCTGAGAAACTGCTCTGTGTTCTGTTAATTCATCTCACAGAGTTACATCTTTCCCTTCAAGAAGCCTTTCGCTAAGGCTGTTCTTGTGGAATTGAAAGAGGGATATTTGGAAGCCCATAGAGGGCTATGGTGAAAAAGGAAATATCTTCCGTTCAAAACTGGAAAGAAGCTTTCTGAGAAACTGCTCTGTGTTCTGTTAATTCATCTCACAGAGTTACATCTTTCCCTTCAAGAAGCCTTTCGCTAAGGCTGTTCTTGTGGAATTGGCAAAGGGATATTTGGAAGCCCATAGAGGGCGATGGTGCAAAAGGAAATATCTTCCGTTCAAAACTGGAAAGAAGCTTTCTGAGAAACTGCTCTGTGTTCTGTTAATTCATCTCACAGAGTTACATCTTTCTCTTCAAGAAGCCTTTGGCTAAGGCTGTTCTTGTGGAATAGGCAAAGGGATATTTGGAAGCCCATAGAGGGCTATGGTGAAAAAGGAAATATCTTCCGTTGAAAACTGGAAAGAAATTTTCTGAGAAACTGCTCTGTGTTCTGTTAATTCATCTCACAGAGTTACATCTTTCCCTTCAAGAAGCCTTTCGCTAAGGCTGTTCTTGTGGAATTGGCAAAGGGATATTTGGAAGACCATAGAGGGCTATGGTGAAAAAGGAAATATCTTCCGTTCAAAACTGGAAAGAAGCTTTCTGAGAAACTGCTCTGTGTTCTGTTAATTCATCTCACAGAGTTACATCTTTCCCTTCAAGAAGTCTTTCGCTAAGGCTGTTCTTGTGGAGTTGGCAAAGGGATATTTGGAAGCCCATAGAGGGCTATGGTGAAAAAGGAAATATCTTCCGTTCAAAACTGGAAAGAAGCTTTCTGAGAAACTGCTCTGTGTTCTGTTAATTCATCTCACAGAGTTACATCTTTCCCTTCAAGATGCCTTTCGCTAAGGCTGTTCTTGTGGAATTGGCAAAGGGATATTTGGAAGCCCATAGAGGGCTATGGTGAAAAAGGAAATATCTTCCGTTCAAAACTGGAAAGAAGCTTTCTGAGAAACTGCTCTGTGTTCTGTTAATTCATCTCACAGAGTTACATCTTTCCCTTCAAGATACCTTTCGCTAAGGCTGTTCTTGTATAATTAGCAAAGGGATATTTGGAAGCCCATAGAGGGCTACGGTGAAAAAGGAAATATCTTCCGTTCAAAACTGGAAAGAAGCTTTCTGAGAATCTGTTCTATGTTCTGTAAATTCATCTCACAGAGTTACATCTTTCCCTTCAAGAAGCCTTTCGCTAAGGCTGTTCTTGTGGAATTGGCAAAGGGATATTTGGAAGCCCATAGAGGGCTATGGTGAAAAAGGAAATATCTTCCGTTCAAAACTGGAAAGAAGCTTTCTGAGAAACTGCTCTGTGTTCTGTTAATTCATATCACAGAGTTACATCTTTCCCTTCAAGAAGCCTTTCGCTAAGGCTGTTCTTGTGGAATTGGCAAAGGGATATTTGGAAGCCCATAGAGGGCTATGGGGAAAAAGGAAATATCTTCCGTTCAAAACTGGAAAGAAGCATTCTGGGAAACTGCTCTGTGTTCTGTTAATTCATCTCACAGAGTTACATCTTTCCCTTCAAGAAACCTTTCTCTAAGGCTGTTCTTGTGGAATTGGCAAAGGGATATTTCGAAGCCCATAGAGGGCTATGGTGAAAAAGGAAATATCTTCCGTTCAAAACTGGAAAGAAGCTTTCTGAGAAACTGCTCTGTGTTCTGTTCATTCATCTCACAGAGTTACATCTTTCCCTTCAAGAAGCCTTTCGCTAAGGCTGTTCTTGTGGAATTGGCAAAGGGATATTTGGAAGCCCATAGAGGGCTATGGTGAAAAAGGAAATATCTTCCGTTCAAAACTGGAAAGAAGCTTTCTGAGAAACTGTTCTATGTTCTGTAAGTTGATCTCACAGAGTTACATCTTTCCCTTCAGGAAGCCTTTCGCTAAGGCTGTTCTTGTGGAATTGGCAAAGGGATATTTGGAAGCCCATAGAGGGCTATGGTGAAAAAGAAAATATCTTCCGTTCAAAACTGGAAAGAAGCTTTATGAGAAACTGCTCTGTGTTCTGTTAATTCATCTCACAGAGTTACATCTTTCCCTACAAGAAGCCTTTCGCTAAGGCTGTTCTTGTGGAATTGGTAAAGGGATATTTGGAAGCCCATAGAGGGCTATGGGGAAAAAGGAAATATCTTCCGTTCAGAACTGGAAAGAAGATTTCTGAGAAACTTCTCTGTGTTCTGTTAATTCATCTCACAGAGTTACATCTTTCCCTTCAAGAAGCCTTTCGCTAAGGCTGTTCTTGTGGAATTGGCAAAGGGATATTTGGAAGCCCATAGAGGGCTATGGTGAAAAAGGAAATATCTTCCGTTCAAAACTGGAAAGAAGCTTTCTGAGAAACTGCTCTGTGATCTGTTAATTCATCTCACAGACTTACATCTTTCCCTTCAAGGAGCCTTTCGCTAAGGCTGTTCTTGTGGAATTGAAAGAGGGATATTTGGAAGCCCATAGAGGGCTATGGTGAAAAAGGAAATATCTTCCGTTTAAAACAGGAAAGAAGCTTTCTGAGAAACTGCTCTGTGTTCTGTTAATTCATCTCACAGAGTTACATCTTTCCCTTCAAGAAGCCTTTCGCTAAGGCTGTTCTTGTGGAATTGAAAGAGGGATATTTGGAAGCCCATAGAGGGCTATGGTGAAAAAGGAAATATCTTCCGTTCAAAACTGGAAAGAAGCTTTCTGAGAAACTGCTCTGTGTTCTGTTAATTCATCTCACAGAGTTACATCTTTCCCTTCAAGAAGCCTTTCGCAAAGGCTGTTCTTGTGGAATTGGCAAAGGGATATTTGGAAGCCCATAGAGGGCTATGGTGAAAAAGGAAATATCTTCCGTTCAAAACTGGAAAGAAGCTTTCTGAGAAACTGCTCTGTGTTCTGTTAATTCATCTCACAGAGTTACATCTTTCTCTTCAAGAAGCCTTTGGCTAAGGCTGTTCTTGTGGAATAGGCAAAGGGATATTTGGAAGCCCATAGAGGGCTATGGTGAAAAAGGAAATATCTTCCGTTGAAAACTGGAAAGAAATTTTCTGAGAAACTGCTCTGTGTTCTGTTAATTCATCTCACAGAGTTACATCTTTCCCTTCAAGAAGCCTTTCGCTAAGGCTGTTCTTGTGGAATTGGCAAAGGGATATTTGTAAGACCATAGAGGGCTATGGTGAAAAAGGAAATATCTTCCGTTCAAAACTGGAAAGAAGCTTTCTGAGAAACTGCTCTGTGATCTGTTAATTCATCTCACAGAGTTACATCTTACCCTTCAGGAAGCCTTTCGCTAAGGCTGTTCTTGTGGAATTGGCAAAGGGATATTTCGAAGCCCATAGAGGGCTATGGTGAAAAAGGAAATACCTTCCGTTCAAAACTGGAAAGAAGCTTTCTGAGAAACTGCTCTGTGTTCTGTTAATTCATCTCACAGAGTTACATCTTTCCCTTCAAGAAGCCTTTCGCTAAAGCTGTTCTTGTGGAATTGGCAAAGGGATATTTGGAAGCCCATAGAGGGCTATGGTGAAAAAGGAAATATCTTCCGTTCAAAACTGGAAAAAAGCTTTCTGAGAAACTGCTCTGTGTTCTGTTAATTCATCTCACAGAGTTACATCTTTCCCTTCAAGAAGCCTTTCGCTAAGGCTGTTCTTGTGGAATTGGCAAAGGGATATTTGGAAGCCCATAGAGGGCTATGGTGAAAAAGGAAATATCTTCCGTTCAAAACTGGAAAGAAGCTTTCTGAGAAACTGCTCTGTGTTCTGTTAATTCATCTCACAGATTTACATCTTTCCCTTCAAGAAGCCTTTGGCTAAGGCTGTTCTTGTGGAATTGGCAAAGGGATATTTGGAAGCCCATAGAGGGCTATGGTGAAAAAGGAAATACCTTCCTTCCAAACCTATAAAGAAGCTTTCTGAGAAACTGCTCTGTTTTCTGTTAATTCATCTCACGGAATTACATCTTTCCCTTCAAGAAGCCTTAAGCTAAGGCTGTTCTTGTGGAATTGGCAATGTGACATTTGGAAGCCCATAGAGGGCTATGGTGAAAAAGGAAATATCTTCCGTTCAAAATTGGAAAGAAGCTTTCTGAGACACTGCTCTGTGTTCTGTTAATTCATCTCACAGAGTTACATCCTTCCCTTCAAGAAGCCTTTCGCTAAGGCTGTTCTTTTGGAATTGGCAAAGGAATATTTGGAATCCCATAGAGGGCTATGGTGAAAAAGGAAATATCTTCCGTTCAAACCTGGAAAGAAGCTTTCTGAGAATCTGCTCTGTGTTCTGTTAATTCATCTCACAGGGTTACATCTTTCCCTTCAAGAAGCCTTTCGCTAAGGCTGTTCTTGTGGAATTGGCAAAGAGATATTTGGAAGGCCATGGAGGGCTATGGTGAAAAAAGAAATATCTTCCGTTCAAAATTGGAAAGAAGCTTTCTGAGAAACTGCTCTGTGTTCTGTTAATTCATCTCACAGAGTTACATCTTTCCCTTCAAGAAGCCTTTCGCTAAGGTTGTTCTTGGGGAATGGCAAAGGGATATTTGGAAGCCCATAGTGGGCTATGGTGAAAAAGGAAATATCTTCCCTTCAAAACTGGAAAGAAGCTTTCTGAGAAACTGCTCTGTGTTCTGTTAATTCATCTCACAGAGTTACATCTTTCCCTTCAAGAAGCCTTTCGCTAAGGCTGTTCTTGTGCAATTGGCAAAGGGATATTTGGAAGCCCATAGAGGGCTATGGTGAAAAAGGAAATATCTTCCGTTCAAAATTGGAAAGAAGCTTTCTGAGAAACTGCTCTGTGTTCTGTTAATTCATCTCACAGAGTTTCATCTTTCCCTTCAAGAAGCCTTTCGCTAAGGCTGTTCTTGTGGAATTGCAAAGGGATATTTGGAAGCCCATAGAGGGCTATGGTGAAAAAGGAAATATCTTCCGTTCAAAACTGAAAGAAGCTTTCTGAGAAACTGCTCTGTGTTCTGTTAATTCATCTCACAGAGATACATCTTTCCCTTCAAGAAGCCTTTCGCTAAGGCTGTTCTTGTGGAATTGGCAAAGGGATATTTGGAAGCCCATAGAGGGCTGTGGTGAAAAAGGAAATATCTTCCGTTCAAAACTGGAAAGAAGCTTTCTGAGAAACTGCTCTGTGTTCTGTTAATTCATCTCACAGAGTTACATCTTTCCCTTCAAAAAGCCTTTCGCTAAGGCTGTTCTTGTGGAATTGGCAAAGGGATATTTGGAAGCCCATAGAGGGCTATGGTGAAAAAGGAAATATCTTCCGTTCAAAACTGGAAAGAAGCTTTCTGAGAAACTGCTCTGTGTTCTGTTAATTCATCTCACAGAGTTACATCTTTCCCTTCAAGAAGACTTTCGCTAAGGCTGTTCTTGTGGAATTGGCAAAGGGATATTTGGAAGCCCATAGAGGGTTATGGTGAAAAAGGAAATATCTTCCGTTCAAAACTGGAAAGAAGCTTTCTGAGAAACTGCTCTGTGTTCTGTTAATTCATCTCACAGAGTTACATCTTTCCCTTCAAGAAGCCTTTCGCTAAGGCTGTTCTTGTGGAATTGGCAAAGGGATATTTGGAAGCCCATAGAGGGCTATGGTGAAAAAGGAAATATCTTCCGTTCAAAACTGGAAAGAAGCTTTCTGAGAAACTGCTCTGTGATCTGTTAATTCATCTCACAGAGTTACATCTTACCCTTCAGGAAGCCTTTCGCTAAGGCTGTTCTTGTGGAATTGGCAAAGGGATATTTCGAAGCCCATAGAGGGCTATGGTGAAAAAGGAAATATCTTCCGTTCAAAACTGGAAAGAAGCTTTCTGAGAAACTGCTCTGTGTTCTGTTAATTCATCTCACAGAGTTACATCTTTCCCTTCAAGAAGCCTTTCGCTAAAGCTGTTCTTGTGGAATTGGCAAAGGGATATTTGGAAGCCCATAGAGGGCTATGGTGAAAAAGGAAATATCTTCCGTTCAAAACTGGAAAGAAGCTTTCTGAGAAACTGCTCTGTGTTCTGTTAATTCATCTCACAGAGTTACATCTTTCCCTTCAAGAAGCCTTTCGCTAACGCTGTTCTTGTGGAATTGGCAAAGGGATATTTGGAAGCCCATAGAGGGCTATGGTGAAAAAGGAAATATCTTCCGTTCAAAACTGGAAAGAAGCTTTCTGAGAAACTGCTCTGTGTTCTGTTAATTCATCTCACAGAGTTACATCTTTCCCTTCAAGAAGCCTTTATTTAAGGCTGTTCTTGTGGAATTGGCAAAGGGATATTTGGAAGCCCATAGAGGGTTATGGTGAAAAAGGAAATATCTTCCGTTCAAAACTGGAAAGAAGCTTTCTGAGAAACTGCTCTGTGTTCTGTTAATTCATCTCACAGAGTTACATCTTTCCCTTCAAGAAGCCTTTCGCTAAGGCTGTTCTTGTGGAATTGGCAAAGGGATATTTGGAAGCCCATAGAGGGCTATGGTGAAAAAGGAAATATCTTCCGTTCAAAACTGGAAAGAAGCTTTCTGAGAAACTGCTCTGTGTTCTGTTAATTCATCTCACAGAGTTACATCTTTCCCTTCAAGAAGCCTTTCGCTAAGCCTGTTCTTGTGGAATTGGCAAAGGGATATTTGGAAGCCCATAGAGGGCTATGGTGAAAAAGGAAATATCTTCCGTTCAAAACTGGAAAGAAGCTTTCTGAGAAACTGCTCTGTGTTCTGTTAATTCATCTCACAGAGTTATATCTTTCCCTTCAAGAAGCCTTTCGCTAAGGCTGTTCTTGTGGAAATGGCAAAGTGACATTTGGAAGCCCATAGAGGGCTATGGTGAAAAAGGAAATATCTTCCGTTCAAAACTGGAAAGAAGCTTTCTGAGAAACTGCTCTGTGTTCTGTTAATTCATCTCACAGAGTTACATCCTTCCCTTCAAGAAGCCTTTCGCTAAGGCTGTTCTTTTGGAATTGGCAAAGGAATATTTGGAAGCCCATAGAGGGCTATGGTGAAAAAGGAAATATCTTCCGTTCAAACCTGGAAAGAAGCTTTCTGAGAATCTGCTCTGTGTTCTGTTAATTCATCTCACAGGGTTACATCTTTCCCTTCAGGAAGCCTTTCGCTAAGGCTGTTCTTGTGGAATTGGCAAAGAGATATTTGGAAGGCCATAGAGGGCTATGGTGAAAAAAGAAATATCTTCCGTTCAAAATTGGAAAGAAGCTTTCTGAGAAACTGCTCTGTGATCTGTTAATTCATCTCACAGACTTACATCTTTCCCTTCAAGGAGCCTTTCGCTAAGGCTGTTCTTGTGGAATTGAAAGAGGGATATTTGGAAGCCCATAGAGGGCTACGGTGAAAAAGGAAATATCTTCCGTTTAAAACAGGAAAGAAGCTTTCTGAGAAACTGCTCTGTGTTCTGTTAATTCATCTCACAGAGTTACATCTTTCCCTTCAAGAAGCCTTTCGCTAAGGCTGTTCTTGTGGAATTGAAAGAGGGATATTTGGAAGCCCATAGAGGGCTATGGTGAAAAAGGAAATATCTTCCGTTCAAACCTGGAAAGAAGCTTTCTGAGAATCTGCTCTGTGTTCTGTTAATTCATCTCACAGGGTTACATCTTTCCCTTCAAGAAGCCTTTCGCTAAGGCTGTTCTTGTGGAATTGGCAAAGAGATATTTGGAAGGCCATGGAGGGCTATGGTGAAAAAAGAAATATCTTCCGTTCAAAATTGGAAAGAAGCTTTCTGAGAAACTGCTCTGTGTTCTGTTAATTCATCTCACAGAGTTACATCTTTCCCTTCAAGAAGCCTTTCGCTAAGGTTGTTCTTGGGGAATGGCAAAGGGATATTTGGAAGCCCATAGTGGGCTATGGTGAAAAAGGAAATATCTTCCCTTCAAAACTGGAAAGAAGCTTTCTGAGAAACTGCTCTGTGTTCTGTTAATTCATCTCACAGAGTTACATCTTTCCCTTCAAGAAGCCTTTCGCTAAGGCTGTTCTTGTGCAATTGGCAAAGGGATATTTGGAAGCCCATAGAGGGCTATGGTGAAAAAGGAAATATCTTCCGTTCAAAATTGGAAAGAAGCTTTCTGAGAAACTGCTCTGTGTTCTGTTAATTCATCTCACAGAGTTTCATCTTTCCCTTCAAGAAGCCTTTCGCTAAGGCTGTTCTTGTGGAATTGCAAAGGGATATTTGGAAGCCCATAGAGGGCTATGGTGAAAAAGGAAATATCTTCCGTTCAAAACTGAAAGAAGCTTTCTGAGAAACTGCTCTGTGTTCTGTTAATTCATCTCACAGAGATACATCTTTCCCTTCAAGAAGCCTTTCGCTAAGGCTGTTCTTGTGGAATTGGCAAAGGGATATTTGGAAGCCCATAGAGGGCTGTGGTGAAAAAGGAAATATCTTCCGTTCAAAACTGGAAAGAAGCTTTCTGAGAAACTGCTCTGTGTTCTGTTAATTCATCTCACAGAGTTACATCTTTCCCTTCAAAAAGCCTTTCGCTAAGGCTGTTCTTGTGGAATTGGCAAAGGGATATTTGGAAGCCCATAGAGGGCTATGGTGAAAAAGGAAATATCTTCCGTTCAAAACTGGAAAGAAGCTTTCTGAGAAACTGCTCTGTGTTCTGTTAATTCATCTCACAGAGTTACATCTTTCCCTTCAAGAAGACTTTCGCTAAGGCTGTTCTTGTGGAATTGGCAAAGGGATATTTGGAAGCCCATAGAGGGTTATGGTGAAAAAGGAAATATCTTCCGTTCAAAACTGGAAAGAAGCTTTCTGAGAAACTGCTCTGTGTTCTGTTAATTCATCTCACAGAGTTACATCTTTCCCTTCAAGAAGCCTTTCGCTAAGGCTGTTCTTGTGGAATTGGCAAAGGGATATTTGGAAGCCCATAGAGGGCTATGTTGAAAAAGGAAATATCTTCCGTTCAAAACTGGAAAGAAGCTTTCTGAGAAACTGCTCTGTGATCTGTTAATTCATCTCACAGAGTTACATCTTACCCTTCAGGAAGCCTTTCGCTAAGGCTGTTCTTGTGGAATTGGCAAAGGGATATTTCGAAGCCCATAGAGGGCTATGGTGAAAAAGGAAATATCTTCCGTTCAAAACTGGAAAGAAGCTTTCTGAGAAACTGCTCTGTGTTCTGTTAATTCATCTCACAGAGTTACATCTTTCCCTTCAAGAAGCCTTTCGCTAAAGCTGTTCTTGTGGAATTGGCAAAGGGATATTTGGAAGCCCATAGAGGGCTATGGTGAAAAAGGAAATATCTTCCGTTCAAAACTGGAAAGAAGCTTTCTGAGAAACTGCTCTGTGTTCTGTTAATTCATCTCACAGAGTTACATCTTTCCCTTCAAGAAGCCTTTCGCTAACGCTGTTCTTGTGGAATTGGCAAAGGGATATTTGGAAGCCCATAGAGGGCTATGGTGAAAAAGGAAATATCTTCCGTTCAAAACTGGAAAGAAGCTTTCTGAGAAACTGCTCTGTGTTCTGTTAATTCATCTCACAGAGTTACATCTTTCCCTTCAAGAAGCCTTTATTTAAGGCTGTTCTTGTGGAATTGGCAAAGGGATATTTGGAAGCCCATAGAGGGTTATGGTGAAAAAGGAAATATCTTCCGTTCAAAACTGGAAAGAAGCTTTCTGAGAAACTGCTCTGTGTTCTGTTAATTCATCTCACAGAGTTACATCTTTCCCTTCAAGAAGCCTTTCGCTAAGGCTGTTCTTGTGGAATTGGCAAAGGGATATTTGGAAGCCCATAGAGGGCTATGGTGAAAAAGGAAATATCTTCCGTTCAAAACTGGAAAGAAGCTTTCTGAGAAACTGCTCTGTGTTCTGTTAATTCATCTCACAGAGTTACATCTTTCCCTTCAAGAAGCCTTTCGCTAAGCCTGTTCTTGTGGAATTGGCAAAGGGATATTTGGAAGCCCATAGAGGGCTATGGTGAAAAAGGAAATATCTTCCGTTCAAAACTGGAAAGAAGCTTTCTGAGAAACTGCTCTGTGTTCTGTTAATTCATCTCACAGAGTTATATCTTTCCCTTCAAGAAGCCTTTCGCTAAGGCTGTTCTTGTGGAAATGGCAAAGTGACATTTGGAAGCCCATAGAGGGCTATGGTGAAAAAGGAAATATCTTCCGTTCAAAACTGGAAAGAAGCTTTCTGAGAAACTGCTCTGTGTTCTGTTAATTCATCTCACAGAGTTACATCCTTCCCTTCAAGAAGCCTTTCGCTAAGGCTGTTCTTTTGGAATTGGCAAAGGAATATTTGGAAGCCCATAGAGGGCTATGGTGAAAAAGGAAATATCTTCCGTTCAAACCTGGAAAGAAGCTTTCTGAGAATCTGCTCTGTGTTCTGTTAATTCATCTCACAGGGTTACATCTTTCCCTTCAGGAAGCCTTTCGCTAAGGCTGTTCTTGTGGAATTGGCAAAGAGATATTTGGAAGGCCATAGAGGGCTATGGTGAAAAAAGAAATATCTTCCGTTCAAAATTGGAAAGAAGCTTTCTGAGAAACTGCTCTGTGATCTGTTAATTCATCTCACAGACTTACATCTTTCCCTTCAAGGAGCCTTTCGCTAAGGCTGTTCTTGTGGAATTGAAAGAGGGATATTTGGAAGCCCATAGAGGGCTATGGTGAAAAAGGAAATATCTTCCGTTTAAAACAGGAAAGAAGCTTTCTGAGAAACTGCTCTGTGTTCTGTTAATTCATCTCACAGAGTTACATCTTTCCCTTCAAGAAGCCTTTCGCTAAGGCTGTTCTTGTGGAATTGAAAGAGGGATATTTGGAAGCCCATAGAGGGCTATGGTGAAAAAGGAAATATCTTCCGTTCAAAACTGGAAAGAAGCTTTCTGAGAAACTGCTCTGTGTTCTGTTAATTCATCTCACAGAGTTACATCTTTCCCTTCAAGAAGCCTTTCGCAAAGGCTGTTCTTGTGGAATTGGCAAAGGGATATTTGGAAGCCCATAGAGGGCTATGGTGAAAAAGGAAATATCTTCCGTTCAAAACTGGAAAGAAGCTTTCTGAGAAACTGCTCTGTGTTCTGTTAATTCATCTCACAGAGTTACATCTTTCTCTTCAAGAAGCCTTTGGCTAAGGCTGTTCTTGTGGAATAGGCAAAGGGATATTTGGAAGCCCATAGAGGGCTATGGTGAAAAAGGAAATATCTTCCGTTGAAAACTGGAAAGAAATTTTCTGAGAAACTGCTCTGTGTTCTGTTAATTCATCTCACAGAGTTACATCTTTCCCTTCAAGAAGCCTTTCGCTAAGGCTGTTCTTGTGGAATTGGCAAAGGGATATTTGGAAGACCATAGAGGGCTATGGTGAAAAAGGAAATATCTTCCGTTCAAAACTGGAAAGAAGCTTTCTGAGAAACTGCTCTGTGATCTGTTAATTCATCTCACAGAGTTACATCTTACCCTTCAGGAAGCCTTTCGCTAAGGCTGTTCTTGTGGAATTGGCAAAGGGATATTTCGAAGCCCATAGAGGGCTATGGTGAAAAAGGAAATACCTTCCGTTCAAAACTGGAAAGAAGCTTTCTGAGAAACTGCTCTGTGTTCTGTTAATTCATCTCACAGAGTTACATCTTTCCCTTCAAGAAGCCTTTCGCTAAAGCTGTTCTTGTGGAATTGGCAAAGGGATATTTGGAAGCCCATAGAGGGCTATGGTGAAAAAGGAAATATCTTCCGTTCAAAACTGGAAAAAAGCTTTCTGAGAAACTGCTCTGTGTTCTGTTAATTCATCTCACAGAGTTACATCTTTCCCTTCAAGAAGCCTTTCGCTAAGGCTGTTCTTGTGGAATTGGCAAAGGGATATTTGGAAGCCCATAGAGGGCTATGGTGAAAAAGGAAATATCTTCCGTTCAAAACTGGAAAGAAGCTTTCTGAGAAACTGCTCTGTGTTCTGTTAATTCATCTCACAGATTTACATCTTTCCCTTCAAGAAGCCTTTGGCTAAGGCTGTTCTTGTGGAATTGGCAAAGGGATATTTGGAAGCCCATAGAGGGCTATGGTGAAAAAGGAAATACCTTCCTTCCAAACCTATAAAGAAGCTTTCTGAGAAACTGCTCTGTTTTCTGTTAATTCATCTCACGGAATTACATCTTTCCCTTCAAGAAGCCTTAAGCTAAGGCTGTTCTTGTGGAATTGGCAATGTGACATTTGGAAGCCCATAGAGGGCTATGGTGAAAAAGGAAATATCTTCCGTTCAAAATTGGAAAGAAGCTTTCTGAGACACTGCTCTGTGTTCTGTTAATTCATCTCACAGAGTTACATCCTTCCCTTCAAGAAGCCTTTCGCTAAGGCTGTTCTTTTGGAATTGGCAAAGGAATATTTGGAATCCCATAGAGGGCTATGGTGAAAAAGGAAATATCTTCCGTTCAAACCTGGAAAGAAGCTTTCTGAGAATCTGCTCTGTGTTCTGTTAATTCATCTCACAGGGTTACATCTTTCCCTTCAAGAAGCCTTTCGCTAAGGCTGTTCTTGTGGAATTGGCAAAGAGATATTTGGAAGGCCATAGAGGGCTATGGTGAAAAAAGAAATATCTTCCGTTCAAAATTGGAAAGAAGCTTTCTGAGAAACTGCTCTGTGTTCTGTTAATTCATCTCACAGAGTTACATCTTTCCCTTCAAGAAGCCTTTCGCTAAGGTTGTTCTTGGGGAATGGCAAAGGGATATTTGGAAGCCCATAGTGGGCTATGGTGAAAAAGGAAATATCTTCCCTTCAAAACTGGAAAGAAGCTTTCTGAGAAACTGCTCTGTGTTCTGTTAATTCATCTCACAGAGTTACATCTTTCCCTTCAAGAAGCCTTTCGCTAAGGCTGTTCTTGTGCAATTGGCAAAGGGATATTTGGAAGCCCATAGAGGGCTATGGTGAAAAAGGAAATATCTTCCGTTCAAAATTGGAAAGAAGCTTTCTGAGAAACTGCTCTGTGTTCTGTTAATTCATCTCACAGAGTTTCATCTTTCCCTTCAAGAAGCCTTTCGCTAAGGCTGTTCTTGTGGAATTGCAAAGGGATATTTGGAAGCCCATAGAGGGCTATGGTGAAAAAGGAAATATCTTCCGTTCAAAACTGAAAGAAGCTTTCTGAGAAACTGCTCTGTGTTCTGTTAATTCATCTCACAGAGATACATCTTTCCCTTCAAGAAGCCTTTCGCTAAGGCTGTTCTTGTGGAATTGGCAAAGGGATATTTGGAAGCCCATAGAGGGCTGTGGTGAAAAAGGAAATATCTTCCGTTCAAAACTGGAAAGAAGCTTTCTGAGAAACTGCTCTGTGTTCTGTTAATTCATCTCACAGAGTTACATCTTTCCCTTCAAAAAGCCTTTCGCTAAGGCTGTTCTTGTGGAATTGGCAAAGGGATATTTGGAAGCCCATAGAGGGCTATGGTGAAAAAGGAAATATCTTCCGTTCAAAACTGGAAAGAAGCTTTCTGAGAAACTGCTCTGTGTTCTGTTAATTCATCTCACAGAGTTACATCTTTCCCTTCAAGAAGACTTTCGCTAAGGCTGTTCTTGTGGAATTGGCAAAGGGATATTTGGAAGCCCATAGAGGGTTATGGTGAAAAAGGAAATATCTTCCGTTCAAAACTGGAAAGAAGCTTTCTGAGAAACTGCTCTGTGTTCTGTTAATTCATCTCACAGAGTTACATCTTTCCCTTCAAGAAGCCTTTCGCTAAGGCTGTTCTTGTGGAATTGGCAAAGGGATATTTGGAAGCCCATAGAGGGCTATGGTGAAAAAGGAAATATCTTCCGTTCAAAACTGGAAAGAAGCCTTTTGAGAAACTGCTCTGTGTTCTGTTAATTCATCGCACAGAGTTACATCTTTCCCTTCAAGAAGCCTTTCTCTAAGGCTGTTCTTGTGGAATTGGCAAAGGGATATTTGGAAGCCCATAGAGGGCTATGTTGAAAAAGGAAATATCTTCCGTTCAAAACTGGAAAGAAGCTTTCTGAGAAACTGCTCTGTGATCTGTTAATTCATCTCACAGAGTTACATCTTACCCTTCAGGAAGCCTTTCGCTAAGGCTGTTCTTGTGGAATTGGCAAAGGGATATTTCGAAGCCCATAGAGGGCTATGGTGAAAAAGGAAATATCTTCCGTTCAAAACTGGAAAGAAGCTTTCTGAGAAACTGCTCTGTGTTCTGTTAATTCATCTCACAGAGTTACATCTTTCCCTTCAAGAAGCCTTTCGCTAAAGCTGTTCTTGTGGAATTGGCAAAGGGATATTTGGAAGCCCATAGAGGGCTATGGTGAAAAAGGAAATATCTTCCGTTCAAAACTGGAAAGAAGCTTTCTGAGAAACTGCTCTGTGTTCTGTTAATTCATCTCACAGAGTTACATCTTTCCCTTCAAGAAGCCTTTCGCTAAGGCTGTTCTTGTGGAATTGGCAAAGGGATATTTGGAAGCCCATAGAGGGCTATGGTGAAAAAGGAAATATCTTCCGTTCAAAACTGGAAAGAAGCTTTCTGAGAAACTGCTCTGTGTTCTGTTAACTCATCTCACAGAGTTACATCTTTCCCTTCAAGAAGCCTTTATCTAAGGCTGTTCTTGTGGAATTGGCAAAGGGATATTTGGAAGCCCATAGAGGGTTATGGTGAAAAAGGAAATATCTTCCGTTCAAAACTGGAAAGAAGCTTTCTGAGAAACTGCTCTGTGTTCTGTTAATTCATCTCACAGAGTTACATCTTTCCCTTCAAGAAGCCTTTCGCTAAGGCTGTTCTTGTGGAATTGGCAAAGGGATATTTGGAAGCCCATAGAGGGCTATGGTGAAAAAGGAAATATCTTCCGTTCAAAACTGGAAAGAAGCTTTCTGAGAAACTGCTCTGTGTTCTGTTAATTCATCTCACAGAGTTACATCTTTCCCTTCAAGAAGCCTTTCGCTAAGGCTGTTCTTGTGGAATTGGCAAAGGGATATTTGGAAGCCCATAGAGGGCTATGGTGAAAAAGGAAATATCTTCCGTTCAAAACTGGAAAGAAGCTTTCTGAGAAACTGCTCTGTGTTCTGTTAATTCATCTCACAGAGTTATATCTTTCCCTTCAAGAAGCCTTTCGCTAAGGCTGTTCTTGTGGAAATGGCAAAGTGACATTTGGAAGCCCATAGAGGGCTATGGTGAAAAAGGAAATATCTTCCGTTCAAAACTGGAAAGAAGCTTTCTGAGAAACTGCTCTGTGTTCTGTTAATTCATCTCACAGAGTTACATCCTTCCCTTCAAGAAGCCTTTCGCTAAGGCTGTTCTTTTGGAATTGGCAAAGGAATATTTGGAAGCCCATAGAGGGCTATGGTGAAAAAGGAAATATCTTCCGTTCAAACCTGGAAAGAAGCTTTCTGAGAATCTGCTCTGTGTTCTGTTAATTCATCTCACAGGGTTACATCTTTCCCTTCAGGAAGCCTTTCGCTAAGGCTGTTCTTGTGGAATTGGCAAAGAGATATTTGGAAGGCCATAGAGGGCTATGGTGAAAAAAGAAATATCTTCCGTTCAAAATTGGAAAGAAGCTTTCTGAGAAACTGCTCTGTGTTCTGTTAATTCATCTCACAGACTTACATCTTTCCCTTCAAGAAGCCTTTCGCTAAGGCTGTTCTTGTGGAATTGAAAGAGGGATATTTGGAAGCCCATAGAGGGCTATGGTGAAAAAGGAAATATCTTCCGTTTAAAACAGGAAAGAAGCTTTCTGAGAAACTGCTCTGTGTTCTGTTAATTCATCTCACAGAGTTACATCTTTCCCTTCAAGAAGCCTTTCGCTAAGGCTGTTCTTGTGGAATTGAAAGAGGGATATTTGGAAGCCCATAGAGGGCTATGGTGAAAAAGGAAATATCTTCCGTTCAAAACTGGAAAGAAGCTTTCTGAGAAACTGCTCTGTGATCTGTTAATTCATCTCACAGAGTTACATCTTACCCTTCAGGAAGCCTTTCGCTAAGGCTGTTCTTGTGGAATTGGCAAAGGGATATTTCGAAGCCCATAGAGGGCTATGGTGAAAAAGGAAATATCTTCCGTTCAAAACTGGAAAGAAGCTTTCTGAGAAACTGCTCTGTGTTCTGTTAATTCATCTCACAGAGTTACATCTTTCCCTTCAAGAAGCCTTTCGCTAAAGCTGTTCTTGTGGAATTGGCAAAGGGATATTTGGAAGCCCATAGAGGGCTATGGTGAAAAAGGAAATATCTTCCGTTCAAAACTGGAAAGAAGCTTTCTGAGAAACTGCTCTGTGTTCTGTTAATTCATCTCACAGAGTTACATCTTTCCCTTCAAGAAGCCTTTCGCTAACGCTGTTCTTGTGGAATTGGCAAAGGGATATTTGGAAGCCCATAGAGGGCTATGGTGAAAAAGGAAATATCTTCCGTTCAAAACTGGAAAGAAGCTTTCTGAGAAACTGCTCTGTGTTCTGTTAATTCATCTCACAGAGTTACATCTTTCCCTTCAAGAAGCCTTTATTTAAGGCTGTTCTTGTGGAATTGGCAAAGGGATATTTGGAAGCCCATAGAGGGTTATGGTGAAAAAGGAAATATCTTCCGTTCAAAACTGGAAAGAAGCTTTCTGAGAAACTGCTCTGTGTTCTGTTAATTCATCTCACAGAGTTACATCTTTCCCTTCAAGAAGCCTTTCGCTAAGGCTGTTCTTGTGGAATTGGCAAAGGGATATTTGGAAGCCCATAGAGGGCTATGGTGAAAAAGGAAATATCTTCCGTTCAAAACTGGAAAGAAGCTTTCTGAGAAACTGCTCTGTGTTCTGTTAATTCATCTCACAGAGTTACATCTTTCCCTTCAAGAAGCCTTTCGCTAAGCCTGTTCTTGTGGAATTGGCAAAGGGATATTTGGAAGCCCATAGAGGGCTATGGTGAAAAAGGAAATATCTTCCGTTCAAAACTGGAAAGAAGCTTTCTGAGAAACTGCTCTGTGTTCTGTTAATTCATCTCACAGAGTTATATCTTTCCCTTCAAGAAGCCTTTCGCTAAGGCTGTTCTTGTGGAAATGGCAAAGTGACATTTGGAAGCCCATAGAGGGCTATGGTGAAAAAGGAAATATCTTCCGTTCAAAACTGGAAAGAAGCTTTCTGAGAAACTGCTCTGTGTTCTGTTAATTCATCTCACAGAGTTACATCCTTCCCTTCAAGAAGCCTTTCGCTAAGGCTGTTCTTTTGGAATTGGCAAAGGAATATTTGGAAGCCCATAGAGGGCTATGGTGAAAAAGGAAATATCTTCCGTTCAAACCTGGAAAGAAGCTTTCTGAGAATCTGCTCTGTGTTCTGTTAATTCATCTCACAGGGTTACATCTTTCCCTTCAGGAAGCCTTTCGCTAAGGCTGTTCTTGTGGAATTGGCAAAGAGATATTTGGAAGGCCATAGAGGGCTATGGTGAAAAAAGAAATATCTTCCGTTCAAAATTGGAAAGAAGCTTTCTGAGAAACTGCTCTGTGATCTGTTAATTCATCTCACAGACTTACATCTTTCCCTTCAAGGAGCCTTTCGCTAAGGCTGTTCTTGTGGAATTGAAAGAGGGATATTTGGAAGCCCATAGAGGGCTATGGTGAAAAAGGAAATATCTTCCGTTTAAAACAGGAAAGAAGCTTTCTGAGAAACTGCTCTGTGTTCTGTTAATTCATCTCACAGAGTTACATCTTTCCCTTCAAGAAGCCTTTCGCTAAGGCTGTTCTTGTGGAATTGAAAGAGGGATATTTGGAAGCCCATAGAGGGCTATGGTGAAAAAGGAAATATCTTCCGTTCAAAACTGGAAAGAAGCTTTCTGAGAAACTGCTCTGTGTTCTGTTAATTCATCTCACAGAGTTACATCTTTCCCTTCAAGAAGCCTTTCGCAAAGGCTGTTCTTGTGGAATTGGCAAAGGGATATTTGGAAGCCCATAGAGGGCTATGGTGAAAAAGGAAATATCTTCCGTTCAAAACTGGAAAGAAGCTTTCTGAGAAACTGCTCTGTGTTCTGTTAATTCATCTCACAGAGTTACATCTTTCTCTTCAAGAAGCCTTTGGCTAAGGCTGTTCTTGTGGAATAGGCAAAGGGATATTTGGAAGCCCATAGAGGGCTATGGTGAAAAAGGAAATATCTTCCGTTGAAAACTGGAAAGAAATTTTCTGAGAAACTGCTCTGTGTTCTGTTAATTCATCTCACAGAGTTACATCTTTCCCTTCAAGAAGCCTTTCGCTAAGGCTGTTCTTGTGGAATTGGCAAAGGGATATTTGGAAGACCATAGAGGGCTATGGTGAAAAAGGAAATATCTTCCGTTCAAAACTGGAAAGAAGCTTTCTGAGAAACTGCTCTGTGATCTGTTAATTCATCTCACAGAGTTACATCTTACCCTTCAGGAAGCCTTTCGCTAAGGCTGTTCTTGTGGAATTGGCAAAGGGATATTTCGAAGCCCATAGAGGGCTATGGTGAAAAAGGAAATACCTTCCGTTCAAAACTGGAAAGAAGCTTTCTGAGAAACTGCTCTGTGTTCTGTTAATTCATCTCACAGAGTTACATCTTTCCCTTCAAGAAGCCTTTCGCTAAAGCTGTTCTTGTGGAATTGGCAAAGGGATATTTGGAAGCCCATAGAGGGCTATGGTGAAAAAGGAAATATCTTCCGTTCAAAACTGGAAAAAAGCTTTCTGAGAAACTGCTCTGTGTTCTGTTAATTCATCTCACAGAGTTACATCTTTCCCTTCAAGAAGCCTTTCGCTAAGGCTGTTCTTGTGGAATTGGCAAAGGGATATTTGGAAGCCCATAGAGGGCTATGGTGAAAAAGGAAATATCTTCCGTTCAAAACTGGAAAGAAGCTTTCTGAGAAACTGCTCTGTGTTCTGTTAATTCATCTCACAGATTTACATCTTTCCCTTCAAGAAGCCTTTGGCTAAGGCTGTTCTTGTGGAATTGGCAAAGGGATATTTGGAAGCCCATAGAGGGCTATGGTGAAAAAGGAAATACCTTCCTTCCAAACCTATAAAGAAGCTTTCTGAGAAACTGCTCTGTTTTCTGTTAATTCATCTCACGGAATTACATCTTTCCCTTCAAGAAGCCTTAAGCTAAGGCTGTTCTTGTGGAATTGGCAATGTGACATTTGGAAGCCCATAGAGGGCTATGGTGAAAAAGGAAATATCTTCCGTTCAAAATTGGAAAGAAGCTTTCTGAGACACTGCTCTGTGTTCTGTTAATTCATCTCACAGAGTTACATCCTTCCCTTCAAGAAGCCTTTCGCTAAGGCTGTTCTTTTGGAATTGGCAAAGGAATATTTGGAATCCCATAGAGGGCTATGGTGAAAAAGGAAATATCTTCCGTTCAAACCTGGAAAGAAGCTTTCTGAGAATCTGCTCTGTGTTCTGTTAATTCATCTCACAGGGTTACATCTTTCCCTTCAAGAAGCCTTTCGCTAAGGCTGTTCTTGTGGAATTGGCAAAGAGATATTTGGAAGGCCATAGAGGGCTATGGTGAAAAAAGAAATATCTTCCGTTCAAAATTGGAAAGAAGCTTTCTGAGAAACTGCTCTGTGTTCTGTTAATTCATCTCACAGAGTTACATCTTTCCCTTCAAGAAGCCTTTCGCTAAGGTTGTTCTTGGGGAATGGCAAAGGGATATTTGGAAGCCCATAGTGGGCTATGGTGAAAAAGGAAATATCTTCCCTTCAAAACTGGAAAGAAGCTTTCTGAGAAACTGCTCTGTGTTCTGTTAATTCATCTCACAGAGTTACATCTTTCCCTTCAAGAAGCCTTTCGCTAAGGCTGTTCTTGTGCAATTGGCAAAGGGATATTTGGAAGCCCATAGAGGGCTATGGTGAAAAAGGAAATATCTTCCGTTCAAAATTGGAAAGAAGCTTTCTGAGAAACTGCTCTGTGTTCTGTTAATTCATCTCACAGAGTTTCATCTTTCCCTTCAAGAAGCCTTTCGCTAAGGCTGTTCTTGTGGAATTGCAAAGGGATATTTGGAAGCCCATAGAGGGCTATGGTGAAAAAGGAAATATCTTCCGTTCAAAACTGAAAGAAGCTTTCTGAGAAACTGCTCTGTGTTCTGTTAATTCATCTCACAGAGATACATCTTTCCCTTCAAGAAGCCTTTCGCTAAGGCTGTTCTTGTGGAATTGGCAAAGGGATATTTGGAAGCCCATAGAGGGCTGTGGTGAAAAAGGAAATATCTTCCGTTCAAAACTGGAAAGAAGCTTTCTGAGAAACTGCTCTGTGTTCTGTTAATTCATCTCACAGAGTTACATCTTTCCCTTCAAAAAGCCTTTCGCTAAGGCTGTTCTTGTGGAATTGGCAAAGGGATATTTGGAAGCCCATAGAGGGCTATGGTGAAAAAGGAAATATCTTCCGTTCAAAACTGGAAAGAAGCTTTCTGAGAAACTGCTCTGTGTTCTGTTAATTCATCTCACAGAGTTACATCTTTCCCTTCAAGAAGACTTTCGCTAAGGCTGTTCTTGTGGAATTGGCAAAGGGATATTTGGAAGCCCATAGAGGGTTATGGTGAAAAAGGAAATATCTTCCGTTCAAAACTGGAAAGAAGCTTTCTGAGAAACTGCTCTGTGTTCTGTTAATTCATCTCACAGAGTTACATCTTTCCCTTCAAGAAGCCTTTCGCTAAGGCTGTTCTTGTGGAATTGGCAAAGGGATATTTGGAAGCCCATAGAGGGCTATGGTGAAAAAGGAAATATCTTCCGTTCAAAACTGGAAAGAAGCCTTTTGAGAAACTGCTCTGTGTTCTGTTAATTCATCGCACAGAGTTACATCTTTCCCTTCAAGAAGCCTTTCTCTAAGGCTGTTCTTGTGGAATTGGCAAAGGGATATTTGGAAGCCCATAGAGGGCTATGTTGAAAAAGGAAATATCTTCCGTTCAAAACTGGAAAGAAGCTTTCTGAGAAACTGCTCTGTGATCTGTTAATTCATCTCACAGAGTTACATCTTACCCTTCAGGAAGCCTTTCGCTAAGGCTGTTCTTGTGGAATTGGCAAAGGGATATTTCGAAGCCCATAGAGGGCTATGGTGAAAAAGGAAATATCTTCCGTTCAAAACTGGAAAGAAGCTTTCTGAGAAACTGCTCTGTGTTCTGTTAATTCATCTCACAGAGTTACATCTTTCCCTTCAAGAAGCCTTTCGCTAAAGCTGTTCTTGTGGAATTGGCAAAGGGATATTTGGAAGCCCATAGAGGGCTATGGTGAAAAAGGAAATATCTTCCGTTCAAAACTGGAAAGAAGCTTTCTGAGAAACTGCTCTGTGTTCTGTTAATTCATCTCACAGAGTTACATCTTTCCCTTCAAGAAGCCTTTCGCTAAGGCTGTTCTTGTGGAATTGGCAAAGGGATATTTGGAAGCCCATAGAGGGCTATGGTGAAAAAGGAAATATCTTCCGTTCAAAACTGGAAAGAAGCTTTCTGAGAAACTGCTCTGTGTTCTGTTAACTCATCTCACAGAGTTACATCTTTCCCTTCAAGAAGCCTTTATCTAAGGCTGTTCTTGTGGAATTGGCAAAGGGATATTTGGAAGCCCATAGAGGGTTATGGTGAAAAAGGAAATATCTTCCGTTCAAAACTGGAAAGAAGCTTTCTGAGAAACTGCTCTGTGTTCTGTTAATTCATCTCACAGAGTTACATCTTTCCCTTCAAGAAGCCTTTCGCTAAGGCTGTTCTTGTGGAATTGGCAAAGGGATATTTGGAAGTCCATAGAGGGCTATGGTGAAAAAGGAAATATCTTCCGTTCAAAACTGGAAAGAAGCTTTCTGAGAAACTGCTCTGTGTTCTGTTAATTCATCTCACAGAGTTACATCTTTCCCTTCAAGAAGCCTTTCGCTAAGGCTGTTCTTGTGGAATTGGCAAAGGGATATTTGGAAGCCCATAGAGGGCTATGGTGAAAAAGGAAATATCTTCCGTTCAAAACTGGAAAGAAGCTTTCTGAGAAACTGCTCTGTGTTCTGTTAATTCATCTCACAGAGTTATATCTTTCCCTTCAAGAAGCCTTTCGCTAAGGCTGTTCTTGTGGAAATGGCAAAGTGACATTTGGAAGCCCATAGAGGGCTATGGTGAAAAAGGAAATATCTTCCGTTCAAAACTGGAAAGAAGCTTTCTGAGAAACTGCTCTGTGTTCTGTTAATTCATCTCACAGAGTTACATCCTTCCCTTCAAGAAGCCTTTCGCTAAGGCTGTTCTTTTGGAATTGGCAAAGGAATATTTGGAAGCCCATAGAGGGCTATGGTGAAAAAGGAAATATCTTCCGTTCAAACCTGGAAAGAAGCTTTCTGAGAATCTGCTCTGTGTTCTGTTAATTCATCTCACAGGGTTACATCTTTCCCTTCAGGAAGCCTTTCGCTAAGGCTGTTCTTGTGGAATTGGCAAAGAGATATTTGGAAGGCCATAGAGGGCTATGGTGAAAAAAGAAATATCTTCCGTTCAAAATTGGAAAGAAGCTTTCTGAGAAACTGCTCTGTGTTCTGTTAATTCATCTCACAGACTTACATCTTTCCCTTCAAGAAGCCTTTCGCTAAGGCTGTTCTTGTGGAATTGAAAGAGGGATATTTGGAAGCCCATAGAGGGCTATGGTGAAAAAGGAAATATCTTCCGTTTAAAACAGGAAAGAAGCTTTCTGAGAAACTGCTCTGTGTTCTGTTAATTCATCTCACAGAGTTACATCTTTCCCTTCAAGAAGCCTTTCGCTAAGGCTGTTCTTGTGGAATTGAAAGAGGGATATTTGGAAGCCCATAGAGGGCTATGGTGAAAAAGGAAATATCTTCCGTTCAAAACTGGAAAGAAGCTTTCTGAGAAACTGCTCTGTGTTCTGTTAATTCATCTCACAGAGTTACATCTTTCCCTTCAAGAAGCCTTTCGCTAAGGCTGTTCTTGTGGAATTGGCAAAGGGATATTTGGAAGCCCATAGAGGGCTATGGTGAAAAAGGAAATATCTTCCGTTCAAAACTGGAAAGAAGCTTTCTGAGAAACTGCTCTGTGTTCTGTTAATTCATCTCACAGAGTTACATCTTTCTCTTCAAGAAGCCTTTGGCTAAGGCTGTTCTTGTGGAATAGGCAAAGGGATATTTGGAAGCCCATAGAGGGCTATGGTGAAAAAGGAAATATCTTCCGTTGAAAACTGGAAAGAAATTTTCTGAGAAACTGCTCTGTGTTCTGTTAATTCATCTCACAGAGTTACATCTTTCCCTTCAAGAAGCCTTTCGCTAAGGCTGTTCTTGTGGAATTGGCAAAGGGATATTTGGAAGACCATAGAGGGCTATGGTGAAAAAGGAAATATCTTCCGTTCAAAACTGGAAAGAAGCTTTCTGAGAAACTGCTCTGTGTTCTGTTAATTCATCTCACAGAGTTACATCTTTCCCTTCAAGAAGTCTTTCGCTAAGGCTGTTCTTGTGGAATTGGCAAAGGGATATTTGGAAGCCCATAGAGGGCTATGGTGAAAAAGGAAATATCTTCCGTTCAAAACTGTAAAGAAGCTTTCTGAGAAACTGCTCTGTGTTCTGTTAATTCATCTCACAGAGTTACATCTTTCCCTTCAAGATGCCTTTCGCTAAGGCTGTTCTTGTGGAATTGGCAAAGGGATATTTGGAAGCCCATAGAGGGCTATGGTGAAAAAGGAAATATCTTCCGTTCAAAACTGGAAAGAAGCTTTCTGAGAAACTGCTCTGTGTTCTGTTAATTCATCTCACAGAGTTACATCTTTCCCTTCAAGATACCTTTCGCTAAGGCTGTTCTTGTATAATTAGCAAAGGGATATTTGGAAGCCCATAGAGGGCTACGGTGAAAAAGGAAATATCTTCCGTTCAAAACTGGAAAGAAGCTTTCTGAGAATCTGTTCTATGTTCTGTAAATTCATCTCACAGAGTTACATCTTTCCCTTCAAGAAGCCTTTCGCTAAGGCTGTTCTTGTGGAATTGGCAAAGGGATATTTGGAAGCCCATAGAGGGCTATGGTGAAAAAGGAAATATCTTCCGTTCAAAACTGGAAAGAAGCTTTCTGAGAAACTGCTCTGTGTTCTGTTAATTCATCTCACAGAGTTACATCTTTCCCTTCAAGAAGCCTTTCGCTAAGGCTGTTCTTGTGGAATTGGCAAAGGGATATTTGGAAGCCCATAGAGGGCTATGGGGAAAAAGGAAATATCTTCCGTTCAAAATTGGAAAGAAGCATTCTGGGAAACTGCTCTGTGTTCTGTTAATTCATCTCACAGAGTTACATCTTTCCCTTCAAGAAACCTTTCTCTAAGGCTGTTCTTGTGGAATTGGCAAAGGGATATTTGGAAGCCCATAGAGGGCTATGGTGAAAAAGGAAATATCTTCCGTTCAAAACTGGAAAGAAGCTTTCTGAGAAACTGCTCTGTGTTCTGTTCATTCATCTCACAGAGTTACATCTTTCCCTTCAAGAAGCCTTTCGCTAAGGCTGTTCTTGTGGAATTGGCAATGGGATATTTGGAAGCCCATAGAGGGCTATGGTGAAAAAGGAAATATCTTCCGTTCAAAACTGGAAAGAAGCTTTCTGAGAAACTGTTCTATGTTCTGTAAGTTCATCTCACAGAGTTACATCTTTCCCTTCAAGAAGCCTTTCGCTAAGGCTGTTCTTGTGGAATTGGCAAAGGGATATTTGGAAGCCCATAGAGGGCTATGGTGAAAAAGAAAATATCTTCCGTTCAAAACTGGAAAGAAGCTTTATGAGAAACTGCTCTGTGTTCTGTTAATTCATCTCACAGAGTTACATCTTTCCCTACAAGAAGCCTTTCGCTAAGGCTGTTCTTGTGGAATTGGTAAAGGGATATTTGGAAGCCCATAGAGGGCTATGGGGAAAAAGGAAATATCTTCCGTTCAGAACTGGAAAGAAGATTTCTGAGAAACTTCTCTGTGTTCTGTTAATTCATCTCACAGAGTTACATCTTTCCCTTCAAGAAGCCTTTCGCTAAGGCTGTTCTTGTGGAATTGGCAAAGGGATATTTGGAAGCCCATAGAGGGCTATGGTGAAAAAGGAAATATCTTCCGTTCAAAACTGGAAAGAAGCTTTCTGAGAAACTGCTCTGTGTTCTGTTAATTCATCTAACAGAGTTACATCTTTCCCTTCAAGAAGCCTTTCGCAAAGGCTGTTCTTGTGGAATTGGCAAAGGGATATTTGGAAGACCATAGAGGGCTATGTTGAAAAAGGAAATATCTTCCGTTCAAAACTGGAAAGAAGCTTTCTGAGAAACTGCTCTGTGTTCTCTTAATTCATCTCAAAGAGTTACATCTTTCCCTTCAAGAAGCCTTTCGCTAAGGCTGTTCTTGTGCAATTGGCAAAGGGATATTTGGAAGCCCATAGAGGGCTATGGTGAAAAAGGAAATATCTTCCGTTCAAAACTGGAAAGAAGCTTTCTGAGAAACTGCTCTGTGTTCTGTTAATTCATCTCACAGAGTTACATCTTTCCCTTCAAGAAGCCTTTCGCTAAGGCTGTTCTTGTGGAATTGGCAATGGGATATTTGGAAGCCCATAGAGGGTTATGGTGAAAAAGGAAATATCTTCCGTTCAAAACTGGAAAGAAGCTTTCTGAGAAACTGCTCTGTGTTCTGTTAATTCATCTCACAGAGTTACATCTTTCCCTTCAAGAAGCCTTTCGCTAAGGCTGTTCTTGTGGAATTGGCAAAGGGATATTTGGAAGCCCATAGAGGGCTATGGTGAAAAAGGAAATATCTTCCGTTCAAAACTGGAAAGAAGCCTTTTGAGAAACTGCTCTCTGTTCTGTTAATTCATCGCACAGAGTTACATCTTTCCCTTCAAGAAGCCTTTCTCTAAGGCTGTTCTTGTGGAATTGGCAAAGGGATATTTGGAAGCCCATAGAGGGCTATGTTGAAAAAGGAAATATCTTCCGTTCAAAACTGGAAAGAAGCTTTCTGAGAAACTGCTCTGTGATCTGTTAATTCATCTCACAGAGTTACATCTTACCCTTCAGGAAGCCTTTCGCTAAGGCTGTTCTTGTGGAATTGGCAAAGGGATATTTCGAAGCCCATAGAGGGCTATGGTGAAAAAGGAAATACCTTCCGTTCAAAACTGGAAAGAAGCTTTCTGAGAAACTGCTCTGTGTTCTGTTAATTCATCTCACAGAGTTACATCTTTCCCTTCAAGAAGCCTTTCGCTAAAGCTGTTCTTGTGGAATTGGCAAAGGGATATTTGGAAGCCCATAGAGGGCTATGGTGAAAAAGGAAATATCTTCCGTTCAAAACTGGAAAAAAGCTTTCTGAGAAACTGCTCTGTGTTCTGTTAATTCATCTCACAGAGTTACATCTTTCCCTTCAAGAAGCCTTTCGCTAAGGCTGTTCTTGTGGAATTGGCAAAGGGATATTTGGAAGCCCATAGAGGGCTATGATGAAAAAGGAAATATCTTCCGTTCAAAACTGGAAAGAAGCTTTCTGAGAAACTGCTCTGTGTTCTGTTAATTCATCTCACAGAGTTACATCTTTCCCTTCAAGAAGCCTTTGGCTAAGGCTGTTCTTGTGGAATTGGCAAAGGGATATTTGGAAGCCCATAGAGGGCTATGGTGAAAAAGGAAATACCTTCCTTCCAAACCTATAAAGAAGCTTTCTGAGAAACTGCTCTGTTTTCTGTTAATTCATCTCACGGAATTACATCTTTCCCTTCAAGAAGCCTTAAGCTAAGGCTGTTCTTGTGGAATTGGCAATGTGACATTTGGAAGCCCATAGAGGGCTATGGTGAAAAAGGAAATATCTTCCGTTCAAAATTGGAAAGAAGCTTTCTGAGACACTGCTCTGTGTTCTGTTAATTCATCTCACAGAGTTACATCCTTCCCTTCAAGAAGCCTTTCGCTAAGGCTGTTCTTTTGGAATTGGCAAAGGAATATTTGGAATCCCATAGAGGGCTATGGTGAAAAAGGAAATATCTTCCGTTCAAACCTGGAAAGAAGCTTTCTGAGAATCTGCTCTGTGTTCTGTTAATTCATCTCACAGGGTTACATCTTTCCCTTCAAGAAGCCTTTCGCTAAGGCTGTTCTTGTGGAATTGGCAAAGAGATATTTGGAAGGCCATAGAGGGCTATGGTGAAAAAAGAAATATCTTCCGTTCAAAATTGGAAAGAAGCTTTCTGAGAAACTGCTCTGTGTTCTGTTAATTCATCTCACAGAGTTACATCTTTCCCTTCAAGAAGCCTTTCGCTAAGGTTGTTCTTGGGGAATGGCAAAGGGATATTTGGAAGCCCATAGTGGGCTATGGTGAAAAAGGAAATATCTTCCCTTCAAAACTGGAAAGAAGCTTTCTGAGAAACTGCTCTGTGTTCTGTTAATTCATCTCACAGAGTTACATCTTTCCCTTCAAGAAGCCTTTCGCTAAGGCTGTTCTTGTGCAATTGGCAAAGGGATATTTGGAAGCCCATAGAGGGCTATGGTGAAAAAGGAAATATCTTCCGTTCAAAACTGGAAAGAAGCTTTCTGAGAAACTGCTCTGTGTTCTGTTAATTCATCTCACAGAGTTTCATCTTTCCCTTCAAGAAGCTTTTCGCTAAGGCTGTTCTTGTGGAATTGCAAAGGGATATTTGGAAGCCCATAGAGGGCTATGGTGAAAAAGGAAATATCTTCCGTTCAAAACTGAAAGAAGCTTTCTGAGAAACTGCTCTGTGTTCTGTTAATTCATCTCACAGAGATACATCTTTCCCTTCAAGAAGCCTTTCGCTAAGGCTGTTCTTGTGGAATTGGCAAAGGGATATTTGGAAGCCCATAGAGGGCTATGGTGAAAAAGGAAATACCTTCCTTCCAAACCTATAAAGAAGCTTTCTGAGAAACTGCTCTGTTTTCTGTTAATTCATCTCACGGAATTACATCTTTCCCTTCAAGAAGCCTTAAGCTAAGGCTGTTCTTGTGGAATTGGCAATGTGACATTTGGAAGCCCATAGAGGGCTATGGTGAAAAAGGAAATATCTTCCGTTCAAAATTGGAAAGAAGCTTTCTGAGACACTGCTCTGTGTTCTGTTAATTCATCTCACAGAGTTACATCCTTCCCTTCAAGAAGCCTTTCGCTAAGGCTGTTCTTTTGGAATTGGCAAAGGAATATTTGGAATCCCATAGAGGGCTATGGTGAAAAAGGAAATATCTTCCGTTCAAACCTGGAAAGAAGCTTTCTGAGAATCTGCTCTGTGTTCTGTTAATTCATCTCACAGGGTTACATCTTTCCCTTCAAGAAGCCTTTCGCTAAGGCTGTTCTTGTGGAATTGGCAAAGAGATATTTGGAAGGCCATAGAGGGCTATGGTGAAAAAAGAAATATCTTCCGTTCAAAATTGGAAAGAAGCTTTCTGAGAAACTGCTCTGTGTTCTGTTAATTCATCTCACAGAGTTACATCTTTCCCTTCAAGAAGCCTTTCGCTAAGGTTGTTCTTGGGGAATGGCAAAGGGATATTTGGAAGCCCATAGTGGGCTATGGTGAAAAAGGAAATATCTTCCCTTCAAAACTGGAAAGAAGCTTTCTGAGAAACTGCTCTGTGTTCTGTTAATTCATCTCACAGAGTTACATCTTTCCCTTCAAGAAGCCTTTCGCTAAGGCTGTTCTTGTGCAATTGGCAAAGGGATATTTGGAAGCCCATAGAGGGCTATGGTGAAAAAGGAAATATCTTCCGTTCAAAATTGGAAAGAAGCTTTCTGAGAAACTGCTCTGTATTCTGTTAATTCATCTCACAGAGTTTCATCTTTCCCTTCAAGAAGCCTTTCGCTAAGGCTGTTCTTGTGGAATTGCAAAGGGATATTTGGAAGCCCATAGAGGGCTATGGTGAAAAAGGAAATATCTTCCGTTCAAAACTGAAAGAAGCTTTCTGAGAAACTGCTCTGTGTTCTGTTAATTCATCTCACAGAGATACATCTTTCCCTTCAAGAAGCCTTTCGCTAAGGCTGTTCTTGTGGAATTGGCAAAGGGATATTTGGAAGCCCATAGAGGGCTGTGGTGAAAAAGGAAATATCTTCCGTTCAAAACTGGAAAGAAGCTTTCTGAGAAACTGCTCTGTGTTCTGTTAATTCATCTCACAGAGTTACATCTTTCCCTTCAAAAAGCCTTTCGCTAAGGCTGTTCTTGTGGAATTGGCAAAGGGATATTTGGAAGCCCATAGAGGGCTATGGTGAAAAAGGAAATATCTTCCGTTCAAAACTGGAAAGAAGCTTTCTGAGAAACTGCTCTGTGTTCTGTTAATTCATCTCACAGAGTTACATCTTTCCCTTCAAGAAGACTTTCGCTAAGGCTGTTCTTGTGGAATTGGCAAAGGGATATTTGGAAGCCCATAGAGGGTTATGGTGAAAAAGGAAATATCTTCCGTTCAAAACTGGAAAGAAGCTTTCTGAGAAACTGCTCTGTGTTCTGTTAATTCATCTCACAGAGTTACATCTTTCCCTTCAAGAAGCCTTTCGCTAAGGCTGTTCTTGTGGAATTGGCAAAGGGATATTTGGAAGCCCATAGAGGGCTATGGTGAAAAAGGAAATATCTTCCGTTCAAAACTGGAAAGAAGCCTTTTGAGAAACTGCTCTGTGTTCTGTTAATTCATCGCACAGAGTTACATCTTTCCCTTCAAGAAGCCTTTCTCTAAGGCTGTTCTTGTGGAATTGGCAAAGGGATATTTGGAAGCCCATAGAGGGCTATGTTGAAAAAGGAAATATCTTCCGTTCAAAACTGGAAAGAAGCTTTCTGAGAAACTGCTCTGTGATCTGTTAATTCATCTCACAGAGTTACATCTTACCCTTCAGGAAGCCTTTCGCTAAGGCTGTTCTTGTGGAATTGGCAAAGGGATATTTCGAAGCCCATAGAGGGCTATGGTGAAAAAGGAAATATCTTCCGTTCAAAACTGGAAAGAAGCTTTCTGAGAAACTGCTCTGTGTTCTGTTAATTCATCTCACAGAGTTACATCTTTCCCTTCAAGAAGCCTTTCGCTAAAGCTGTTCTTGTGGAATTGGCAAAGGGATATTTGGAAGCCCATAGAGGGCTATGGTGAAAAAGGAAATATCTTCCGTTCAAAACTGGAAAGAAGCTTTCTGAGAAACTGCTCTGTGTTCTGTTAATTCATCTCACAGAGTTACATCTTTCCCTTCAAGAAGCCTTTATTTAAGGCTGTTCTTGTGGAATTGGCAAAGGGATATTTGGAAGCCCATAGAGGGTTATGGTGAAAAAGGAAATATCTTCCGTTCAAAACTGGAAAGAAGCTTTCTGAGAAACTGCTCTGTGTTCTGTTAATTCATCTCACAGAGTTACATCTTTCCCTTCAAGAAGCCTTTCGCTAAGGCTGTTCTTGTGGAATTGGCAAAGGGATATTTGGAAGCCCATAGAGGGCTATGGTGAAAAAGGAAATATCTTCCGTTCAAAACTGGAAAGAAGCTTTCTGAGAAACTGCTCTGTGTTCTGTTAATTCATCTCACAGAGTTACATCTTTCCCTTCAAGAAGCCTTTCGCTAAGGCTGTTCTTGTGGAATTGGCAAAGGGATATTTGGAAGCCCATAGAGGGCTATGGTGAAAAAGGAAATATCTTCCGTTCAAAACTGGAAAGAAGCTTTCTGAGAAACTGCTCTGTGTTCTGTTAATTCATCTCACAGAGTTACATCTTTCCCTTCAAGAAGCCTTTCGCTAAGGCTGTTCTTGTGGAATTGGCAAAGGGATATTTGGAAGCCCATAGAGGGCTATGGTGAAAAAGGAAATATCTTCCGTTCAAAACTGGAAAGAAGCTTTCTGAGAAACTGCTCTGTGTTCTGTTAATTCATCTCACAGAGTTATATCTTTCCCTTCAAGAAGCCTTTCGCTAAGGCTGTTCTTGTGGAAATGGCAAAGTGACATTTGGAAGCCCATAGAGGGCTATGGTGAAAAAGGAAATATCTTCCGTTCAAAACTGGAAAGAAGCTTTCTGAGAAACTGCTCTGTGTTCTGTTAATTCATCACACAGAGTTACATCCTTCCCTTCAAGAAGCCTTTCGCTAAGGCTGTTCTTTTGGAATTGGCAAAGGAATATTTGGAAGCCCATAGAGGGCTATGGTGAAAAAGGAAATATCTTCCGTTCAAACCTGGAAAGAAGCTTTCTGAGAATCTGCTCTGTGTTCTGTTAATTCATCTCACAGGGTTACATCTTTCCCTTCAGGAAGCCTTTCGCTAAGGCTGTTCTTGTGGAATTGGCAAAGAGATATTTGGAAGGCCATAGAGGGCTATGGTGAAAAAAGAAATATCTTCCGTTCAAAATTGGAAAGAAGCTTTCTGAGAAACTGCTCTGTGTTCTGTTAATTCATCTCACAGACTTACATCTTTCCCTTCAAGAAGCCTTTCGCTAAGGCTGTTCTTGTGGAATTGAAAGAGGGATATTTGGAAGCCCATAGAGGGCTATGGTGAAAAAGGAAATATCTTCCGTTTAAAACAGGAAAGAAGCTTTCTGAGAAACTGCTCTGTGTTCTGTTAATTCATCTCACAGAGTTACATCTTTCCCTTCAAGAAGCCTTTCGCTAAGGCTGTTCTTGTGGAATTGAAAGAGGGATATTTGGAAGCCCATAGAGGGCTATGGTGAAAAAGGAAATATCTTCCGTTCAAAACTGGAAAGAAGCTTTCTGAGAAACTGCTCTGTGTTCTGTTAATTCATCTAACAGAGTTACATCTTTCCCTTCAAGAAGCCTTTCGCAAAGGCTGTTCTTGTGGAATTGGCAAAGGGATATTTGGAAGACCATAGAGGGCTATGTTGAAAAAGGAAATATCTTCCGTTCAAAACTGGAAAGAAGCTTTCTGAGAAACTGCTCTGTGTTCTGTTAATTCATCTCAAAGAGTTACATCTTTCCCTTCAAGAAGCCTTTCGCTAAGGCTGTTCTTGTGCAATTGGCAAAGGGATATTTGGAAGCCCATAGAGGGCTATGGTGAAAAAGGAAATATCTTCCGTTCAAAACTGGAAAGAAGCTTTCTGAGAAACTGCTCTGTGTTCTGTTAATTCATCTCACAGAGTTACATCTTTCCCTTCAAGAAGCCTTTCGCTAAGGCTGTTCTTGTGGAATTGGCAAAGGGATATTTGGAAGCCCATAGAGGGTTATGGTGAAAAAGGAAATATCTTCCGTTCAAAACTGGAAAGAAGCTTTCTGAGAAACTGCTCTGTGTTCTGTTAATTCATCTCACAGAGTTACATCTTTCCCTTCAAGAAGCCTTTCGCTAAGGCTGTTCTTGTGGAATTGGCAAAGGGATATTTGGAAGCCCATAGAGGGCTATGGTGAAAAAGGAAATATCTTCCGTTCAAAACTGGAAAGAAGCCTTTTGAGAAACTGCTCTCTGTTCTGTTAATTCATCGCACAGAGTTACATCTTTCCCTTCAAGAAGCCTTTCTCTAAGGCTGTTCTTGTGGAATTGGCAAAGGGATATTTGGAAGCCCATAGAGGGCTATGTTGAAAAAGGAAATATCTTCCGTTCAAAACTGGAAAGAAGCTTTCTGAGAATCTGCTCTGTGTTCTGTTAATTCATCTCACAGGGTTACATCTTTCCCTTCAAGAAGCCTTTCGCTAAGGCTGTTCTTGTGGAATTGGCAAAGAGATATTTGGAAGGCCATAGAGGGCTATGGTGAAAAAAGAAATATCTTCCGTTCAAAATTGGAAAGAAGCTTTCTGAGAAACTGCTCTGTGTTCTGTTAATTCATCTCACAGAGTTACATCTTTCCCTTCAAGAAGCCTTTCGCTAAGGTTGTTCTTGGGGAATGGCAAAGGGATATTTGGAAGCCCATAGTGGGCTATGGTGAAAAAGGAAATATCTTCCCTTCAAAACTGGAAAGAAGCTTTCTGAGAAACTGCTCTGTGTTCTGTTAATTCATCTCACAGAGTTACATCTTTCCCTTCAAGAAGCCTTTCGCTAAGGCTGTTCTTGTGCAATTGGCAAAGGGATATTTGGAAGCCCATAGAGGGCTATGGTGAAAAAGGAAATATCTTCCGTTCAAAACTGGAAAGAAGCTTTCTGAGAAACTGCTCTGTGTTCTGTTAATTCATCTCACAGAGTTTCATCTTTCCCTTCAAGAAGCTTTTCGCTAAGGCTGTTCTTGTGGAATTGCAAAGGGATATTTGGAAGCCCATAGAGGGCTATGGTGAAAAAGGAAATATCTTCCGTTCAAAACTGAAAGAAGATTTCTGAGAAACTGCTCTGTGTTCTGTTAATTCATCTCACAGAGATACATCTTTCCCTTCAAGAAGCCTTTCGCTAAGGCTGTTCTTGTGGAATTGGCAAAGGGATATTTGGAAGCCCATAGAGGGCTATGGTGAAAAAGGAAATACCTTCCTTCCAAACCTATAAAGAAGCTTTCTGAGAAACTGCTCTGTTTTCTGTTAATTCATCTCACGGAATTACATCTTTCCCTTCAAGAAGCCTTAAGCTAAGGCTGTTCTTGTGGAATTGGCAATGTGACATTTGGAAGCCCATAGAGGGCTATGGTGAAAAAGGAAATATCTTCCGTTCAAAATTGGAAAGAAGCTTTCTGAGACACTGCTCTGTGTTCTGTTAATTCATCTCACAGAGTTACATCCTTCCCTTCAAGAAGCCTTTCGCTAAGGCTGTTCTTTTGGAATTGGCAAAGGAATATTTGGAATCCCATAGAGGGCTATGGTGAAAAAGGAAATATCTTCCGTTCAAACCTGGAAAGAAGCTTTCTGAGAATCTGCTCTGTGTTCTGTTAATTCATCTCACAGGGTTACATCTTTCCCTTCAAGAAGCCTTTCGCTAAGGCTGTTCTTGTGGAATTGGCAAAGAGATATTTGGAAGGCCATAGAGGGCTATGGTGAAAAAAGAAATATCTTCCGTTCAAAATTGGAAAGAAGCTTTCTGAGAAACTGCTCTGTGTTCTGTTAATTCATCTCACAGAGTTACATCTTTCCCTTCAAGAAGCCTTTCGCTAAGGTTGTTCTTGGGGAATGGCAAAGGGATATTTGGAAGCCCATAGTGGGCTATGGTGAAAAAGGAAATATCTTCCCTTCAAAACTGGAAAGAAGCTTTCTGAGAAACTGCTCTGTGTTCTGTTAATTCATCTCACAGAGTTACATCTTTCCCTTCAAGAAGCCTTTCGCTAAGGCTGTTCTTGTGCAATTGGCAAAGGGATATTTGGAAGCCCATAGAGGGCTATGGTGAAAAAGGAAATATCTTCCGTTCAAAATTGGAAAGAAGCTTTCTGAGAAACTGCTCTGTGTTCTGTTAATTCATCTCACAGAGTTTCATCTTTCCCTTCAAGAAGCCTTTCGCTAAGGCTGTTCTTGTGGAATTGCAAAGGGATATTTGGAAGCCCATAGAGGGCTATGGTGAAAAAGGAAATATCTTCCGTTCAAAACTGAAAGAAGCTTTCTGAGAAACTGCTCTGTGTTCTGTTAATTCATCTCACAGAGATACATCTTTCCCTTCAAGAAGCCTTTCGCTAAGGCTGTTCTTGTGGAATTGGCAAAGGGATATTTGGAAGCCCATAGAGGGCTGTGGTGAAAAAGGAAATATCTCCGTTCAAAACTGGAAAGAAGCTTTCTGAGAAACTGCTCTGTGTTCTGTTAATTCATCTCACAGAGTTACATCTTTCCCTTCAAAAAGCCTTTCGCTAAGGCTGTTCTTGTGGAATTGGCAAAGGGATATTTGGAAGCCCATAGAGGGCTATGGTGAAAAAGAAAATATCTTCCGTTCAAAACTGGAAAGAAGCTTTCTGAGAAACTGCTCTGTGTTCTGTTAATTCATCTCACAGAGTTACATCTTTCCCTTCAAGAAGACTTTCGCTAAGGCTGTTCTTGTGGAATTGGCAAAGGGATATTTGGAAGCCCATAGAGGGTTATGGTGAAAAAGGAAATATCTTCCGTTCAAAACTGGAAAGAAGCTTTCTGAGAAACTGCTCTGTGTTCTGTTAATTCATCTCACAGAGTTACATCTTTCCCTTCAAGAAGCCTTTCGCTAAGGCTGTTCTTGTGGAATTGGCAAAGGGATATTTGGAAGCCCATAGAGGGCTATGGTGAAAAAGGAAATATCTTCCGTTCAAAACTGGAAAGAAGCCTTTTGAGAAACTGCTCTGTGTTCTGTTAATTCATCGCACAGAGTTACATCTTTCCCTTCAAGAAGCCTTTCTCTAAGGCTGTTCTTGTGGAATTGGCAAAGGGATATTTGGAAGCCCATAGAGGGCTATGTTGAAAAAGGAAATATCTTCCGTTCAAAACTGGAAAGAAGCTTTCTGAGAAACTGCTCTGTGATCTGTTAATTCATCTCACAGAGTTACATCTTACCCTTCAGGAAGCCTTTCGCTAAGGCTGTTCTTGTGGAATTGGCAAAGGGATATTTCGAAGCCCATAGAGGGCTATGGTGAAAAAGGAAATATCTTCCGTTCAAAACTGGAAAGAAGCTTTCTGAGAAACTGCTCTGTGTTCTGTTAATTCATCTCACAGAGTTACATCTTTCCCTTCAAGAAGCCTTTCGCTAAAGCTGTTCTTGTGGAATTGGCAAAGGGATATTTGGAAGCCCATAGAGGGCTATGGTGAAAAAGGAAATATCTTCCGTTCAAAACTGGAAAGAAGCTTTCTGAGAAACTGCTCTGTGATCTGTTAATTCATCTCACAGAGTTACATCTTACCCTTCAGGAAGCCTTTCGCTAAGGCTGTTCTTGTGGAATTGGCAAAGGGATATTTCGAAGCCCATAGAGGGCTATGGTGAAAAAGGAAATATCTTCCGTTCAAAACTGGAAAGAAGCTTTCTGAGAAACTGCTCTGTGTTCTGTTAATTCATCTCACAGAGTTACATCTTTCCCTTCAAGAAGCCTTTCGCTAAAGCTGTTCTTGTGGAATTGGCAAAGGGATATTTGGAAGCCCATAGAGGGCTATGGTGAAAAAGGAAATATCTTCCGTTCAAAACTGGAAAGAAGCTTTCTGAGAAACTGCTCTGTGTTCTGTTAATTCATCTCACAGAGTTACATCTTTCCCTTCAAGAAGCCTTTCGCTAAGGCTGTTCTTGTGGAATTGGCAAAGGGATATTTGGAAGCCCATAGAGGGCTATGGTGAAAAAGGAAATATCTTCCGTTCAAAACTGGAAAGAAGCTTTCTGAGAAACTGCTCTGTGTTCTGTTAATTCATCTCACAGAGTTACATCTTTCCCTTCAAGAAGCCTTTATTTAAGGCTGTTCTTGTGGAATTGGCAAAGGGATATTTGGAAGCCCATAGAGGGTTATGGTGAAAAAGGAAATATCTTCCGTTCAAAACTGGAAAGAAGCTTTCTGAGAAACTGCTCTGTGTTCTGTTAATTCATCTCACAGAGTTACATCTTTCCCTTCAAGAAGCCTTTCGCTAAGGCTGTTCTTGTGGAATTGGCAAAGGGATATTTGGAAGCCCATAGAGGGCTATGGTGAAAAAGGAAATATCTTCCGTTCAAAACTGGAAAGAAGCTTTCTGAGAAACTGCTCTGTGTTCTGTTAATTCATCTCACAGAGTTACATCTTTCCCTTCAAGAAGCCTTTCGCTAAGGCTGTTCTTGTGGAATTGGCAAAGGGATATTTGGAAGCCCATAGAGGGCTATGGTGAAAAAGGAAATATCTTCCGTTCAAAACTGGAAAGAAGCTTTCTGAGAAACTGCTCTGTGTTCTGTTAATTCATCTCACAGAGTTATATCTTTCCCTTCAAGAAGCCTTTCGCTAAGGCTGTTCTTGTGGAAATGGCAAAGTGACATTTGGAAGCCCATAGAGGGCTATGGTGAAAAAGGAAATATCTTCCGTTCAAAACTGGAAAGAAGCTTTCTGAGAAACTGCTCTGTGTTCTGTTAATTCATCTCACAGAGTTACATCCTTCCCTTCAAGAAGCCTTTCGCTAAGGCTGTTCTTTTGGAATTGGCAAAGGAATATTTGGAAGCCCATAGAGGGCTATGGTGAAAAAGGAAATATCTTCCGTTCAAACCTGGAAAGAAGCTTTCTGAGAATCTGCTCTGTGTTATGTTAATTCATCTCACAGGGTTACATCTTTCCCTTCAGGAAGCCTTTCGCTAAGGCTGTTCTTGTGGAATTGGCAAAGAGATATTTGGAAGGCCATAGAGGGCTATGGTGAAAAAAGAAATATCTTCCGTTCAAAATTGGAAAGAAGCTTTCTGAGAAACTGCTCTGTGTTCTGTTAATTCATCTCACAGACTTACATCTTTCCCTTCAAGAAGCCTTTCGCTAAGGCTGTTCTTGTGGAATTGAAAGAGGGATATTTGGAAGCCCATAGAGGGCTATGGTGAAAAAGGAAATATCTTCCGTTTAAAACAGGAAAGAAGCTTTCTGAGAAACTGCTCTGTGTTCTGTTAATTCATCTCACAGAGTTACATCTTTCCCTTCAAGAAGCCTTTCGCTAAGGCTGTTCTTGTGGAATTGAAAGAGGGATATTTGGAAGCCCATAGAGGGCTATGGTGAAAAAGGAAATATCTTCCGTTCAAAACTGGAAAGAAGCTTTCTGAGAAACTGCTCTGTGTTCTGTTAATTCATCTCACAGAGTTACATCTTTCCCTTCAAGAAGCCTTTCGCTAAGGCTGTTCTTGTGGAATTGGCAAAGGGATATTTGGAAGCCCATAGAGGGCTATGGTGAAAAAGGAAATATCTTCCGTTCAAAACTGGAAAGAAGCTTTCTGAGAAACTGCTCTGTGTTCTGTTAATTCATCTCACAGAGTTACATCTTTCTCTTCAAGAAGCCTTTGGCTAAGGCTGTTCTTGTGGAATAGGCAAAGGGATATTTGGAAGCCCATAGAGGGCTATGGTGAAAAAGGAAATATCTTCCGTTGAAAACTGGAAAGAAATTTTCTGAGAAACTGCTCTGTGTTCTGTTAATTCATCTCACAGAGTTACATCTTTCCCTTCAAGAAGCCTTTCGCTAAGGCTGTTCTTGTGGAATTGGCAAAGGGATATTTGGAAGACCATAGAGGGCTATGGTGAAAAAGGAAATATCTTCCGTTCAAAACTGGAAAGAAGCTTTCTGAGAAACTGCTCTGTGTTCTGTTAATTCATCTCACAGAGTTACATCTTTCCCTTCAAGAAGTCTTTCCCTAAGGCTGTTCTTGTGGAAATGGCAAAGGGATATTTGGAAGCCCATAGAGGGCTATGGTGAAAAAGGAAATATCTTCCGTTCAAAACTGGAAAGAAGCTTTCTGAGAAACTGCTCTGTGTTCTGTTAATTCATCTCACAGAGTTACATCTTTCCCTTCAGGATACCTTTCGCTAAGGCTGTTCTTGTATAATTAGCAAAGGGATATTTGGAAGCCCATAGAGGGCTACGGTGAAAAAGGAAATATCTTCCGTTCAAAACTGGAAAGAAGCTTTCTGAGAATCTGTTCTATGTTCTGTAAATTCATCTCACAGAGTTACATCTTTCCCTTCAAGAAGCCTTTCGCTAAGGCTGTTCTTGTGGAATTGGCAAAGGGATATTTGGAAGCCCATAGAGGGCTATGGTGAAAAAGGAAATATCTTCCGTTCAAAACTGGAAAGAAGCTTTCTGAGAAACTGCTCTGTGTTCTGTTAATTCATCTCACAGAGTTACATCTTTCCCTTCAAGAAGCCTTTCGCTAAGGCTGTTCTTGTGGAATTGGCAAAGGGATATTTGGAAGCCCATAGAGGGCTATGGGGAAAAAGGAAATATCTTCCGTTCAAAACTGGAAAGAAGCATTCTGGGAAACTGCTCTGTGTTCTGTTAATTCATCTCACAGAGTTACATCTTTCCCTTCAAGAAACCTTTCTCTAAGGCTGTTCTTGTGGAATTGGCAAAGGGATATTTGGAAGCCCATAGAGGGCTATGGTGAAAAAGGAAATATCTTCCGTTCAAAACTGGAAAGAAGCTTTCTGAGAAACTGCTCTGTGTTCTGTTAATTCATCTCACAGAGTTACATCTTTCCCTTCAAGAAGCCTTTCGCTAAGGCTGTTCTTGTGGAATTGGCAAAGGGATATTTGGAAGCCCATAGAGGGCTATGGTGAAAAAGAAAATATCTTCCGTTCAAAACTGGAAAGAAGCTTTATGAGAAACTGCTCTGTGTTCTGTTAATTCATCTCACAGAGTTACATCTTTCCCTACAAGAAGCCTTTCGCTAAGGCTGTTCTTGTGGAATTGGTAAAGGGATATTTGGAAGCCCATAGAGGGCTATGGGGAAAAAGGAAATATCTTCCGTTCAGAACTGGAAAGAAGCTTTCTGAGAAACTTCTCTGTGTTCTGTTAATTCATCTCACAGAGTTACATCTTTCCCTTCAAGAAGCCTTTCGCTAAGGCTGTTCTTGTGGAATTGGCAAAGGGATATTTGGAAGCCCATAGAGGGCTATGGTGAAAAAGGAAATATCTTCCGTTCAAAACTGGAAAGAAGCTTTCTGAGAAACTGCTCTGTGTTCTGTTAATTCATCTAACAGAGTTACATCTTTCCCTTCAAGAAGCCTTTCGCAAAGGCTGTTCTTGTGGAATTGGCAAAGGGATATTTGGAAGACCATAGAGGGCTATGTTGAAAAAGGAAATATCTTCCGTTCAAAACTGGAAAGAAGCTTTCTGAGAAACTGCTCTGTGTTCTGTTAATTCATCTCAAAGAGTTACATCTTTCCCTTCAAGAAGCCTTTCGCTAAGGCTGTTCTTGTGGAATTGGCAAAGGGATATTTGGAAGCCCATAGAGGGCTATGGTGAAAAAGGAAATATCTTCCGTTCAAAACTGGAAAGAAGCCTTTTGAGAAACTGCTCTCTGTTCTGTTAATTCATCGCACAGAGTTACATCTTTCCCTTCAAGAAGCCTTTCTCTAAGGCTGTTCTTGTGGAATTGGCAAAGGGATATTTGGAAGCCCATAGAGGGCTATGGTGAAAAAGGAAATATCTTCCGTTCAAAACTGGAAAGAAGCTTTCTGAGAAACTGCTCTGTGTTCTGTTAATTCATCTCACAGAGTTACATCTTTCCCTTCAAGAAGCCTTTCGCTAAGGCTGTTCTTGTGGAATTGGCAAAGGGATATTTGGAAGCCCATAGAGGGCTATGGTGAAAAAGGAAATATCTTCCGTTCAAAACTGGAAAGAAGCTTTCTGAGAAACTGCTCCGTGTTCTGTTAATTCATCTCACAGAGTTACATCTTTCCCTTCAAGAAGCCTTTCGCTAAGGCTGTTCTTGTGCAATTGGCAAAGGGATATTTGGAAGCCCATAGAGGGCTATGGTGAAAAAGGAAATATCTTCAGTTCAAAACTGGAAAGAAGCTTTCTGAGAAACTGCTCTGTGTTCTGTTAATTCATCTCACAGAGTTACATCTTTCCCTTCAAGAAGCCTTTCGCTAAGGTGTTCTTGTGGAATTGGCAAAGGGATATTTGGAAGCCCATAGAGGGCTATGGTGAAAAAGGAAATATCTTCCGTTCAAAACTGGAAAGAAGCTTTCTGAGAAACTGCTCTGTGTTCTGTTAATTCATCTCACAGAGTTACATCTTTCCCTTCAAGAAGCCTTTCGCTAAGGCTGTTCTTGTGGAATTGGCAAAGGGATATTTGGAAGCCCATAGAGGGCTTTGGTGAAAAAGGAAATATCTTCCGTTCAAAACTGGAAAGAAGCTTTCTGAGAAACTGCTCTGTGTTCTGTTCATTCATCTCACAGAGTTACATCTTTCCCTTCAAGAAGCCTTTCGCTAAGGCTGTTCTTGTGGAATTGGCAAAGGGATATTTCGAAGCCCATAGAGGGCTATGGTGAAAAAGGAAGTATCTTCCGCTGAAAACTGGAAATTAACTTTCTGGAAACTGCTCTGTGTTCTGTTAATTCATCTCACAGAGTTACATCTTTCCCTTCAAGAAGCCTTTCGCTAAGGCTGTTCTTGTGGAATTGGCAAAGGGATATTTGGAAGCCCATAGAGGGCTAGGGTGAAAAAGGAAATATCTTCCGTTGAAAACTGGAAAGAAGCTATCTGAGAAACTGCTCTGTGTTCTGTTAATTCATCTCACAGAGTTACATCTTTCCCTTCAAGAAGCCTTTCGCTAAGGCTGTTCTTGTGGAATTGGCAAGGGGATATTTGGAAGCCCACAGAGGGCTATGGTGAAAAAGGAAATATCTTCCGTTCAAAACTGGAAAGAAGCTTTCTGAGAAACTGCTCTGTGTTCTGTTAATTCATCTCACAGAGTTACATCTTTCCCTTCAAGAAGCCTTTCGCTAACGCTGTTCTTGTGGAATTGGCAAAGGGATATTTGGAAGCCCATAGAGGGCTATGGTGAAAAAGGAAATTTCTTCCGTTCAAAACTGGAAAGAAGCTTTCTGAGAAACTGCTCTGTGTTCTGTACATTCATCTCACAGAGTTACATCTTTCCCTTCAAGAAGCCTTTCGCTAAGGCTGTTCTTGTGGAATTGGCAAAGGGATATTTGGAAGCCCATAGAGGGCTATGGTGAAAAAGGAAATATCTTCCGTTCAAAACTGGAAAGAAGCTTTCTGAGAAACTGCTCTGTGTTCTGTTAATTCATCTCACAGAGTTACATCTTTCCCTTCAAGAAGCCTTTCGCTAAGGCTGTTCTTGTGGAATTGGCAAAGGGATATTTGGAAGCCCATAGAGGGCTATGGTGAAAAAGGAAATATCTTCCGTTCAAAACTGGAAAGAAGCTTTCTGAGAAACTGCTCTGTGTTCTTTTAATTCATCTCACCGAGTTACATCTTTCCCTTCAAGAAGACTTTCGCTAAGGCTGTTCTTGTGGAATTGGCAAAGGGATATTTGGAAGCCCATAGAGGGCTATGGTGAAAAAGGAAATATCTTCCGTTCAAAACTGGAAAGAAGCTTTCTGAGAAACTGCTCTGTGTTCTGTTAATTCATCTCACAGAGTTACATCTTTCCCTTCAAGAAGCCTTTCGCTAAGGCTGTTCTTGTGGAATTGGCAAAAGGATATTTGGAAGCCCATAGAGGGCTATGGTAAAAAAGGAAATATCTTCCTTTCAAAACTGGAAAGAAGCTTTCTGGAAACTGCTCTGTGTTCTGTTAATTCATCTCACAGAGTTACATCTTTCCCTTCAAGAAGACTTTCGCTAAGGCTGTTTTTGTGGAATTGGCAAAGGGATATTTGGAAGCCCATAGAGGGCTATGGTGAAAAAGGAAATATTTTCGGTTCAAAACTGGAAAGAAGCTTTCTGAGAAACTGCTCTGTGTTCTGTTCATTCATCTCACAGAGTTACATCTTTCCCTTCAAGAAACCTTTCGCTAAGGCTGTTCTTCTGGAATTGGCAAAAGGATATTTGGAAGCCCATAGAGGGCTATGGTGAAAAAGGAAATATCTTCCGTTCAAAACTGGAAAGAAGCTTTCTTAGAAACTGCTCTGTGTTCTGTTAATTCATCTCACAGAGTTACATCTTTCCCTTCAAGAAGCCTTTCGCTAAGGCTTTTCTTGTGGAATTGGCATAGGGATATTTGGAAGCCCATAGAGGGCTACGGTGAAATAGGAAATATCTTCCGTTCAAAACTGGAAAGAAGCTTTCTGAGAAACTGCTCTGTGTTCTGATAATTCATCTCACAGTGTTACATCTTTCCCTTCAAGAAGCCTTTCGCTAAGGCTGTTCTTGTGGAATTGGCAAAGGGATATTTGGAAGCCCATAGAGGGCTATGGTGAAAAAGGAAATATCTTCCGTTCAAAACTGGAAAGAAGCTTTCTGAGAAACTGCTCTGTGTTCTGTTAATTCATCTCACAGAGTTACATCTTTCCCTTCAAGAAGCCTTTCGCTAAGGCTGTTCTTGTGGAATTGGCAAAGGGATATTTGGAAGCCCATAGAGGGCTATGGTGAAAAAGGAAATATCTTCCGTTGAAAACTGGAAAGAAGCTTTCTGAGAAACTGCTCTGTGTTCTGTTAATTCATCTCACAGAGTTACATCTTTCCCTTCAAGAAGCCTTTCGCTAACGCTGTTCTTGTGGAATTGGCAAATTGATATTTGGAAGCCCATAGAGGGCTATGGTGAAAAAGGAAATATCTTCCGTTCAAAACTGGAAAGAAGCTTTCTGAGAAACTGCTCTGTGTTCTGTTAATTCATCTCACAGAGTTACATCTTTCCCTTCAAGAAGCCTTTCGCTAAGGCTGTTCTTGTGGAATTGGCATAGGGATATTTGGAAGCCCATAGAGGGCTACGGTGAAATAGGAAATATCTTCCGTTCAAAACTGGAAAGAAGCTTTCTGAGAAACTGCTCTGTGTTCTGATAATTCATCTCACAGTGTTACATCTTTCCCTTCAAGAAGCCTTTCGCTAAGGCTGTTCTTGTGGAATTGGCAAAGGGATATTTGGAAGCCCTTAGAGGGCTATGGTGAAAAAGGAAATATCTTCCGTTCAAAACTGTAAAGGAGCTTTCTGAGAAACTGCTCTGTGTTCTGTTAATTCATCTCACAGAGTTACATCTTTCCCTTCAAGAAGCCTTTCGCTAAGGCTGTTCTTGTGGAATTGGCAAAGGGATATTTGGAAGCCCATAGAGGGCTATGGTGAAAAAGGAAATATCTTCCGTTCAAAACTGGAAAGAAGCTTTCTGAGAAACTGCTCTGTGTTCTGTTAATTCATCTCAAAGAAATACATCTTTCCCTTCAAGAAGCCTTTTGCTAAGGCTCTTCTTGTGGAATTGGCAAAGGGATATTTGGTAGCCCATTGAGGGCTATGGTGAAAAATGAAATATCTTCTGTTGAAAACTGGAAAGAAGCTTTCTGAGAAACTGCTCTGTGTTCTGTTAATTCATCTCACAGAGTTACATCTTTCCCTTCAAGAAGCCTTTCGCTAAGTCTGTTCTTTTGGAATTGGCAAAAGGATATTTGGAAGCCCATAGAGGGCTATGGTGAAAAAGGAAATATCTTCCGTTCAAAACTGGAAAGAAGCTTTCTGAGGAACTGCTCTGTGTTCTGCTGATTCATTTCACAGAGTTACATCTTTCCCTTCAAGAAGCCTTTCGCTAAGGCTGTTCTTGTGGAATTGGCAAAGGGATATTTGGAAGCCCATAGAGGGCTATGGTGAAAAAGGAAATATCTTCAGTTCAAAACTCGAAAGAAGCTTTCTGAGAAACTGCTCTGTGTTCTGTTAATTCATCTCACAGAGTTACATCTTTCCCTTCAAGAAGCCTTTCGCTAAGGCTGTTCTTGTGGAATTGGCAAAGGGATATTTGGAAGCCCATAGAGGGCTATGGTGAAAAAGGAATTATCTTCCGTTCAAAACTGGAAAGAAGCTTTCTGAGAAACTGCTCTGTGTTCTGTTCATTCATCTCACAGAGTTACATCTTTCCCTTCAAGAAGCCTTTCGCTAAGGCTGTTCTTGTGGAATTGGCAAAGGGATATTTGGAAGCCCATAGAGGGCTATGGTGAAAAAGGAAGTATCTTCCGCTGAAAACTGGAAATTAACTTTCTGGAAACTGCTCTGTGTTCTGTTAATTCATCTCACAGAGTTACATCTTTCCCTTCAAGAAGCCTTTCGCTAAGGCTGTTCTTGTGGAATTGGCAAAGGGATATTTGGAAGCCCATAGAGGGCTAGGGTGAAAAAGGAAATATCTTCCGTTCAAAACTGGAAAGAAGCTTTCTGAGAAACTGCCCTGTGTTCTGTACATTCATCTCACAGAGTTACATCTTTCCCTTCAAGAAGCCTTTCGCTAAGGCTGTTCTTGTGGAATTGGCAAAGGGATATTTGGAAGCCCATAGAGGGCTATGGTGAAAAAGGAAATATCTTCCGTTCAAAAGTGGAAAGAAGCTTTCTGAGAAACTGCTATGTGTTCTTTTAATTCATCTCACCGAGTTACATCTTTCCCTTCAAGAAGACTTTCGCTAAGGCTGTTCTTGTGGAATTGGCAAAGGGATATTTGGAAGCCCATAGAGGGCTATGGTGAAAAAGGAAATATCTTCCGTTCAAAACTGGAAAGAAGCTTTCTGAGAAACTGCTCTGTGTTCTGTTAATTCATCTCACAGAGTTACATCTTTCCCTTCAAGAAGCCTTTCGCTAAGGCTGTTCTTGTGGAATTGGCAAAAGGATATTTGGAAGCCCATAGAGGGCTATGGTAAAAAAGGAAATATCTTCCTTTCAAAACTGGAAAGAAGCTTTCTGGAAACTGCTCTGTGTTCTGTTAATTCATCTCACAGAGTTACATCTTTCCCTTCAAGAAGACTTTCGCTAAGGCTGTTTTTGTGGAATTGGCAAAGGGATATTTGGAAGCCCATAGAGGGCTATGGTGAAAAAGGAAATATTTTCGGTTCAAAACTGGAAAGAAGCTTTCTGAGAAACTGCTCTGTGTTCTGTTCATTCAACTCACAGAGTTACATCTTTCCCTTCAAGAAGCCTTTCGCTAAGGCTGTTCTTCTGGAATTGGCAAAAGGATATTTGGAAGCCCATAGAGGGCTATGGTGAAAAAGGAAATATCTTCCGTTCAAAACTGGAAAGAAGCTTTCTTAGAAACTGCTCTGTGTTCTGTTAATTCATCTCACAGAGTTACATCTTTCCCTTCAAGAAGCCTTTCGCTAAGGCTGTTCTTGTGGAATTGGCAAAGAGATATTTGGAAGGCCATAGAGGGCTATGGTGAAAAAAGAAATATCTTCCGTTCAAAATTGGAAAGAAGCTTTCTGAGAAACTGCTCTGTGTTCTGTTAATTCATCTCACAGAGTTACATCTTTCCCTTCAAGAAGCCTTTCGCTAAGGCTTTTCTTGTGGAATTGGCATAGGGATATTTGGAAGCCCATAGAGGGCTACGGTGAAATAGGAAATATCTTCCGTTCAAAACTGGAAAGAAGCTTTCTGAGAAACTGCTCTGTGTTCTGATAATTCATCTCACAGTGTTACATCTTTCCCTTCAAGAAGCCTTTCGCTAAGGCTGTTCTTGTGGAATTGGCAAAGGGATATTTGGAAGCCCATAGAGGGCTATGGTGAAAAAGGAAATATCTTCCGTTCAAAACTGGAAAGAAGCTTTCTGAGAAACTGCTCTGTGTTCTGTTAATTCATCTCACAGAGTTACATCTTTCCCTTCAAGAAGCCTTTCGCTAAGGCTGTTCTTGTGGAATTGGCAAAGGGATATTTGGAAGCCCATAGAGGGCTATGGTGAAAAAGGAAATATCTTCCGTTGAAAACTGGAAAGAAGCTTTCTGAGAAACTGCTCTGTGTTCTGTTAATTCATCTCACAGAGTTACATCTTTCCCTTCAAGAAGCCTTTCGCTAACGCTGTTCTTGTGGAATTGGCAAATTGATATTTGGAAGCCCATAGAGGGCTATGGTGAAAAAGGAAATATCTTCCGTTCAAAACTGGAAAGAAGCTTTCTGAGAAACTGCTCTGTGTTCTGTTAATTCATCTCACAGAGTTACATCTTTCCCTTCAAGAAGCCTTTCGCTAAGGCTGTTCTTGTGGAATTGGCATAGGGATATTTGGAAGCCCATAGAGGGCTACGGTGAAATAGGAAATATCTTCCGTTCAAAACTGGAAAGAAGCTTTCTGAGAAACTGCTCTGTGTTCTGATAATTCATCTCACAGTGTTACATCTTTCCCTTCAAGAAGCCTTTCGCTAAGGCTGTTCTTGTGGAATTGGCAAAGGGATATTTGGAAACCCTTAGAGGGCTATGGTGAAAAAGGAAATATCTTCCGTTCAAAACTGTAAAGGAGCTTTCTGAGAAACTGCTCTGTGGTCTGTTAATTCATCTCACAGAGTTACATCTTTCCCTTCAAGAAGCCTTTCGCTAAGGCTGTTCTTGTGGAATTGGCAAAGGGATATTTGGAAGCCCATAGAGGGCTATGGTGAAAAAGGAAATATCTTCCGTTCAAAACTGGAAAGAAGCTTTCTGAGAAACTGCTCTGTGTTCTGTTAATTCATCTCACAGAAATACATCTTTCCCTTCAAGAAGCCTTTTGCTAAGGCTCTTCTTGTGGAATTGGCAAAGGGATATTTGGTAGCCCATTGAGGGCTATGGTGAAAAATGAAATATCTTCTGTTGAAAACTGGAAAGAAGCTTTCTGAGAAACTGCTCTGTGTTCTGTTAATTCATCTCACAGAGTTACATCTTTCCCTTCAAGAAGCCTTTCGCTAAGTCTGTTCTTTTGGAATTGGCAAAAGGATATTTGGAAGCCCATAGAGGGCTATGGTGAAAAAGGAAATATCTTCCGTTCAAAACTGGAAAGAAGCTTTCTGAGGAACTGCTCTGTGTTCTGCTGATTCATTTCACAGAGTTACATCTTTCCCTTCAAGAAGCCTTTCGCTAAGGCTGTTCTAGTGGAATTGGCAAAGGGATATTTGGAAGCCCATAGAGGGCTATGGTGAAAAAGGAAATATCTTCCATTGAAAACTGGAAAGAAGCTTTCTGGAAACTGCTCTGTGTTCTGTTAATTCATCTCACAGAGTTACATCTTTCCCTTCAAGAAGCCTTTCGCTAAGGCTGTTCTTGTGGAATTGGCAAAGGGATATTTGGAAGCCCATAGAGGGCTATGGTGAAAAAGGAAATATCTTCCGTTGAAAACTGGAAAGAAGCTATCTGAGAAACTGCTCTGTGTTCTGTTAATGCATTTCACAGAGTTACATCTTTCCCTTCAAGAAGCCTTTCGCTAAGGCTGTTCTTGTGGAATTGGCAAAGGGATATTTGGAAGCCCATAGAGGGCTACGGTGAAAAAGGAAATATCTTCCGTTCAAAACTGGAAAGAAGCTTTCTGAGAAACTGCTCTGTGTTCTGTTAATTCATCTCACAGAGTTACATCTTTCCCTTCAAGAAGCCTTTCGCTAAGGCTGTTCTTGTGGAATTGGCAAAGGGATATTTGTAAGCCCATAGAGGGCTATGGTGAAAAAGGAAATATCTTCCGTTCAAAACTGGAAAGAAGCTTTTTGAGAAACTGCTCCGTGTTCTGTTAATTCATCTCACAGAGTTACATCTTTCCCTTCAAGAAGCCTTTCGCTAAGGCTGTTCTTTTGGAATTGGCAAAGGGATATTTGGAAGCCCATAGAGGGCTATGGTGAAAAAGGAAATATCTTCAGTTCAGAACTTTAAAGAAGCTTTCTGAGAAACTGCTCTGTGTTCTGTTAATTCATCTCACAGAGTTACATCTTTCCCTTCAAGAAGCCTTTCGCTAAGGCTGTTCTTGTGGAATTGGCAAAGGGATATTTGGAAGCCCATAGAGGGCTATGGTGAAAAAGGAAATATCTTCCGTTCAAAACTGGAAAGAAGCTTTCTGAGAAACTGCTCTGTGTTCTGTTAATTCATCTCACAGAGTTACATCTTTCCCTTCAAGAAGCCTTTCGCAAAGGCTGTTCTTGTGGAATTGGCAAAGGGATATTTGGAAGCCCATAGAAGGCTATGGTGAAAAAGGAAATATCTTCCGTTCAAAACTGGAAAGAAGCTTTCTGAGAAACTGCTCTGTGTTCTGTTCATTCATCTCACAGAGTTACATCTTTCCCTTCAAGAAGCCTTTCGCTAAGGCTGTTCTTGTGGAATTGTCAAAGGGATATTTGGAAGCCCATAGAGGGCTATGGTGAAAAAGGAAGTATCTTCCGCTGAAAACTGGAAAGAAACTTTCTGGAAACTGCTCTGTGTTCTGTTAATTCATCTCACAGAGTTACATCTTTCCCTTCAAGAAGCCTTTCGCTAAGGCTGTTCTTGTGGAATTGGCAAAGGGATATTTGGAAGCCCATAGAGGGCTAGGGTGAAAAAGGAAATATCTTCCGTTGAAAACTGGAAAGAAGCTATCTGAGAAACTGCTCTGTGTTCTGTTAATTCATCTCACAGAGTTACATCTTTCCCTTCAAGAAGCCTTTCGCTAAGGCTGTTCTTGTGGAATTGGCAAGGGGATATTTGGAAGCCCATAGAGGGCTATGGTGAAAAAGGAAATATCTTCCGTTCAAAACTGGAAAGAAGCTTTCTGAGAAACTGCTCTGTGTTCTGTTAATTCAACTCACAGAGTTACATCTTTCCCTTCAAGAAGCCTTTCGCTAACGCTGTTCTTGTGGAATTGGCAAAGGGATATTTGGAAGCCCATAGAGGGCTATGGTGAAAAAGGAAATTTCTTCCGTTCAAAACTGGAAAGAAGCTTTCTGAGAAACTGCTCTGTGTTCTGTACATTCATCTCACAGAGTTACATCTTTCCCTTCAAGAAGCCTTTCCCTAAGGCTGTTCTTGTGGAATTGGCAAAGGGATATTTGGAAGCCCATAGAGGGCTATGGTGAAAAAGGAAATATCTTCCGTTCAAAACTGGAAAGAAGCTTTCTGAGAAACTGCTCTGTGTTCTGTTAATTCATCTCACAGAGTTACATCTTTCCCTTCAAGAAGCCTTTCGCTAAGGCTGTTCTTGTGGAATTGGCAAAGGGATATTTGGAAGCCCATAGAGGGCTATGGTGAAAAAGGAAATATCTTCCGTTCAAAAGTGGAAAGAAGCTTTCTGAGAAACTGCTCTGTGTTCTGTTAATTCATCTCACCGAGTTACATCTTTCCCTTCAAGAAGACTTTCGCTAAGGCTGTTCTTGTGGAATTGGCAAAGGGATATTTGGAAGCCCATAGAGGGCTATGGTGAAAAAGGAAATATCTTCCGTTCAAAACTGGAAAGAAGCTTTCTGAGAAACTGCTCTGTGTTCTGTTAATTCATCTCACAGAGTTACATAATTCCCTTCAAGAAGCCTTTCGCTAAGGCTGTTCTTGTGGAATTGGCAAAAGGATATTTGGAAGCCCATAGAGGGCTATGGTGAAAAAGGAAATATCTTCCTTTCAAAACTGGAAAGAAGCTTTCTGGAAACTGCTCTGTGTTCTGTTAATTCATCTCACAGAGTTACATCTTTCCCTTCAAGAAGACTTTCGCTAAGGCTGTTTTTGTGGAATTGGCAAAAGGATATTTGGAAGCCCATAGAGGGCTATGGTGAAAAAGGAAATATCTTCCGTTCAAAACTGGAAAGAATCTTTCTGAGAAACTGCTCTGTGTTCTGTTAATTCATCTCACAGAGTTACATCTTTCCCTTCAAGAAGCCTTTCGCTAAGGCTGTTCTTCTGGAATTGGCAAAAGGATATTTGGAAGCCCATAGAGGGCTATGGTGAAAAAGGAAATATCTTCCGTTCAAAACTGGAAAGAAGCTTTCTTAGAAACTGCTCTGTGTTCTGTTAATTCATCTCACAGAGTTACATCTTTCCCTTCAAGAAGCCTTTTGCTAAGGCTGTTCTTGTGGAATTGGCAAAGGGATATTTGGAAGCCCATAGAGGGCTATGGTGAAAAAGGAAATATCTTCCGTTCAAAACTGGAAAGAAGCTTTCTGAGAAACTTCTCTGTGTTCTGTTAATTCATCTCACAGAGTTACATCTTTCTCTTCAAGAAGCCTTTCGCTAAGGCTGTTCTTGTGGAATTGGCATAGGGATATTTGGAAGCCCATAGAGGGCTACGGTGAAAAAGGAAATATCTTCCGTTCAAAACTGGAAAGAAGCTATCTGAGAAACTGCTCTGTGTTCTGTTAATTCATCTCACAGAGTTACATCTTTCCCTTCAAGAATCCTTTCGCTAAGGCTGTTCTTGTGGAATTGGCAAAGGGATATTTGGAAGCCCATAGAGGGCTATGGTGAAAAAGGAAATATCTTCCGTTCAAAACTGGAAAGAAGCTTTCTGAGAAACTGCTCTGTGTTCTGTTAATTCATCTCACAGAGTTACATCTTTCCCTTCAAGAAGCCTTTCGCTAAGGCTGTTCTTGTGGAATTGGCAAAGGGATATTTGGAAGCCCATAGAGGGCTATGGTGAAAAAGGAAATATCTTCCGTTCAAAACTGGAAAGAAGCTTTCTGAGAAACTGCTCTGTGTTCTGTTAATTCATCTCACAGAGTTACATCTTTCCCTTCAAGAAGCCTTTCGCTAAGGCTGTTCTTGTGGAATTGGCAAAGGGATATTTGGAAGCCCATAGAGTGCTATGGTGAAAAAGGAAATATCTTCCGTTGAAAACTGGAAAGAAGCTTTCTGAGAAACTGCTCTGTGTTCTGTTAATTCATCTCACAGAGTTACATCTTTCCCTTCAAGAAGCCTTTCGCTAAGGCTGTTCTTGTGGAATTGGCAAAGGGATATTTGGAAGCCCATAGAGGGCTATGGTGAAAAAGGAAATATCTTCCGTTCAAAACTGGAAAGAAGCTTTCTGAGAATCTGCTCTGTGTTCTGTTAATTCATCTCACAGAGTTACATCTTTCCCTTCAAGAAGCCTTTCGCTAAGGCTGTTCTTGTGGAATTGGCAAAAGGATATTTGGAAGCCCATAGAGAGCTATGGTGAAAAAGGAAATATCTTCCGTTCAAAACTGGAAAGAAGCTTTCTGAGAAACTGCTCTGTGTTCTGTTAATTCATCTCACAGAGTTACATCTTTCCCTTCAAGAAGCCTTTCGCTAAGGCTGTTCTTGTGGAATTGGTAAAGGGATATTTGGAAGCCCATAGAGGGCTATGGTGAAAAAGGAAATATCTTCCGTTCAAAACTGGAAAGAAGCTTTCTGAGAAACTGCTCTGTGTTCTGTTAATTCATCTCACAGAGTTACATCTTTCCCTTCAAGAAGCCTTTCGCTAAGGCTGTTCTTGTGGAATTGGCAAAGGGATATTTGGAAGCCCATAGAGGGCTATGGTGAAAAAGGAAATATCTTCCGTTGAAAACTTGAAAGAAGCTTTCTGGAAACTGCTCTGTGTTCTGTTAATTCATCTCACAGAGTTACATCTTTCCCTTCAAGAAGCCTTTCGCTAAGGCTGTTCTTGTGGAATTGGCAAAGGGATATTTGGAAGCCCATAGAGGGCTATGGTGAAAAAGGAAATATCTTCCGTTCAAAACTGGAAAGAAGCTATCTGAGAAACTGCTCTGTGTTCTGTTAATTCATCTCACAGAGTTACATCTTTCCCTTCAAGAAGCCTTTCGCTAAGGCTGTTCTTGTGGAATTGGCAAAGGGATATTTGGAAGCCCATAGAGGGCTATGGTGAAAAAGGAAATATCTACCGTTCAAAACTGGAAAGAAGCTTTCTGAGAAACTGCTCTGTGTTCTGTTAATTCATCTCACAGAGTTACATCTTTCCCTTCAAGAAGCCTTTCGCTAAGGCTGTTCTTGTGGAATTGGCAAAGGGATATTTGGAAGCCCATAGAGGGCTATGGTGAAAAAGGGAATATCTTCCGTTGAAAACTGGAAAGAAGCTTTCTGAGAAACTGCTCCGTGTTCTGTTAATTCATCTCACAGAGTTACATCTTTCCCTTCAAGAAGCCTTTCGCTAAGGCTGTTCTTGTGGAATTGGCAAAGGGATATTTGGAAGCCCATAGGGGGCTATGGTGAAAAAGGAAATATCTTCAGTTCAAAACTGGAAAGAAGCTTTCTGAGAAACTGCTCTGTGTTCTGTTAATTCATCTCACAGAGTTACATCTTTCCTTTCAAGAAGCCTTTCGCTAAGTCTGTTCTTGTGGAATTGGCAAAGGGATATTTGGAAGCCCATAGACGGCTATGGTGAAAAAGGAAATATCTTCCGTTCAAAACTGGAAAGAAGCTTTCTGAGAAACTGCTCTGTGTTCTGTTAATTCATCTCACAGAGTTACATCTTTCCCTTCAAGAAGCCTTTTGCTAAGCCTGTTCTTGTGGAATTGGCAAAGGGATATTTGGAAGCCCATAGAGGGCTATGGTGAAAAAGGAAATATCTTCCGTTCAAAACTGGAAAGAAGCTTTCTGAGAAACTGCTCTGTGTTCTGTTAATTCATCTCACAGAGTTACATCTTTCCCTTCAAGTAGCCTTTCGCTAAGGCTGTTCTTGTGGAATTGGCAAAGGGATATTTGCAAGCCCATAGAGGGCTATGGTGAAAAAGGAAGTATATTCCGTTGAAAACTGGAAAGAAGGTTTCTGGAAACTGCTCTGTGTTCTGTTAATTCATCTCACAGAGTTACATCTTTCCCTTCAAGAAGCCTTTCGCTAAGGCTGTTCTTGTGGAATTGGCAAAGGGATATTTGGAAGCCCATAGAGGGCTATGGTGAAAAAGGAAATATCTTCCGTTGAAAACTGGAAAGAAGCTATCTGAGAAACTGCTCTGTGTTCTGTTAATTCATCGCACAGAGTTACATCTTTCCCTTCAAGAAGCCTTTCGCTAAGGCTGTTCTTGTGGAATTGGCAAAGGGATATTTGGAAGCCCATAGAGGGCTATGGTGAAAAAGGAAATATCTTCCGTTCAAAACTGGAAAGAAGCTTTCTGAGAAACTGCTCTGTGTTCTGTTAATTCATCTCACAGAGTTACATCTTTCCCTTCAAGAAGCCTTTCGCTAACGCTGTTCTTGTGGAATTGGCAAAGGGATATTTGGAAGCCCATAGAGGGCTATGGTGAAAAAGGAAATATCTTCCGTTCAAAACTGGAAAGAAGCTTTCTGAGAAACTGCTCTGTGTTCTGTTAATTCATCTCACAGAGTTACATCTTTCCCTTCAAGAAGCCTTTCGCTAAGGCTGTTCTTGTGGAATTTTCAAAGGGATATTTGGAAGCCCATAGAGGGCTATGGTGAAAAAGGAAATATCTTCCGTTCAAAACTGGAAAGAAGCTTTCTGAGAAACTGCTCTGTGTTCAGTTAATTCATCTCACCGAGTTACATCTTTCCCTTCAAGAAGACTTTCGCTAAGTTTGTTCTTGTGGAATTGGCAAAGGGATATTTGGAAGCCCATAGAGGGCTATGGTGAAAAAGGAAATATCTTCCGTTCAAAACTGGAAAGAAGCTTTCTGAGAAACTGCTCTGTGTTCTGTTAATTCATCTAACAGAGTTACATCTTTCCCTTCAAGAAGCCTTTCGCTAAGGCTGTTCTTGTGGAATTGGCAAAGGGATATTTGGAAGCCCATAGAGGGCTATGGTGAAAAAGGAAATATCTTCCGTTCAAAACTGGAAAGAAGCTTTCTGAGAAACTGCTCTGTGTTCTGTTAATTCATCTCACAGAGTTACATCTTTCCCTTCAAGAAGCCTTTCGCTAAGGCTGTTCTTGTGGAATTGGCAAAGGGATATTTGGAAGCCCATAGAGGGCTATGGTAAAAAAGGAAATATCTTCCGTTCAAAACTGGAAAGAAGCTTTCTGAGAAACTGCTCTGTGTTCTGTTAATTCATCTCACAGAGTTACATCTTTCCCTTCAAGAAGACTTTCGCTAAGGCTGTTTTTGTGGAATTGGCAAAGGGATATTTGGAAGCCCTTAGAGGGCTATGGTGAAAAAGGAAATATCTTCCGTTCAAAACTGGAAAGAAGCTTTCTGAGAAACTGCTCTGTGTTCTGTTAATTCATCTCACAGAGTTACATCTTTCCCTTCAAGAAGCCTTTCGCTAAGGCTGTTCTTCTGCAATTGGCAAAAGGATATTTGGAAGCCCATAGAGGGCTATGGTGAAAAAGGAAATATCTTCCGTTCAAAACTGGAAAGAAGCTTTCTTAGAAACTGCTCTGTGTTCTGTTAATTCATCTCACAGAGTTACATCTTTCCCTTCAAGAAGCCTTTCGCTAAGGCTGTTCTTGTGGAATTGGCAAAGGGATATTTGGAAGCCCATAGAGGGCTATGGTGAAAAAGGAAATATCTTCCGTTCAAAACTGGAAAGAAGCTTTCTGAGAAACTTCTCTGTGTTCTGTTAATTCATCTCACAGAGTTACATCTTTCCCTTCAAGAAGCCTTTCGCTAAGGCTGTTCTTGTGGAATTGGCATAGGGATATTTGGAAGCCCATAGAGGGCTACGGTGAAAAAGGAAATATCTTCCGTTCAAAACTGGAAAGAAGCTATCTGAGAAACTGCTCTGTGTTCTGTTAATTCATCTCACAGAGTTACATCTTTCCCTTCAAGAATCCTTTCGCTAAGGCTGTTCTTGTGGAATTCGCAAAGGGATATTTGGAAGCCCATAGAGGGCTATGGTGAAAAAGGAAATATCTTCCGTTCAAAACTGGAAAGAAGCTTTCTGAGAAACTGCTCTGTGTTCTGTTAATTCATCTCACAGAGTTACATCTTTCCCTTCAAGAAGCCTTTCGCTAAGGCTGTTCTTGTGGAATTGGCAAAGGGATATTTGGAAGCCCATAGAGGGCTATGGTGAAAAAGGAAATATCTTCCGTTCAAAACTGGAAAGAAGCTTTCTGAGAAACTGCTCTGTGTTCTGTTAATTCATCTCACAGAGTTACATCTTTCCCTTCAAGAAGCCTTTCGCTAAGGCTGTTCTTGTGGAATTGGCAAAGGGATATTTGGAAGCCCATAGAGGGCTATGGTGAAAAAGGAAATATCTTCCGTTGAAAACTGGAAAGAAGCTTTCTGAGAAACTGCTCTGTGTTCTGTTAATTCATCTCACAGAGTTACATCTTTCCCTTCAAGAAGCCTTTCGCTAACGCTGTTCTTGTGGAATTGGCAAAGGGATATTTGGAAGCCCATAGAGGGCTATGGTGAAAAAGGAAATATCTTCCGTTCAAAACTGGAAAGAAGCTTTCTGAGAAACTGCTCTGTGTTCTGTTAATTCATCTCACAGAGTTACATCTTTCCCTTTAAGAAGCCTTTCGCTAAGGCTGTTCTTGTGGAATTGGCAAAAGGATATTTGGAAGCCCATAGAGAGCTATGGTGAAAAAGGAAATATCTTCCGTTCAAAACTGGAAAGAAGCTTTCTGAGAAACTGCTCTGTGTTCTGTTAATTCATCTCACAGAGTTACATCTTTCCCTTCAAGAAGCCTTTCGCTAAGGCTGTTCTTGTGGAATTGGTAAAGGGATATTTGGAAGCCCATAGAGGGCTATGGTGAAAAAGGAAATATCTTCCGTTCAAAACTGGAAAGAAGCTTTCTGAGAAACTGCTCTGTGTTCTGTTAATTCATCTCACAGAGTTACATCTTTCCCTTCAAGAAGCCTTTCGCTAAGGCTGTTCTTGTGGAATTGGCAAAGGGATATTTGGAAGCCCATAGAGGGCTATGGTGAAAAAGGAAATATCTTCCGTTCAAAACTGGAAAGAAGCTTTCTGAGAAACTGCTCTGTGTTCTGTTAATTCATCTCACAGAGTTACATCTTTCCCTTCAAGAAGCCTTTCGCTAAGGCTGTTCTTGCGGAATTGGCAAAGGGATATTTGGAAGCCCATAGAGGGCTATGGTGAAAAAGGAAATATCTTCCGTTGAAAACTGGAAAGAAGCTTTCTGAGAAACTGCTCTGTGTTCTGTTAATTCATCTCACAGAGTTACATCTTTCCCTTCAAGAAGCCTTTCGCTAACGCTGTTCTTGTGGAATTGGCAAAGGGATATTTGGAAGCCCATAGAGGGCTATGGTGAAAAAGGAAATATCTTCCGTTCAAAACTGGAAAGAAGCTTTCTGAGAAACTGCTCTGTGTTCTGTTAATTCATCTCACAGAGTTACATCTTTCCCTTTAAGAAGCCTTTCGCTAAGGCTGTTTTTGTGGAATTGGCAAAAGGATATTTGGAAGCCCATAGAGAGCTATGGTGAAAAAGGAAATATCTTCCGTTCAAAACTGGAAAGAAGCTTTCTGAGAAACTGCTCTGTGTTCTGTTAATTCATCTCACAGAGTTACATCTTTCCCTTCAAGAAGCCTTTCGCTAAGGCTGTTCTTGTGGAATTGGTAAAGGGATATTTGGAAGCCCATAGAGGGCTATGGTGAAAAAGGAAATATCTTCCGTTGAAAACTGGAAAGAAGCTTTCTGAGAAACTGCTCTGTGTTCTGTTAATTCATCTCACAGAGTTACATCTTTCCCTTCAAGAAGCCTTTCGCTAAGGCTGTTCTTGTGGAATTGGCAAAGGGATATTTGGAAGCCCATAGAGGGCTATGGTGAAAAAGGAAATATCTTCCGTTGAAAACTTGAATGAAGCTTTCTGGAAACTGCTCTGTGTTCTGTTAATTCATCTCACAGAGTTACATCTTTCCCTTCAACAAGCCTTTCGCTAAGGCTGTTCTTGTGGAATTGGCAAAGGGATATTTGGAAGCCCATAGAGGGCTATGGTGAAAAAGGAAATATCTTCCGCTCAAAACTGGAAAGAAGCTATCTGAGAAACTGCTCTGTGTTCTGTTAATTCATCTCACAGAGTTACATCTTTCCCTTCAAGAAGCCTTTCGCTAAGGCTGTTCTTGTGGAATTGGCAAAGGGATATTTGGAAGCCCATAGAGGTCTATGGTGAAAAAGGAAATATCTACCGTTCAAAACTGGAAAGAAGCTTTCTGAGAAACTGCTCTGTGTTCTGTTAATTCATCTCACAGAGTTACATCTTTCCCTTCAAGAAGCCTTTCGCTAAGGCTGCTCTTGTGGAATTGGCAAAGGGATATTTGGAAGCCCATAGAGGGCTATGGTGAAAAAGGGAATATCTTCCGTTGAAAACTGGAAAGAAGCTTTCTGAGAAACTGCTCCGTGTTCTGTTAATTCATCTCACAGAGTTACATCTTTCCCTTCAAGAAGCCTTTCGCTAAGGCTGTTCTTGTGGAATTGGCAAAGGGATATTTGGAAGCCCATAGAGGGCTATGGTGAAAAAGGAAATATCTTCAGTTCAAAACTGGAAAGAAGCTTTCTGAGAAACTGCTCTGTGTTCTGTTAATTCATCTCACAGAGTTACATCTTTCCTTTCAAGAAGCCTTTCGCTAAGGCTGTTCTTGTGGAATTGGCAAAGGGATATTTGGAAGCCTATAGAGGGCTATGGTGAAAAAGGAAATATCTTCCGTTCAAAACTGGAAAGAAGCTTTCTGAGAAACTGCTCTGTGTTCTGTTAATTCATCTCACAGAGTTACATCTTTCCCTTCAAGAAGCCTTTCGCTAAGGCTGTTCTTGTGGAATTGGCAAATGGATATTTGGAAGCCCATAGAGGGCTATGGTGAAAAAGGAAATATCTTCCGTTCAAAACTGGAAAGAAGCTTTCTGAGAAACTGCTCTGTGTTCAGTTAATTCATCTCACAGAGTTACATCTTTCCCTTCAAGAAGCCTTTCGCTAAGGCTGTTCTTGTGGAATTCGCAAAGGGATATTTGGAAGCCCATAGAGGGCTATGGTGAAAAAGGAAGTATATTCCGTTGAAAACTGGAAAGAAGGTTTCTGGAAACTGCTCTGTGTTCTGTTAATTCATCTCACAGAGTTACATCTTTCCCTTCAAGAAGCCTTTCGCTAAGGCTGTTCTTGTGGAATTGGCAAAGGGATATTTGGAAGCCCATAGAGGGCTATGGTGAAAAAGGAAATATCTTCCGTTGAAAACTGGAAAGAAGCTATCTGAGAAACTGCTCTGTGTTCTGTTAATTCATCTCACAGAGTTACATCTTTCCCTTCAAGAAGCCTTTCGCTAAGGCTGTTCTTGTGGAATTGGCAAAGGGATATTTGGAAGCCCATAGAGGGCTATGGTGAAAAAGGAAATATCTTCCGTTCAAAACTGGAAAGAAGCTTTCTGAGAAACTGCTCTGTGTTCTGTTAATTCATCTCACAGAGTTACATCTTTCCCTTCAAGAAGCCTTTCGCTAAGGCTGTTCTTGTGGAATTGGCAAAGGGATATTTGGAAGCCCATAGAGGGCTATGGTGAAAAAGGAAATATCTTCCGTTCAAAACTGGAAAGAAGCTTTCTGAGAAACTGCTCTGTGTTCTGTTAATTCATCTCACAGAGTTACATCTTTCCCTTCAAGAAGCCTTTCGCTAAGGCTGTTCTTGTGGAATTTTCAAAGGGATATTTGGAAGCCCATAGAGGGCTATGGTGAAAAAGGAAATATCTTCCGTTGAAAACTGGAAAGAAGCTTTCTGAGAAACTGCTCTGTGTTCAGTTAATTCATCTCACCGAGTTACATCTTTCCCTTCAAGAAGACTTTCGCTAAGGCTGTTCTTGTGGAATTGGCAAAGGGATATTTGGAAGCCCATAGAGGGCTATGGTGAAAAAGGAAATATCTTCCGTTCAAAACTGGAAAGAAGCTTTCTGAGAAACTGCTCTGTGTTCTGTTAATTCATCTCACAGAGTTACATCTTCCCCTTCAAGAAGCCTTTCGCTAAGGCTGTTCTTGTGGAATTGGCAAAAGGATATTTGGAAGCCCATAGAGGGCTATGGTAAAAAAGGAAATATCTTCCGTTCAAAACTGGAAAGAAGCTTTCTGGAAACTGCTCTGTGTTCTGTTAATTCATCTCACAGAGTTACATCTTTCCCTTCAAGAAGCCTTTCGCTAAGGCTGTTCTTGTGGAATTGGCAAAGGGATATTTGGAAGCCCATAGAGGGCTATGGTGAAAAAGGAAATATCTTCCGTTCAAAACTGGAAAGAAGCTTTCTGAGAAACTGCTCTGTGTTCTGTTCATTCATCTCACAGAGTTACATCTTTCCCTTCAAGAAGCCTTTCGCTAAGGCTGTTCTTGTGGAATTGGCAAAGGGATATTTGGAAGCCCATAGAGGGCTATGGTGAAAAAGGAAATATCTTCCGTTCAAAACTGGAAAGAAGCTTTCTGAGAAACTGCTCTGTGTTCTGTTAATTCATCTCACAGAGTTACATCTTTCCCTTCAAGAAGCCTTTCGCTAAGGCTGTTCTTGTGGAATTGGCAAAGGGATATTTGGAAGCCCATAGAGGGCTATGGTGAAAAAGGAAATATCTTCCGTTCAAAACTGGAAAGAAGCTTTCTGAGAAACTGCTCTGTGTTCTGTTCATTCATCTCACAGAGTTACATCTTTCCCTTCAAGAAGCCTTTCGCTAAGGCTGTTCTTGTGGAATTGGCAAAGGGATATTTGGAAGCCCATAGAGGGCTATGGTGAAAAAGGAAATATCTTCCGTTCAAAACTGGAAAGAAGCTTTCTGAGAAACTGCTCTGTGTTCTGCTAATTCATCTCACAGAGTTATATCTTTCCCTTCAAGAAGTCTTTTGCTAAAGCTCTTCTTGTGGAATTGGAAAACGGATATTTGGTAGACCATAGAGGGCTATGGTGAAAAATGAAATATCTTCCGTTGAAAACTGGAAAGAAGCTTTCTGAAAAACTGCTCTGTGTTCTGTTAATTCATCTCACAGAGTTACATCTTTCCCTTCAAGAAGCCTTTCGCTAAGGCTGTTCTTGTGGAATTGGCAAAAGGATATTTGGAAGCCCATAGAGGGCTATGGTGAAAAAGGAAATATCTTCCGTTCAAAACTGGAAAGAAGCTTTCTGAGAAACTGCTCTGTGTTCTGTTAATTCATCTCACAGAGTTACATCTTTCCCTTCAAGAAGCCTTTCGCTAAGGCTGTTCTTGTGGAATTGGCAAAGGGATATTTGGAATCCCATAGAGGGCTATGGTAAAAAGGAAATATCTTCCGTTCAAAACTGGAAAGAAGCTTCTTGAGAAACTGCTCTGTGTTCTGTTAATTCATCTCACAGAGTTACATCTTTCCCTGCAAGAAGCCTTTCGCTAAGTCTGTTCTTGTGGAATTGGTAAAGAGATATTTGGAAGCCCATAGAGGACTATGGTGAAAAAGGAAATATCTTCCGTTCAAAACTGAAAGAAGCTTTCTGAGAAACTGCTCTGTGTTCTGTTAATTCATCTCACCGAGTTACATCTTTCCCTTCAAGAAGCCTTTCGCTAAGGCTGTTCTTGTGGAATTGGCAAAGGGATATTTGGAAGCCCATAGAGGGCTATGGTGAAAAAGGAAATATCTTCCGTTGAAAACTGGAAAGAAGCTATCTGAGAAACTACTCTGTGTTCTGTTAATTCATCTCACAGAGTTACATCTTTCCCTTCAAGAAGCCTTTCGCTAAGGCTGTTCTTGTGTAATTGGCAAAGGGATATTTGGAAGCCCATAGAGGGCTATGGTGAAAAAGGAAATATCTTCCGTTCAAAACTGGAAAGAAGCTTTCTGAGAAACTGCTCTGTGTTCTGTTAATTCATCTCACAGAGTTACATCTTTCCCTTCAAGAAGCCTTTCGCTAAGGCTGTTCTTGTGGTATTGGCAAAGGGATATTTGGAAGCCCATAGAGGGCTATGGTGAAAAAGGAAATATCTTCCGTTCAAAACTGGAAAGAAGGTTTTTGAGAAACTGCTCTGTGTTCTGTTAATTCATCTCACAGAGTTACATCTTTCCCTGCAAGAAGCCTTTCGCTAAGTCTGTTCTTGTGGAATTGGTAAAGGGATATTTGGAAGCCCATAGAGGACTATGGTGAAAAAGGAAATATCTTCCGTTCAAAACTGGAAAGAAGCTTTCTGAGAAACTGCTCTGTGTTCTGTTGATTCATCTCACAGAGTTACATCTTTCCCTTCAAGAAGCCTTTCGCTAAGGCTGTTCTTGTGGAATTGGCAAAGGGATATTTGGAAGCCCTTAGAGGGCTATGGTGAAAAAGGAAATATCTTCCGTTGAAAACTGGAAAGAAGCTTTCTGGAAACTGCTCTGTGTTCTGTTAATTCATCTCACAGTGTTACATCTTTCCCTTCAAGAAGCCTTTCGCTAAGGCTGTTCTTGTGGAATTGGCAAAGGGATATTTTTAAGCCCATAGTGGGCTATGGGGAAAAGGAAATATCTTCCGTTGAAAACTGGAAAGAAGCTATCTGAGAAACTACTCTGTGTTCTGTTAATTCATCTCACAGTGTTACATCTTTCCCTTCAAGAACCCTTTCGCTAAGGCTGTTCTTGTGGAATTGGCAAAGGGATATTTGGAAGCCCATAGAGGGCTATGGTGAAAAAGGAAATATCTTCCGTTCAAAACTGGAAAGAAGCTTTCTGAGAAACTGCTCTGTGTTCTGTTAATTCATCTCACAGAGTTACATCTTTCCCTTCAAGAAGCCTTTCGCTAAGGCTGTTCTTTTGGAATTGGCAAAGGGATATTTGGAAGCCCATAGAAGGCTATGGTGAAAAAGGAAATATCTTCCGTTCAAAACTGGAAAGAAGCTTTCTGAGAAACTGCTCTGTGTTCTGTTAATTCATCTCACAGAGTTACATCTTACCCTTCAAGAAGCCTTTCGCTAACGCTGTTCTTGTGGAATTGGCAAAGGGATATTTGGAAGCCCATAGAGGGCTATGGTGAAAAAGGAAATATCTTCCGTTGAAAACTGGAAAGAAGCTTTCTGAGAAACTGCTCTGTGTTCTGTTAATTCATCTCACAGAGTTACATCTTTCCCTTCAAGAAGCCTTTCGCTAAGGCTGTTCTTGTGGAATTGGCAAAGGGATATTTGGAAGCCCATAGAGGGCTATGTTGAAAAAGGCAGTATCTTCCGTTGAAAACTGGAAAGAAGCTTTCTGGAAACTGCTCTGTGTTCTGTTAATTCATCTCACAGAGTTACATCTTTCCCTTCAAGAAGCCTTTCGCTAAGGCTGTTCTTGTGGAATTGGCAAAGGGATATTTGGAAGCCCATAGAAGGCTATGGTGAAAAAGGAAATATCTTCCGTTGAAAACTGGAAAGAAGCTATCTGAGAAACTGCTCTGTGTTCTGTGAATTCATCTCACAGAGTTACATCTTTCCCTTCAAGAAGCCTTTCGCTAAGGCTGTTCTTGTGGAATTGGCAAAGGGATATTTGGAAGCCCATAGAGGGCTATGGTGAAAAAGGAAATATCTTCCGTTCAAAACTGGAAAGAAGCTTTCTGAGAAACTGCTCTGTGTTCTGTTAATTCATCTCACAGAGTTACATCTTTCCCTTCAAGAAGCCTTTCGCTAAGGCTGTTCTTGTGGAATTGGCAAAGGGATATTTGGAAGCCCATAGAGGGCTATGGTGAAAAAGGAAATATCTTCCGTTCAAAACTGGAAAGAAGCTTTCTGAGAAACTGCTCTGTGTTCTGTTAATTCATCTCACAGAGTTACATCTATCCCTTCAAGAAGCCTTTCGCTAAGGCTGTTCTTGTGAAATTGGCAAAGGGATATTTGGAAGCCCATAGAGGGCTATGGTGAAAAAGGAAATATCTTCCGTTCAAAACTGGAAAGAAGCTTTCTGAGAAACTGCTCTGTGTTCGGTTAATTCATCTGACAGATTTACATCTTTCCCTTCAAGAAGCCTTTCGCAAAGGCTGTTCTTGTGGAATTGGCAAAGGGATATTTGGAAGCCCATAGAGGGCTTTGGTGAAAAAGGAAATATCTTCCGTTCAAAACTGGAAAGAAGCTTTCTGAGAAACTGCTCTGTGTTCTGTTCATTCATCTCACAGAGTTACATCTTTCCCTTCAAGAAGCCTTTCGCTAAGGCTGTTCTTGTGGAATTGGCAAAGGGATATTTCGAAGCCCATAGAGGGCTATGGTGAAAAAGGAAATATCTTCCGTTCAAAACTGGAAAGAAGCTTTCTGAGAAACTGCTCTGTGTTCTGTTAATTCATCTCACAGAGTTACATCTTTCCCTTCAAGAAGCCTTTTGCTAAGGCTGTTCTTGTGGAATTGGCAAAGGGATATTTGGAAGGCCATAGAGGGCTATGGTGAAAAAGGAAATATCTTCCGTTCAAAACTGGAAAGAAGCTTTCTGAGAAACTGCTCTGTGTTCTGTTAATTCATCTCACAGAGTTACATCTTACCCTTCAAGAAGCCTTTCGCTAAGGCTGTTCTTGTGGAATTGGCAAAGGGATATTTCGAAGCCCATAGAGGGCTATGGTGAAAAAGGAAATATCTTCCGTTCAAAATTGGAAAGAAGCTTTCTGAGAAACTGCTCTGTGTTCTGTTAATTCATCTCACAGAGTTACATCTTTCCCTTCAAGAAGCCTTTCGCTAAGGCTGTTCTTGTGGAATTGGCAACGGGATATTTGGAAGCCCATAGAGGGCTATGGTGAGAAAGGAAATATTTCCGTTCAAAACCAGAAAGAAGCTTTCTGAGAAACTACTCTGTGTTCTGTTAATTCATCTCACAGAGTTACATCTTTCCCTTCAAGAAGCCTTTCGCTAAGGCTGTTCTTGTGGAATTGGCAAAGGGATATTTGGAAGCCCATAGAGGGCTATGGTGAAAAAGGAAATATCTTCCGTTCAAAACTGGAAACAAGCTTTCTGAGAAACTGCTCTGTGTTCTGTGAATTCATCTCACAGAGTTACATCTTTCCCTTCAAGAAGCCTTTCGCTAAGGCTGTTCTTGTGGAATTGGCAAAGGGATATTTGGAAGGCCATAGAGGGCTATGGTGAAAAAGGAAATATCTTCCGTTCAAAACTGTAAAGAAGCTTTCTGAGAAACTGCTCTGTGTTCTGTTAATTCATCTCACAGAGATACATCTTTCCGTTCAAGAAGCCTTTCGCTAAGGCTGTTCTTGTGGAATTGGCAAAGGGATATTTGGAAGCCCATAGAGGGCTATGGTGAAAAAGGAAATATCTTCCGTTCAAAACTGGAAAGAAGCTTTCTGAGAAACTGCTCTGTGTTCTGTTAATTCATCTCACAGAGTTACATCTTTCCCTTCAAGAAGCCTTTCGCTAAGGCTGTTCTTGTGGAATTGGCAAAGGGATATTTGGAAGCCCATAGAGGGCTATGGTGAAAAAGGAAATACCTTCCGTTCAAAACTGGAAAGAAGCTTTCTGAGAAACTGCTCTGTGTTCTGTTAATTCATCTCACAGAGTTACATCTTTCCCTTCAAGAAGCCTTTCGCTAAGGCTGTTCTTGTGGAATTGGCAAAGGGATATTTGGAAGCCCATAGAGGGCTATGGTGAAAAAGGAAATATCTTCCGTTCAAAACTGGAAAGGAGCTTTCTGAGAAACTGCTCTGTGTTCTGTTAATTCATCTCACAGAGTTACATCTTTCCCTTCAAGAAGCCTTTCGCTAAGGCTGTCCTTGTGGAATTGGCAAAGGGATATTTGGAAGCCCATAGAGGGCTATGGTGAAAAAGGAAATATCTTCCGTTCAAAACTGAAAGAAGCTTTCTGAGAAACTGCTCTGTGTTCTGTTAATTCATCTCACAGAGTTACATCTTTCTCTTCAAGAAGCCTTTCGCTAAGGCTGTTCTTGTGGAATTGGCAAAGGGATATTGGGAAGCCCATAGAGGGCTATGGTGAAAAAGGAAATATCTTCCGTTCAAAACTGGAAAGAAGCTTTCTGAGAAACTGCTCTGTGTTCTGTTAATTCATCTCACAGAGTTACATCTTTCCCTTCAAGAAGCCTTTCCCTAAGGCTGTTCTTGTGGAATTGGCAAAGGGATATTTGGAAGCCCATAGAGGGCTATGGTGAAAAAGGAAATATCTTTCGTTCAAAACTGGAAAGAAGCTTTCTGAGAAACTGCTCTGTGTTCCGTTAATTCATCTCACAGAGTTACATCTTTCCCTTCAAGAAGCCTTTCGCTAAGGTTGTTCTTGTGGAATTGGCAAAGGGATATTTGGAAGCCCATAGAGGGCTATGGTGAAAAAGGAAATATCTTCCGTTCAAAACTGGAAAGAAGCTTTCTGAGAAACTGCTCTGTGTTCTGTTAATTCATCTCACAGAGTTACATCTTTCCCTTCAAGAAGCCTTTCGCTAAGGCTGTTCTTGTGGAATTGGCAAAGGGATATTTGGAAGCCCATAGATTGCTGTGGTGAAAAAGGAAATATCTTCCGTTCAAAACTGGAAAGAAGCTTTCTGAGAAACTGCTCTGTGTTCTGTTAATTCATCTCACAGAGTTACATCTTTCCCTTCAAGAAGCCTTTCGCTAAGGCTGTTCTTGTGGAATTGGCAAAGGGATATTTGGAAGCCCATAGAGGGCTATGGTGAAAAAGGAAATATCTTCCGTTCATAACTGGAAAGAAGCTTTCTGAGAAACTGCTCTGTGTTCTCTTAATTCATCTCACAGAGTTACATCTTTCCCTTCAAGAAGCCTTTCGCTAAGGCTGTTCTTGTGGAATTGGCAAAGGGATATTTGGAAGCCCATAGAGGGCTACGGTAAAAAAGGAAATATCTTCCGTTCAAAACTGGAAAGAAGCTTTCTGAGAAACTGCTCTGTGTTCTGTTAATTCAACTCACAGAGCTACATCTTTCCCTTCAAGAAGCCTTTCGCTAAGGCTGTTCTTGTGGAATAGGCAAAGGGATATTTGGAAGCCCATAGAGGGCTATGGTGAAAAAGGAAATATCTTCTGTTCAAAACTGGAAAGAAGCTTTCTGAGAAACTGCTCTGTGTTCTGTTCATTCATCTCACAGAGTTACATCTTTCCCTTCAAGAAGCCTTTCGCTAAGGCTGTTCTTGTGGAATTGACAAAGGGATATTCGAAAGCCCATAGAGGGCTATGGTGAAAAAGGAAATATCTTCCGTTCAAACCTGTAAAGAAGCTTTCTGAGAAACTGTTCTGTGTTCTGCTAATTCATCTCACAGAGTTACATCTTTCCCTTCAAGAAGCCTTTCGCTAAGGCTGTTCTTGTGGAATTGGCAAAGGGATATTTGGAAGCCCATAGAGGGCTATGGTGAAAAAGGAAATATCTTCCGTTCAAAACTGGAAAGAAGCTTTCTGAGAAACTGCTCTATGTTCTGTTCATTCATCTCAAAGAGTTACATTTTTCCCATCAAGAAGCCTTTCGCTAAGGCTGTTCTTGGGGAATGGCAAAGGGATATTTGGAAGCCCATAGAGCGCTATGGTGAAAAAGGAAATATCTTCCGTTCAAAACTGGAAAGAAGCTTTCTGAGAAACTGCTCTGTGTTCTGTTAATTCATCTCACAGAGTTACATCTTTCCCTTCAAGAAGCCTTTCGCTAAGGCTGTTCTTGTGGAATTGGCAAAGGGATATTTGGAAGCCCGTAGAGGGCTATGGTGAAAAAGGAAATATCTTCCGTTCAAAACTGGAAAGAAGCTTTCTGAGAAACTGCTCTGTGTTCTGTTAATTCATCTCACAGAGTTACATCTTTCCCTTCAAGAAGCCTTTCGCTAAGGCTGTTCTTGTGGAATTGGCAAAGGGATATTTGGAAGCCCATAGAGGGCTATGGTGAAAAAGGAAATATCTTCCGTTCAAAACTGGAAAGAAGCTTTCTGAGAAACTGCTCTGTGTTCTGTTAATTCATCTCACAGAGTTACATCTTACCCTTCAAGAAGCCTTTCGCTAAGGCTGTTCTTGTGGAATTGGCAAAGGGATATTTCGAAGCCCATAGAGGGCTATGGTAAAAAAGGAAATATCTTCCGTTCAAAACTGGAAAGAAGCTTTCTGAGAAACTGCTCTGTGTTCTGTTAATTCATCTCACAGAGTTACATCTTTCCCTTCAAGAAGCCTTTCGCTAAGGCTATTCTTGTGGAATTGGCAAAGGGATATTTGGAAGCCCATAGAGGGCTATGGTGAGAAAGGAAATATTTCCGTTGAAAACTGGAAAGAAGCTTTCTGAGAAACTACTCTGTGTTCTGTTAATTCATCTCACAGAGTTACATTTTTCCCTTCAAGAAGCCTTTCGCTAAGGCTGTTCTTGTGGAATTGGCAACGGGATATTTGGAAGCCCATAGAGGGCTATGGTGAGAAAGGAAATATTTCCGTTCAAAACTGGAAAGAAGCTTTCTGAGAAACTACTCTGTGTTCTGTTAATTCATCTCACAGAGTTACATCTTTCCCTTCAAGAAGCCTTTCGCTAAGGCTGTTCTTGTGGAATTGGCAAAGGGATATTTGGAAGCCCATAGAGGGCTATGGTGAAAAAGGAAATATCTTCCGTTCAAAACTGGAAACAAGCTTTCTGAGAAACTGCTCTGTGTTCTGTGAATTCATCTCACAGAGTTACATCTTTCCCTTCAAGAAGCCTTTCGCTAAGGCTGTTCTTGTGAAATTGGCAAAGGGATATTTGGAAGGCCATAGAGGGCTATGGTGAAAAAGGAAATATCTTCCGTTCAAAACTGTAAAGAAGCTTTCTGAGAAACTGCTCTGTGTTCTGTTAATTCATCTCACGGAGATACATCTTTCCGTTCAAGAAGCCTTTCGCTAAGGCTGTTCTTGTGGAATTGGCAAAGGGATATTTGGAAGCCCATAGAGGGCTATGGTGAAAAAGGAAATATCTTCCGTTCAAAACTGGAAAGAAGCTTTCTGAGAAACTGCTCTGTGTTCTGTTAATTCATCTCACAGAGTTACATCTTTCCCTTCAAGAAGCCTTTCGCTAAGGCTGTTCTTGTGGAATTGGCAAAGGGATATTTGGAAGCCCATAGAGGGCTATGGTGAAAAAGGAAATACCTTCCGTTCAAAACTGGAAAGAAGCTTTCTGAGAAACTGCTCTGTGTTCTGTTAATTCATCTCACAGAGTTACATCTTTCCCTTCAAGAAGCCTTTCGCTAAGGCTGTTCTTGTGGAATTGGCAAAGGGATATTTGGAAGCCCATAGAGGGCTATGGTGAAAAAGGAAATATCTTCCGTTCAAAACTGGAAAGAAGCTTTCTGAGAAACTGCTCTGTGTTCTGTTAATTCATCTCACAGAGTTACATCTTTCCCTTCAAGAAGCCTTTCGCTAAGGCTGTCCTTGTGGAATTGGCAAAGGGATATTTGGAAGCCCATAGAGGGCTATGGTGAAAAAGGAAATATCTTCCGTTCAAAACTGAAAGAATCTTTCTGAGAAACTGCTCTGTGTTCTGATAATTCATCTCACAGAGTTACATCTTTCTCTTCAAGAAGCCTTTCGCTAAGGCTGTTCTTGTGGAATTGGCAAAGGGATATTTGGAAGCCCATAGAGGGCTATGGTGAAAAAGGAAATATCTTCCGTTCAAAACTGGAAAGAAGCTTTCTGAGAAACTGCTCTGTGTTCTGTTAATTCATCTCACAGAGTTACATCTTTCCCTTCAAGAAGCCTTTCGCTAAGGCTGTTCTTGTGGAATTGGCAAAGGGATATTTGGAAGCCCATAGAGGTCTATGGTGAAAAAGGAAATATCTTTCGTTCAAAACTGGAAAGAAGCTTTCTGAGAAACTGCTCTGTGTTCCGTTAATTCTTCTCACAGAGTTACATCTTTCCCTTCAAGTAGCCTTTCGCTAAGGCTGTTCTTGTGGAATTGGCAAAGGGATATTTGGAAGCCCATAGAGGGCTATGGTGAAAAAGGAAATATCTTCCGTTCAAAACTGGAAAGAAGCTTTCTGAGAAACTGCTCTGTGTTCTGTTAATTCATCTCACAGAGTTACATCTTTCCCTTCAAGAAGCCTTTCGCTAAGGCTGTTCTTGTGGAATTGGCAAAGGGATATTTGGAAGCCCATAGATTGCTATGGTGAAAAAGGAAATATCTTCCGTTCAAAACTGGAAAGAAGCTTTCTGAGAAACTGCTCTGTGTTCTGTTAATTCATCTCACAGAGTTACATCTTTCCCTTCAAGAAGCCTTTCGCTAAGGCTGTTCTTGTGGAATTGGCAAAGGGATATTTGGAAGCCCATAGAGGGCTATGGTGAAAAAGGTAATATCTTCCGTTCAAAACTGGAAAGAAGCTTTCTGAGAAACTGCTCTGTGTTCTGTTAATTCATCTCACAGAGTTACATCTTACCCTTCAAGAAGCCTTTCGCTAAGGCTGTTCTTGTGGAATTGGCAAAGGGATATTTCGAAGCCCATAGAGGGCTATGGTAAAAAAGGAAATATCTTCCGTTCAAAACTGGAAAGAAGCTTTCTGAGAAACTGCTCTGTGTTCTGTTAATTCATCTCACAGAGTTACATCTTTCCCTTCAAGAAGCCTTTCGCTAAGGCTGTTCTTGTGGAATTGGCAAAGGGATATTTGGAAGCCCATAGAGGGCTATGGTGAGAAAGGAAATATTTCCGTTGAAAACTGGAAAGAAGCTTTCTGAGAAACTACTCTGTGTTCTGTTAATTCATCTCACAGAGTTACATCTTTCCCTTCAAGAAGCCTTTCGCTAAGGCTGTTCTTGTGGAATTGGCAACGGGATATTTGGAAGCCCATAGAGGGCTATGGTGAGAAAGGAAATATTTCCGTTCAAAACTGGAAAGAAGCTTTCTGAGAAACTACTCTGTGTTCTGTTAATTCATCTCACAGAGTTACATCTTTCCCTTCAAGAAGCCTTTCGCTAAGGCTGTTCTTGTGGAATTGGCAAAGGGATATTTGGAAGCCCATAGAGGGCTATGGTGAAAAAGGAAATATCTTCCGTTCAAAACTGGAAACAAGCTTTCTGAGAAACTGCTCTGTGTTCTGTGAATTCATCTCACAGAGTTTCATCTTTCCCTTCAAGAAGCCTTTCGCTAAGGCTGTTCTTGTGAAATTGGCAAAGGGATATTTGGAAGGCCAAAGAGGGCTATGGTGAAAAAGGAAATATCTTCCGTTCAAAACTGTAAAGAAGCTTTCTGAGAAACTGCTCTGTGTTCTGTTAATTCATCTCACGGAGATACATCTTTCCGTTCAAGAAGCCTTTCGCTAAGGCTGTTCTTGTGGAATTGGCAAAGGGATATTTGGAAGCCCATAGAGGGCTATGGTGAAAAAGGAAATATCTTCCGTTCAAAACTGGAAAGAAGCTTTCTGAGAAACTGCTCTGTGTTCTGTTAATTCATCTCACAGAGTTACATCTTTCCCTTCAAGAAGCCTTTCGCTAAGGCTGTTCTTGTGGAATTGGCAAAGGGATATTTGGAAGCCCATAGAGGGCTATGGTGAAAAAGGAAATACCTTCCGTTCAAAACTGGAAAGAAGCTTTCTGAGAAACTGCTCTGTGTTCTGTTAATTCATCTCACAGAGTTACATCTTTCCCTTCAAGAAGCCTTTCGCTAAGGCTGTTCTTGTGGAATTGGCAAAGGGATATTTGGAAGCCCATAGAGGGCTATGGTGAAAAAGGAAATATCTTCCGTTCAAAACTGGAAAGAAGCTTTCTGAGAAACTGCTCTGTGTTCTGTTAATTCATCTCACAGAGTTACATCTTTCCCTTCAAGAAGCCTTTCTCTAAGGCTGTTCTTGTGGAATTGGCAAAGGGATATTTGGAAGCCCATAGAGGGCTATGTTGAAAAAGGAAATATCTTCCGTTCAAAACTGGAAAGAAGCTTTCTGAGAAACTGCTCTGTGATCTGTTAATTCATCTCACAGAGTTACATCTTACCCTTCAGGAAGCCTTTCGCTAAGGCTGTTCTTGTGGAATTGGCAAAGGGATATTTCGAAGCCCATAGAGGGCTATGGTGAAAAAGGAAATATCTTCCGTTCAAAACTGGAAAGAAGCTTTCTGAGAAACTGCTCTGTGTTCTGTTAATTCATCTCACAGAGTTACATCTTTCCCTTCAAGAAGCCTTTCGCTAAAGCTGTTCTTGTGGAATTGGCAAAGGGATATTTGGAAGCCCATAGAGGGCTATGGTGAAAAAGGAAATATCTTCCGTTCAAAACTGGAAAGAAGCTTTCTGAGAAACTGCTCTGTGTTCTGTTAATTCATCTCACAGAGTTACATCTTTCCCTTCAAGAAGCCTTTATTTAAGGCTGTTCTTGTGGAATTGGCAAAGGGATATTTGGAAGCCCATAGAGGGTTATGGTGAAAAAGGAAATATCTTCCGTTCAAAACTGGAAAGAAGCTTTCTGAGAAACTGCTCTGTGTTCTGTTAATTCATCTCACAGAGTTACATCTTTCCCTTCAAGAAGCCTTTCGCTAAGGCTGTTCTTGTGGAATTGGCAAAGGGATATTTGGAAGCCCATAGAGGGCTATGGTGAAAAAGGAAATATCTTCCGTTCAAAACTGGAAAGAAGCTTTCTGAGAAACTGCTCTGTGTTCTGTTAATTCATCTCACAGAGTTACATCTTTCCCTTCAAGAAGCCTTTCGCTAAGGCTGTTCTTGTGGAATTGGCAAAGGGATATTTGGAAGCCCATAGAGGGCTATGGTGAAAAAGGAAATATCTTCCGTTCAAAACTGGAAAGAAGCTTTCTGAGAAACTGCTCTGTGTTCTGTTAATTCATCTCACAGAGTTACATCTTTCCCTTCAAGAAGCCTTTCGCTAAGGCTGTTCTTGTGGAATTGGCAAAGGGATATTTGGAAGCCCATAGAGGGCTATGGTGAAAAAGGAAATATCTTCCGTTCAAAACTGGAAAGAAGCTTTCTGAGAAACTGCTCTGTGTTCTGTTAATTCATCTCACAGAGTTATATCTTTCCCTTCAAGAAGCCTTTCGCTAAGGCTGTTCTTGTGGAAATGGCAAAGTGACATTTGGAAGCCCATAGAGGGCTATGGTGAAAAAGGAAATATCTTCCGTTCAAAACTGGAAAGAAGCTTTCTGAGAAACTGCTCTGTGTTCTGTTAATTCATCACACAGAGTTACATCCTTCCCTTCAAGAAGCCTTTCGCTAAGGCTGTTCTTTTGGAATTGGCAAAGGAATATTTGGAAGCCCATAGAGGGCTATGGTGAAAAAGGAAATATCTTCCGTTCAAACCTGGAAAGAAGCTTTCTGAGAATCTGCTCTGTGTTCTGTTAATTCATCTCACAGGGTTACATCTTTCCCTTCAGGAAGCCTTTCGCTAAGGCTGTTCTTGTGGAATTGGCAAAGAGATATTTGGAAGGCCATAGAGGGCTATGGTGAAAAAAGAAATATCTTCCGTTCAAAATTGGAAAGAAGCTTTCTGAGAAACTGCTCTGTGTTCTGTTAATTCATCTCACAGACTTACATCTTTCCCTTCAAGAAGCCTTTCGCTAAGGCTGTTCTTGTGGAATTGAAAGAGGGATATTTGGAAGCCCATAGAGGGCTATGGTGAAAAAGGAAATATCTTCCGTTTAAAACAGGAAAGAAGCTTTCTGAGAAACTGCTCTGTGTTCTGTTAATTCATCTCACAGAGTTACATCTTTCCCTTCAAGAAGCCTTTCGCTAAGGCTGTTCTTGTGGAATTGAAAGAGGGATATTTGGAAGCCCATAGAGGGCTATGGTGAAAAAGGAAATATCTTCCGTTCAAAACTGGAAAGAAGCTTTCTGAGAAACTGCTCTGTGTTCTGTTAATTCATCTAACAGAGTTACATCTTTCCCTTCAAGAAGCCTTTCGCAAAGGCTGTTCTTGTGGAATTGGCAAAGGGATATTTGGAAGACCATAGAGGGCTATGTTGAAAAAGGAAATATCTTCCGTTCAAAACTGGAAAGAAGCTTTCTGAGAAACTGCTCTGTGTTCTGTTAATTCATCTCAAAGAGTTACATCTTTCCCTTCAAGAAGCCTTTCGCTAAGGCTGTTCTTGTGCAATTGGCAAAGGGATATTTGGAAGCCCATAGAGGGCTATGGTGAAAAAGGAAATATCTTCCGTTCAAAACTGGAAAGAAGCTTTCTGAGAAACTGCTCTGTGTTCTGTTAATTCATCTCACAGAGTTACATCTTTCCCTTCAAGAAGCCTTTCGCTAAGGCTGTTCTTGTGGAATTGGCAAAGGGATATTTGGAAGCCCATAGAGGGTTATGGTGAAAAAGGAAATATCTTCCGTTCAAAACTGGAAAGAAGCTTTCTGAGAAACTGCTCTGTGTTCTGTTAATTCATCTCACAGAGTTACATCTTTCCCTTCAAGAAGCCTTTCGCTAAGGCTGTTCTTGTGGAATTGGCAAAGGGATATTTGGAAGCCCATAGAGGGCTATGGTGAAAAAGGAAATATCTTCCGTTCAAAACTGGAAAGAAGCCTTTTGAGAAACTGCTCTCTGTTCTGTTAATTCATCGCACAGAGTTACATCTTTCCCTTCAAGAAGCCTTTCTCTAAGGCTGTTCTTGTGGAATTGGCAAAGGGATATTTGGAAGCCCATAGAGGGCTATGTTGAAAAAGGAAATATCTTCCGTTCAAAACTGGAAAGAAGCTTTCTGAGAATCTGCTCTGTGTTCTGTTAATTCATCTCACAGGGTTACATCTTTCCCTTCAAGAAGCCTTTCGCTAAGGCTGTTCTTGTGGAATTGGCAAAGAGATATTTGGAAGGCCATAGAGGGCTATGGTGAAAAAAGAAATATCTTCCGTTCAAAATTGGAAAGAAGCTTTCTGAGAAACTGCTCTGTGTTCTGTTAATTCATCTCACAGAGTTACATCTTTCCCTTCAAGAAGCCTTTCGCTAAGGTTGTTCTTGGGGAATGGCAAAGGGATATTTGGAAGCCCATAGTGGGCTATGGTGAAAAAGGAAATATCTTCCCTTCAAAACTGGAAAGAAGCTTTCTGAGAAACTGCTCTGTGTTCTGTTAATTCATCTCACAGAGTTACATCTTTCCCTTCAAGAAGCCTTTCGCTAAGGCTGTTCTTGTGCAATTGGCAAAGGGATATTTGGAAGCCCATAGAGGGCTATGGTGAAAAAGGAAATATCTTCCGTTCAAAACTGGAAAGAAGCTTTCTGAGAAACTGCTCTGTGTTCTGTTAATTCATCTCACAGAGTTTCATCTTTCCCTTCAAGAAGCTTTTCGCTAAGGCTGTTCTTGTGGAATTGCAAAGGGATATTTGGAAGCCCATAGAGGGCTATGGTGAAAAAGGAAATATCTTCCGTTCAAAACTGAAAGAAGATTTCTGAGAAACTGCTCTGTGTTCTGTTAATTCATCTCACAGAGATACATCTTTCCCTTCAAGAAGCCTTTCGCTAAGGCTGTTCTTGTGGAATTGGCAAAGGGATATTTGGAAGCCCATAGAGGGCTATGGTGAAAAAGGAAATACCTTCCTTCCAAACCTATAAAGAAGCTTTCTGAGAAACTGCTCTGTTTTCTGTTAATTCATCTCACGGAATTACATCTTTCCCTTCAAGAAGCCTTAAGCTAAGGCTGTTCTTGTGGAATTGGCAATGTGACATTTGGAAGCCCATAGAGGGCTATGGTGAAAAAGGAAATATCTTCCGTTCAAAATTGGAAAGAAGCTTTCTGAGACACTGCTCTGTGTTCTGTTAATTCATCTCACAGAGTTACATCCTTCCCTTCAAGAAGCCTTTCGCTAAGGCTGTTCTTTTGGAATTGGCAAAGGAATATTTGGAATCCCATAGAGGGCTATGGTGAAAAAGGAAATATCTTCCGTTCAAACCTGGAAAGAAGCTTTCTGAGAATCTGCTCTGTGTTCTGTTAATTCATCTCACAGGGTTACATCTTTCCCTTCAAGAAGCCTTTCGCTAAGGCTGTTCTTGTGGAATTGGCAAAGAGATATTTGGAAGGCCATAGAGGGCTATGGTGAAAAAAGAAATATCTTCCGTTCAAAATTGGAAAGAAGCTTTCTGAGAAACTGCTCTGTGTTCTGTTAATTCATCTCACAGAGTTACATCTTTCCCTTCAAGAAGCCTTTCGCTAAGGTTGTTCTTGGGGAATGGCAAAGGGATATTTGGAAGCCCATAGTGGGCTATGGTGAAAAAGGAAATATCTTCCCTTCAAAACTGGAAAGAAGCTTTCTGAGAAACTGCTCTGTGTTCTGTTAATTCATCTCACAGAGTTACATCTTTCCCTTCAAGAAGCCTTTCGCTAAGGCTGTTCTTGTGCAATTGGCAAAGGGATATTTGGAAGCCCATAGAGGGCTATGGTGAAAAAGGAAATATCTTCCGTTCAAAATTGGAAAGAAGCTTTCTGAGAAACTGCTCTGTGTTCTGTTAATTCATCTCACAGAGTTTCATCTTTCCCTTCAAGAAGCCTTTCGCTAAGGCTGTTCTTGTGGAATTGCAAAGGGATATTTGGAAGCCCATAGAGGGCTATGGTGAAAAAGGAAATATCTTCCGTTCAAAACTGAAAGAAGCTTTCTGAGAAACTGCTCTGTGTTCTGTTAATTCATCTCACAGAGATACATCTTTCCCTTCAAGAAGCCTTTCGCTAAGGCTGTTCTTGTGGAATTGGCAAAGGGATATTTGGAAGCCCATAGAGGGCTGTGGTGAAAAAGGAAATATCTCCGTTCAAAACTGGAAAGAAGCTTTCTGAGAAACTGCTCTGTGTTCTGTTAATTCATCTCACAGAGTTACATCTTTCCCTTCAAAAAGCCTTTCGCTAAGGCTGTTCTTGTGGAATTGGCAAAGGGATATTTGGAAGCCCATAGAGGGCTATGGTGAAAAAGAAAATATCTTCCGTTCAAAACTGGAAAGAAGCTTTCTGAGAAACTGCTCTGTGTTCTGTTAATTCATCTCACAGAGTTACATCTTTCCCTTCAAGAAGACTTTCGCTAAGGCTGTTCTTGTGGAATTGGCAAAGGGATATTTGGAAGCCCATAGAGGGTTATGGTGAAAAAGGAAATATCTTCCGTTCAAAACTGGAAAGAAGCTTTCTGAGAAACTGCTCTGTGTTCTGTTAATTCATCTCACAGAGTTACATCTTTCCCTTCAAGAAGCCTTTCGCTAAGGCTGTTCTTGTGGAATTGGCAAAGGGATATTTGGAAGCCCATAGAGGGCTATGGTGAAAAAGGAAATATCTTCCGTTCAAAACTGGAAAGAAGCCTTTTGAGAAACTGCTCTGTGTTCTGTTAATTCATCGCACAGAGTTACATCTTTCCCTTCAAGAAGCCTTTCTCTAAGGCTGTTCTTGTGGAATTGGCAAAGGGATATTTGGAAGCCCATAGAGGGCTATGTTGAAAAAGGAAATATCTTCCGTTCAAAACTGGAAAGAAGCTTTCTGAGAAACTGCTCTGTGATCTGTTAATTCATCTCACAGAGTTACATCTTACCCTTCAGGAAGCCTTTCGCTAAGGCTGTTCTTGTGGAATTGGCAAAGGGATATTTCGAAGCCCATAGAGGGCTATGGTGAAAAAGGAAATATCTTCCGTTCAAAACTGGAAAGAAGCTTTCTGAGAAACTGCTCTGTGTTCTGTTAATTCATCTCACAGAGTTACATCTTTCCCTTCAAGAAGCCTTTCGCTAAAGCTGTTCTTGTGGAATTGGCAAAGGGATATTTGGAAGCCCATAGAGGGCTATGGTGAAAAAGGAAATATCTTCCGTTCAAAACTGGAAAGAAGCTTTCTGAGAAACTGCTCTGTGATCTGTTAATTCATCTCACAGAGTTACATCTTACCCTTCAGGAAGCCTTTCGCTAAGGCTGTTCTTGTGGAATTGGCAAAGGGATATTTCGAAGCCCATAGAGGGCTATGGTGAAAAAGGAAATATCTTCCGTTCAAAACTGGAAAGAAGCTTTCTGAGAAACTGCTCTGTGTTCTGTTAATTCATCTCACAGAGTTACATCTTTCCCTTCAAGAAGCCTTTCGCTAAAGCTGTTCTTGTGGAATTGGCAAAGGGATATTTGGAAGCCCATAGAGGGCTATGGTGAAAAAGGAAATATCTTCCGTTCAAAACTGGAAAGAAGCTTTCTGAGAAACTGCTCTGTGTTCTGTTAATTCATCTCACAGAGTTACATCTTTCCCTTCAAGAAGCCTTTCGCTAAGGCTGTTCTTGTGGAATTGGCAAAGGGATATTTGGAAGCCCATAGAGGGCTATGGTGAAAAAGGAAATATCTTCCGTTCAAAACTGGAAAGAAGCTTTCTGAGAAACTGCTCTGTGTTCTGTTAATTCATCTCACAGAGTTACATCTTTCCCTTCAAGAAGCCTTTATTTAAGGCTGTTCTTGTGGAATTGGCAAAGGGATATTTGGAAGCCCATAGAGGGTTATGGTGAAAAAGGAAATATCTTCCGTTCAAAACTGGAAAGAAGCTTTCTGAGAAACTGCTCTGTGTTCTGTTAATTCATCTCACAGAGTTACATCTTTCCCTTCAAGAAGCCTTTCGCTAAGGCTGTTCTTGTGGAATTGGCAAAGGGATATTTGGAAGCCCATAGAGGGCTATGGTGAAAAAGGAAATATCTTCCGTTCAAAACTGGAAAGAAGCTTTCTGAGAAACTGCTCTGTGTTCTGTTAATTCATCTCACAGAGTTACATCTTTCCCTTCAAGAAGCCTTTCGCTAAGGCTGTTCTTGTGGAATTGGCAAAGGGATATTTGGAAGCCCATAGAGGGCTATGGTGAAAAAGGAAATATCTTCCGTTCAAAACTGGAAAGAAGCTTTCTGAGAAACTGCTCTGTGTTCTGTTAATTCATCTCACAGAGTTATATCTTTCCCTTCAAGAAGCCTTTCGCTAAGGCTGTTCTTGTGGAAATGGCAAAGTGACATTTGGAAGCCCATAGAGGGCTATGGTGAAAAAGGAAATATCTTCCGTTCAAAACTGGAAAGAAGCTTTCTGAGAAACTGCTCTGTGTTCTGTTAATTCATCTCACAGAGTTACATCCTTCCCTTCAAGAAGCCTTTCGCTAAGGCTGTTCTTTTGGAATTGGCAAAGGAATATTTGGAAGCCCATAGAGGGCTATGGTGAAAAAGGAAATATCTTCCGTTCAAACCTGGAAAGAAGCTTTCTGAGAATCTGCTCTGTGTTATGTTAATTCATCTCACAGGGTTACATCTTTCCCTTCAGGAAGCCTTTCGCTAAGGCTGTTCTTGTGGAATTGGCAAAGAGATATTTGGAAGGCCATAGAGGGCTATGGTGAAAAAAGAAATATCTTCCGTTCAAAATTGGAAAGAAGCTTTCTGAGAAACTGCTCTGTGTTCTGTTAATTCATCTCACAGACTTACATCTTTCCCTTCAAGAAGCCTTTCGCTAAGGCTGTTCTTGTGGAATTGAAAGAGGGATATTTGGAAGCCCATAGAGGGCTATGGTGAAAAAGGAAATATCTTCCGTTTAAAACAGGAAAGAAGCTTTCTGAGAAACTGCTCTGTGTTCTGTTAATTCATCTCACAGAGTTACATCTTTCCCTTCAAGAAGCCTTTCGCTAAGGCTGTTCTTGTGGAATTGAAAGAGGGATATTTGGAAGCCCATAGAGGGCTATGGTGAAAAAGGAAATATCTTCCGTTCAAAACTGGAAAGAAGCTTTCTGAGAAACTGCTCTGTGTTCTGTTAATTCATCTCACAGAGTTACATCTTTCCCTTCAAGAAGCCTTTCGCTAAGGCTGTTCTTGTGGAATTGGCAAAGGGATATTTGGAAGCCCATAGAGGGCTATGGTGAAAAAGGAAATATCTTCCGTTCAAAACTGGAAAGAAGCTTTCTGAGAAACTGCTCTGTGTTCTGTTAATTCATCTCACAGAGTTACATCTTTCTCTTCAAGAAGCCTTTGGCTAAGGCTGTTCTTGTGGAATAGGCAAAGGGATATTTGGAAGCCCATAGAGGGCTATGGTGAAAAAGGAAATATCTTCCGTTGAAAACTGGAAAGAAATTTTCTGAGAAACTGCTCTGTGTTCTGTTAATTCATCTCACAGAGTTACATCTTTCCCTTCAAGAAGCCTTTCGCTAAGGCTGTTCTTGTGGAATTGGCAAAGGGATATTTGGAAGACCATAGAGGGCTATGGTGAAAAAGGAAATATCTTCCGTTCAAAACTGGAAAGAAGCTTTCTGAGAAACTGCTCTGTGTTCTGTTAATTCATCTCACAGAGTTACATCTTTCCCTTCAAGAAGTCTTTCCCTAAGGCTGTTCTTGTGGAAATGGCAAAGGGATATTTGGAAGCCCATAGAGGGCTATGGTGAAAAAGGAAATATCTTCCGTTCAAAACTGGAAAGAAGCTTTCTGAGAAACTGCTCTGTGTTCTGTTAATTCATCTCACAGAGTTACATCTTTCCCTTCAGGATACCTTTCGCTAAGGCTGTTCTTGTATAATTAGCAAAGGGATATTTGGAAGCCCATAGAGGGCTACGGTGAAAAAGGAAATATCTTCCGTTCAAAACTGGAAAGAAGCTTTCTGAGAATCTGTTCTATGTTCTGTAAATTCATCTCACAGAGTTACATCTTTCCCTTCAAGAAGCCTTTCGCTAAGGCTGTTCTTGTGGAATTGGCAAAGGGATATTTGGAAGCCCATAGAGGGCTATGGTGAAAAAGGAAATATCTTCCGTTCAAAACTGGAAAGAAGCTTTCTGAGAAACTGCTCTGTGTTCTGTTAATTCATCTCACAGAGTTACATCTTTCCCTTCAAGAAGCCTTTCGCTAAGGCTGTTCTTGTGGAATTGGCAAAGGGATATTTGGAAGCCCATAGAGGGCTATGGGGAAAAAGGAAATATCTTCCGTTCAAAACTGGAAAGAAGCATTCTGGGAAACTGCTCTGTGTTCTGTTAATTCATCTCACAGAGTTACATCTTTCCCTTCAAGAAACCTTTCTCTAAGGCTGTTCTTGTGGAATTGGCAAAGGGATATTTGGAAGCCCATAGAGGGCTATGGTGAAAAAGGAAATATCTTCCGTTCAAAACTGGAAAGAAGCTTTCTGAGAAACTGCTCTGTGTTCTGTTAATTCATCTCACAGAGTTACATCTTTCCCTTCAAGAAGCCTTTCGCTAAGGCTGTTCTTGTGGAATTGGCAAAGGGATATTTGGAAGCCCATAGAGGGCTATGGTGAAAAAGAAAATATCTTCCGTTCAAAACTGGAAAGAAGCTTTATGAGAAACTGCTCTGTGTTCTGTTAATTCATCTCACAGAGTTACATCTTTCCCTACAAGAAGCCTTTCGCTAAGGCTGTTCTTGTGGAATTGGTAAAGGGATATTTGGAAGCCCATAGAGGGCTATGGGGAAAAAGGAAATATCTTCCGTTCAGAACTGGAAAGAAGCTTTCTGAGAAACTTCTCTGTGTTCTGTTAATTCATCTCACAGAGTTACATCTTTCCCTTCAAGAAGCCTTTCGCTAAGGCTGTTCTTGTGGAATTGGCAAAGGGATATTTGGAAGCCCATAGAGGGCTATGGTGAAAAAGGAAATATCTTCCGTTCAAAACTGGAAAGAAGCTTTCTGAGAAACTGCTCTGTGTTCTGTTAATTCATCTAACAGAGTTACATCTTTCCCTTCAAGAAGCCTTTCGCAAAGGCTGTTCTTGTGGAATTGGCAAAGGGATATTTGGAAGACCATAGAGGGCTATGTTGAAAAAGGAAATATCTTCCGTTCAAAACTGGAAAGAAGCTTTCTGAGAAACTGCTCTGTGTTCTGTTAATTCATCTCAAAGAGTTACATCTTTCCCTTCAAGAAGCCTTTCGCTAAGGCTGTTCTTGTGGAATTGGCAAAGGGATATTTGGAAGCCCATAGAGGGCTATGGTGAAAAAGGAAATATCTTCCGTTCAAAACTGGAAAGAAGCCTTTTGAGAAACTGCTCTCTGTTCTGTTAATTCATCGCACAGAGTTACATCTTTCCCTTCAAGAAGCCTTTCTCTAAGGCTGTTCTTGTGGAATTGGCAAAGGGATATTTGGAAGCCCATAGAGGGCTATGGTGAAAAAGGAAATATCTTCCGTTCAAAACTGGAAAGAAGCTTTCTGAGAAACTGCTCTGTGTTCTGTTAATTCATCTCACAGAGTTACATCTTTCCCTTCAAGAAGCCTTTCGCTAAGGCTGTTCTTGTGGAATTGGCAAAGGGATATTTGGAAGCCCATAGAGGGCTATGGTGAAAAAGGAAATATCTTCCGTTCAAAACTGGAAAGAAGCTTTCTGAGAAACTGCTCCGTGTTCTGTTAATTCATCTCACAGAGTTACATCTTTCCCTTCAAGAAGCCTTTCGCTAAGGCTGTTCTTGTGCAATTGGCAAAGGGATATTTGGAAGCCCATAGAGGGCTATGGTGAAAAAGGAAATATCTTCAGTTCAAAACTGGAAAGAAGCTTTCTGAGAAACTGCTCTGTGTTCTGTTAATTCATCTCACAGAGTTACATCTTTCCCTTCAAGAAGCCTTTCGCTAAGGTGTTCTTGTGGAATTGGCAAAGGGATATTTGGAAGCCCATAGAGGGCTATGGTGAAAAAGGAAATATCTTCCGTTCAAAACTGGAAAGAAGCTTTCTGAGAAACTGCTCTGTGTTCTGTTAATTCATCTCACAGAGTTACATCTTTCCCTTCAAGAAGCCTTTCGCTAAGGCTGTTCTTGTGGAATTGGCAAAGGGATATTTGGAAGCCCATAGAGGGCTTTGGTGAAAAAGGAAATATCTTCCGTTCAAAACTGGAAAGAAGCTTTCTGAGAAACTGCTCTGTGTTCTGTTCATTCATCTCACAGAGTTACATCTTTCCCTTCAAGAAGCCTTTCGCTAAGGCTGTTCTTGTGGAATTGGCAAAGGGATATTTCGAAGCCCATAGAGGGCTATGGTGAAAAAGGAAGTATCTTCCGCTGAAAACTGGAAATTAACTTTCTGGAAACTGCTCTGTGTTCTGTTAATTCATCTCACAGAGTTACATCTTTCCCTTCAAGAAGCCTTTCGCTAAGGCTGTTCTTGTGGAATTGGCAAAGGGATATTTGGAAGCCCATAGAGGGCTAGGGTGAAAAAGGAAATATCTTCCGTTGAAAACTGGAAAGAAGCTATCTGAGAAACTGCTCTGTGTTCTGTTAATTCATCTCACAGAGTTACATCTTTCCCTTCAAGAAGCCTTTCGCTAAGGCTGTTCTTGTGGAATTCTCAAAGGGATATTTCGAAGCCCATAGAGGGCTGTGGTGAAAAAGGAAATATCTTCCGTTCAAAACTGGAAAGAAGCCTTTTGAGAAACTGCTCTGTGTTCTGTTAATTCATCGCACAGAGTTACATCTTTCCCTTCAAGAAGCCTTTCGCTAAGGCTGTTCTTGTGGAATTGGCAAAGGGATATTTGGAAGCCCCTAGAATGCTCTGGTGAAAAAGGAAATATCTTCCGTTCAAAACTGGAAAGAAGCTTTCTGAGAAACTGCTCTGTGTTCTGTTGATTCATCTCACAGAGTTACATCTTTCCCTTCAAGAAGCCTTTCGCTAAGGCTGTTCTTGTGGAATTGAAAGAGGGATATTTGGAAGCCCATAGAGGGCTATGGTGAAAAAGGAAATATCTTCCGTTTAAAACAGGAAAGAAGCTTTCTGAGAAACTGCTCTGTGTTCTGTTAATTCATCTCACAGAGTTATATCTTTCCCTTCAAGAAGCCTTTCGCTAAGGCTGTTCTTGTGGAATTGAAAGAGGGATATTTGGAAGCCCATAGAGGGCTATGGTGAAAAAGGAAATATCTTCCGTTCAAAACTGGAAAGAAGCTTTCTGAGAAACTGCTCTGTGTTCTGTTAATTCATCTCACAGAGTTACATCTTTCCCTTCAAGAAGCCTTTCGCTAAGCCTGTTCTTGTGGAATTGGCAAAGGGATATTTGGAAGCCCATAGAGGGCTATGGTGAAAAAGGAAATATCTTCCGTTCAAAACTGGAAAGAAGCTTTCTGAGAAACTGCTCTGTGTTCTGTTAATTCATCTCACAGAGTTACATCTTTCTCTTCAAGAAGCCTTTGGCTAAGGCTGTTCTTGTGGAATAGGCAAAGGGATATTTGGAAGCCCATAGAGGGCTATGGTGAAAAAGGAAATATCTTCCGTTGAAAACTGGAAAGAAGCTTTCTGAGAAACTGCTCTGTGTTCTGTTAATTCATCTCACAGAGTTACATCTTTCCCTTCAAGAAGCCTTTCGCTAAGGCTGTTCTTGTGGAATTGGCAAAGGGATATTTGGAAGCCCATAGAGGGCTATGGTGAAAAAGGAAATATCTTCCGTTCAAAACTGGAAAGAAGCTTTCTGAGAAACTGCTCTGTGTTCTGTTAATTCATCTCACAGAGTTACATCTTTCCCTTCAAGAAGTCTTTCGCTAAGGCTGTTCTTGTGGAATTGGCAAAGGGATATTTGGAAGCCCATAGAGGGCTATGGTGAAAAAGGAAATATCTTCCGTTCAAAACTGGAAAGAAGCTTTCTGAGAAACTGCTCTGTGTTCTGTTAATTCATCTCACAGAGTTACATCTTTCCCTTCAAGATGCCTTTCGCTAAGGCTGTTCTTGTGGAATTGGCAAAGGGATATTTGGAAGCCCATAGCGGGCTATGGTGAAAAAGGAAATATCTTCCGTTCAAAACTGGAAAGAAGCTTTCTGAGAAACTGCTCTGTGTTCTGTTAATTCATCTCACAGAGTTACATCTTTCCCTTCAAGATACCTTTCGCTAAGGCTGTTCTTGTATAATTAGCAAAGGGATATTTGGAAGCCCATAGAGGGCTACGGTGAAAAAGGAAATATCTTCCGTTCAAAACTGGAAAGAAGCTTTCTGAGAATCTGTTCTATGTTCTGTAAATTCATCTCACAGAGTTACATCTTTCCCTTCAAGAAGCCTTTCGCTAAGGCTGTTCTTCTGGAATTGGCAAAGGGATATTTGGAAGCCCATAGAGGGTTATGGTGAAAAAGGAAATATCTTCCGTTCAAAACTGGAAAGAAGCTTTCTGAGAAACTGCTCTGTGTTCTGTTCATTCATCTCACAGAGTTACATCTTTCCCTTCAAGAAGCCTTTAGCTAAGGCTGTTCTTGTGGAATTGGCAAAGGGATATTTGGAAGCCCATAGAGGGCTATGGTGAAAAAGGAAATATCTTCCGTTCAAAACTGGAAAGAAGCTTTCTGAGAAACTGCTCTGTGTTCTGTTAATTCATCTCACAGAGTTACATCTTTCCCTTCAAGAAGCCTTTCGCTAAGGCTGTTCTTGTGGAATTGGCAAAGGGATATTTGGAAGCCCACAGAGGGCTATGGTGAAAAAGGAAATATCTTCCGTTCAAAACTGGAAAGAAGCTTTCTGAGAAACTGCTCTGTGTTCTGTTAATTCATCTAACAGAGTTACATCTTTCCCTTCAAGAAGCCTTTCGCAAAGGCTGTTCTTGTGGAATTGGCAAAGGGATATTTGGAAGACCATAGAGGGCTATGGTGAAAAAGGAAATATCTTCCGTTCAAAACTGGAAAGAAGCTTTCTGAGAAACTGCTCTGTGTTCTGTTAATTCATCTCACAGAGTTACATCTTTCCCTTCAAGAAGCCTTTCGCTAAGGCTGTTCTTGTGGAATTGGCAAAGGGATATTTGGAAGCCCATAGAGGGCTATGGTGAAAAAGGAAATATCTTCCGTTCAAAACTGGAAAGAAGCTTTCTGAGAAACTGCTCTGTGTTCTGTTAATTCATCTCACAGAGTTTCATCTTTCCCTTCAAGAAGCCTTTCGCTAAGGCTGTTCTTGTGGAATTGCAAAGGGATATTTGGAAGCCCATAGAGGGCTATGGTGAAAAAGGAAATATCTTCCGTTCAAAACTGAAAGAAGCTTTCTGAGAAACTGCTCTGTGTTCTGTTAATTCATCTCACAGAGATACATCTTTCCCTTCCAGAAGCCTTTCGCTAAGGCTGTTCTTGTGGAATTGGCAAAGGGATATTTGGAAGCCCATAGAGGGCTATGTTGAAAAAGGAAATATCTTCCGTTCAAAACTGGAAAGAAGCTTTCTGAGAAACTGCTCTGTGTTCTGTTAATTCATCTCACAGAGTTACATCTTTCCCTTCAAAAAGCCTTTCGCTAAGGCTGTTCTTGTGGAATTGGCAAAGGGATATTTGGAAGCCCATAGAGGGCTATGGTGAAAAAGGAAATATCTTCCGTTCAAAACTGGAAAGAAGCTTTCTGAGAAACTGCTCTGTGTTCTGTTAATTCATCTCACAGAGTTAAATCTTTCCCTTCAAGGAGCCTTTGGCTAAGGCTGTTCTTGTGGAATTGGCAAAGGGATATTTCGAAGCCCATAGAGGGCTATGGTGAAAAAGGAAATATCTTCCGTTCAAAACTGGAAAGAAGCCTTTTGAGAAACTGCTCTGTGTTCTGTTAATTCATCGCACAGAGTTACATCTTTCCCTTCAAGAAGCCTTTCGCTAAGGCTGTTCTTGTGGAATTGGCAAAGGGATATTTGGAAGCCCCTAGAGGGCTATGGTGAAAAAGGAAATATCTTCCGTTCAAAACTGGAAAGAAGCTTTCTGAGGAACTGCTCTGTGTTCTGTTGATTCATCTCACAGAGTTACATCTTTCCCTTCAAGAAGCCTTTCGCTAAGGCTGTTCTTGTGGAATTGAAAGAGGGATATTTGGAAGCCCATAGAGGGCTATGGTGAAAAAGGAAATATCTTCCGTTTAAAACAGGAAAGAAGCTTTCTGAGAAACTGCTCTGTGTTCTGTTAATTCATCTCACAGAGTTACATCTTTCCCTTCAAGAAGTATTTCGCTAAGGCTGTTCTTGTGGAATTGAAAGAGGGATATTTGGAAGCCCATAGAGGGCTATGGTGAAAAAGGAAATATCTTCCGTTCAAAACTGGAAAGAAGCTTTCTGAGAAACTGCTCTGTGTTCTGTTAATTCATCTCACAGAGTTACATCTTTCCCTTCAAGAAGCCTTTCGCTAAGCCTGTTCTTGTGGAATTGGCAAAGGGATATTTGGAAGCCCATAGAGGGCTATGGTGCAAAAGGAAATATCTTCCGTTCAAAACTGGAAAGAAGCTTTCTGAGAAACTGCTCTGTGTTCTGTTAATTCATCTCACAGAGTTACATCTTTCTCTTCAAGAAGCCTTTGGCTAAGTCTGTTCTTGTGGAATAGGCAAAGGGATATTTGGAAGCCCCTAGAGGGCTATGGTGAAAAAGGAAATATCTTCCGTTGAAAACTGGAAAGAAGCTTTCTGAGAAACTGCTCTGTGTTCTGTTAATTCATCTCACAGAGTTACATCTTTCCCTTCAAGAAGCCTTTCGCTAAGGCTGTTCTTGTGTAACTGGCAAAGTGATATTTGGAAGCCCATAGAGGGCTATGGTGAAAAAGGAAATATCTTCCGTTCAAAACTGGAAAGAAGCTTTCTGAGAAACTGCTCTGTGTTCTGTTAATTCATTTCACAGAGTTACATCTTTCCCTTCAAGAAGTCTTTCGCTAAGGCTGTTCTTGTGGAATTGGCAAAGGGATATTTGGAAGCCCATAGAGGGCTATGGTGAAAAAGGAAATATCTTCCGTTCAAAACTGGAAAGAAGCTTTCTGAGAAACTGCTCTGTGTTCTGTTAATTCATCTCACAGAGTTACATCTTTCCCTTCAAGATGCCTTTCGCTAAGGCTGTTCTTGTGGAATTGGCAAAGGGATATTTGGAAGCCCATAGAGGGCTGTGGTGAAAAAGGAAATATCTTCCGTTCAAAACTGGAAAGAAGCTTTCTGAGAAACTGCTCTGTGTTCTGTTAATTCATCTCACAGAGTTACATCTTTCCCTTCAAGATACCTTTCGCTAAGGCTGTTCTTGTATAATTAGCAAAGGGATATTTGGAAGCCCATAGAGGGCTACGGTGAAAAAGGAAATATCTTCCGTTCAAAACTGGAAAGAAGCTTTCTGAGAATCTGTTCTATGTTCTGTAAATTCATCTCACAGAGTTACATCTTTCCCTTCAAGAAGCCTTTCGCTAAGGCTGTTCTTCTGGAATTGGCAAAGGGATATTTGGAAGCCCATAGAGGGTTATGGTGAAAAAGGAAATATCTTCCGTTCAAAACTGGAAAGAAGCTTTCTGAGAAACTGCTCTGTGTTCTGTTCATTCATCTCACAGAGTTACATCTTTCCCTTCAAGAAGCCTTTAGCTAAGGCTGTTCTTGTGGAATTGGCAAAGGGATATTTGGAAGCCCATAGAGGGCTATGGTGAAAAAGGAAATATCTTCCGTTCAAAACTGGAAAGAAGCTTTCTGAGAAACTGCTCTGTGTTCTGTTAATTCATCTCACAGAGTTACATCTTTCCCTTCAAGAAGCCTTTCGCTAAGGCTGTTCTTGTGGAATTGGCAAAGGGATATTTGGAAGCCCATAGAGGGCTATGGTGAAAAAGGAAATATCTTCCGTTCAAAACTGGAAAGAAGCTTTCTGAGAAACTGCTCTGTGTTCTGTTAATTCATCTCACAGAGTTTCATCTTTCCCTTCAAGAAGCCTTTCGCTAAGGCTGTTCTTGTGGAATTGCAAAGGGATATTTGGAAGCCCATAGAGGGCTATGGTGAAAAAGGAAATATCTTCCGTTCAAAACTGAAAGAAGCTTTCTGAGAAACTGCTCTGTGTTCTGTTAATTCATCTCACAGAGATACATCTTTCCCTTCCAGAAGCCTTTCGCTAAGGCTGTTCTTGTGGAATTGGCAAAGGGATATTTGGAAGCCCATAGAGGGCTATGTTGAAAAAGGAAATATCTTCCGTTCAAAACTGGAAAGAAGCTTTCTGAGAAACTGCTCTGTGTTCTGTTAATTCATCTCACAGAGTTACATCTTTCCCTTCAAAAAGCCTTTCGCTAAGGCTGTTCTTGTGGAATTGGCAAAGGGATATTTGGAAGCCCATAGAGGGCTATGGTGAAAAAGGAAATATCTTCCGTTCAAAACTGGAAAGAAGCTTTCTGAGAAACTGCTCTGTGTTCTGTTAATTCATCTCACAGAGTTACATCTTTCCCTTCCAGAAGCCTTTCGCTAAGGCTGTTCTTGTGGAATTGGCAAAGGGATATTTGGAAGCCCATAGAGGGCTATGGTGAAAAAGGAAATATCTTCCGTTCAAAACTGGAAAGAAGCTTTCTGAGAAACTGCTCTGTGTTCTGTTAATTCATCTCACAGAGTTAAATCTTTCCCTTCAAGAAGCCTTTGGCTAAGGCTGTTCTTGTGGAATTGGCAAAGGGATATTTCGAAGCCCATAGAGGGCTATGGTGAAAAAGGAAATATCTTCCGTTCAAAACTGGAAAGAAGCCTTTTGAGAAACTGCTCTGTGTTCTGTTAATTCATCGCACAGAGTTACATCTTTCCCTTCAAGAAGCCTTTCGCTAAGGCTGTTCTTGTGGAATTGGCAAAGGGATATTTGGAAGCCCCTAGAGGGCTATGGTGAAAAAGGAAATATCTTCCGTTCAAAACTGGAAAGAAGCTTTCTGAGGAACTGCTCTGTGTTCTGTTGATTCATCTCACAGAGTTACATCTTTCCCTTCAAGAAGCCTTTCGCTAAGGCTGTTCTTGTGGAATTGAAAGAGGGATATTTGGAAGCCCATAGAGGGCTATGGTGAAAAAGGAAATATCTTCCGTTTAAAACAGGAAAGAAGCTTTCTGAGAAACTGCTCTGTGTTCTGTTAATTCATCTCACAGAGTTACATCTTTCCCTTCAAGAAGTATTTCGCTAAGGCTGTTCTTGTGGAATTGAAAGAGGGATATTTGGAAGCCCATAGAGGGCTATGGTGAAAAAGGAAATATCTTCCGTTCAAAACTGGAAAGAAGCTTTCTGAGAAACTGCTCTGTGTTCTGTTAATTCATCTCACAGAGTTACATCTTTCCCTTCAAGAAGCCTTTCGCTAAGCCTGTTCTTGTGGAATTGGCAAAGGGATATTTGGAAGCCCATAGAGGGCTATGGTGCAAAAGGAAATATCTTCCGTTCAAAACTGGAAAGAAGCTTTCTGAGAAACTGCTCTGTGTTCTGTTAATTCATCTCACAGAGTTACATCTTTCTCTTCAAGAAGCCTTTGGCTAAGTCTGTTCTTGTGGAATAGGCAAAGGGATATTTGGAAGCCCCTAGATGGCTATGGTGAAAAAGGAAATATCTTCCGTTGAAAACTGGAAAGAAGCTTTCTGAGAAACTGCTCTGTGTTCTGTTAATTCATCTCACAGAGTTACATCTTTCCCTTCAAGAAGCCTTTCGCTAAGGCTGTTCTTGTGTAACTGGCAAAGTGATATTTGGAAGCCCATAGAGGTCTATGGTGAAAAAGGAAATATCTTCCGTTCAAAACTGGAAAGAAGCTTTCTGAGAAACTGCTCTGTGTTCTGTTAATTCATTTCACAGAGTTACATCTTTCCCTTCAAGAAGTCTTTCGCTAAGGCTGTTCTTGTGGAATTGGCAAAGGGATATTTGGAAGCCCATAGAGGGCTATGGTGAAAAAGGAAATATCTTCCGTTCAAAACTGGAAAGAAGCTTTCTGAGAAACTGCTCTGTGTTCTGTTAATTCATCTCACAGAGTTACATCTTTCCCTTCAAGATGCCTTTCGCTAAGGCTGTTCTTGTGGAATTGGCAAAGGGATATTTGGAAGCCCATAGAGGGCTGTGGTGAAAAAGGAAATATCTTCCGTTCAAAACTGGAAAGAAGCTTTCTGAGGAACTGCTCTGTGTTCTGTTAATTCATCTCACAGAGTTACATCTTTCCCTTCAAGAAGCCTTTCGCTAAGGCTGTTCTTGTGGAATTGGCAAAGGGATATTTGGAAGCCCATAGAGGGCTATGGGGAAAAAGGAAATATCTTCCGTTCAAAACTGGAAAGAAGCATTCTGGGAAACTGCTCTGTGTTCTGTTAATTCATCTCACAGAGTTACATCTTTCCCTTCAAGAAACCTTTCTCTAAGGCTGTTCTTGTGGAATTGGCAAAGGGATATTTGGAAGCCCATAGAGGGCTATGGTAAAAAAGGAAATATCTTCCGTTCAAAACTGGAAAGAAGCTTTCTAAGAAACTGCTCTGTGTTCTGTTCATTCATCTCACAGAGTTACATCTTTCCCTTCAAGAAGCCTTTCGCTAAGGCTGTTCTTGTGTAATTGGCAAAGGGATATTTGGAAGCCCATAGAGGGCTATGGTGAAAAAGGAAATATCTTCCGTTCAAAACTGGAAAGAAGCTTTCTGAGAAACTGTTCTATGTTCTGTAAGTTCATCTCACAGAGTTACATCTTTCCCTTCAAGAAGCCTTTCGCTAAGGCTGTTCTTGTGGAATTGGCAAAGGGATATTTGGAAGCCCATAGAGGGCTATGGTGAAAAAGAAAATATCTTCCGTTCAAAACTGGAAAGAAGCTTTATGAGAAACTGCTCTGTGTTCTTTTAATTCATCTCACAGAGTTACATCTTTCCCTTCAAGAAGCCTTTCGCTAAGGCTGTTCTTGTGGAATTGGTAAAGGGATATTTGGAAGCCCATAGAGGGCTATGGGGAAAAAGGAAATATCTTCCGTTCAGAACTGGAAAGAAGATTTCTGAGAAACTGCTCTGTGTTCTGTTAATTCATCTCTCACAGTTACATCTTTCCCTTCAAGAAGCCTTTCGCTAAGGCTGTTCTTGTGGAAATGGCAAAGGGATATTTGGAAGCCCATAGAGGTCTATGGTGAAAAAGGAAATATCTTCCGTTCAAAACTGGAAAGAAGCTTTCTGAGAAACTGCTCTGTGTTCTGTTAATTCATCTCACAGAGTTACATCTTTCCCTTCAAGAAGCCTTTCGCTAAGGCTGTTCTTGTGGAATTGGCAAAGGGATATTTGGAAGCCCATAGAGGGCTATGGTTAAAAAGGAAATATCTTCCGTTCAAAATTGGAAAGAAGCATTCTGAGAAACTTCTCTGTGTTCTGTTAATTCATCTCACAGAGTTACATCTTTCCCTTCAAGAAGCCTTTCTCTAAGGCTGTTCTTGTGGAATTGGCAAAGGGATATTTGGAAGCCCATAGAGGGCTATGTTGAAAAAGGAAATATCTTCCGTTCAAAACTGGAAAGAAGCTTTCTGAGAAACTGCTCTGTGATCTGTTAATTCATCTCACAGAGTTACATCTTACCCTTCAAGAAGCCTTTCGCTAAGGCTGTTCTTGTGGAATTGGCAAAGGGATATTTCGAAGCCCATAGAGGGCTATGGTGAAAAAGGAAATACCTTCCGTTCAAAACTGGAAAGAAGCTTTCTGAGAAACTGCTCTGTGTTCTGTTAATTCATCTCACAGAGTTAAATCTTTCCCTTCAAGAAGCCTTTCGCTAAGGCTGTTCTTGTGGAATTGGCAAAGGGATATTTCGAAGCCAATAGAGGGCTGTGGTGAAAAAGGAAATATCTTCCGTTCAAAACTGGAAAGAAGCCTTTTGAGAAACTGCTCTGTGTTCTGTTAATTCATCGCACAGAGTTACATCTTTCCCTTCAAGAAGCCTTTCGCTAAGGCTGTTCTTGTGGAATTGGCAAAGGGATATTTGGAAGCCCCTAGAATGCTATGGTGAAAAAGGAAATATCTTCCGTTTAAAACAGGAAAGAAGCTTTCTGAGAAACTGCTCTGTGTTCTGTTAATTCATCTCACAGAGTTATATCTTTCCCTTCAAGAAGCCTTTCGCTAAGGCTGTTCTTGTGGAATTGAAAGAGGGATATTTGGAAGCCCATAGAGGGCTATGGTGAAAAAGGAAATATCTTCCGTTCAAAACTGGAAAGAAGCTTTCTGAGAAACTGCTCTGTGTTCTGTTAATTCATCTCACAGAGTTACATCTTTCCCTTCAAGAAGCCTTTCGCTAAGCCTGTTCTTGTGGAATTGGCAAAGGGATATTTGGAAGCCCATAGAGGGCTATGGTGAAAAAGGAAATATCTTCCGTTCAAAACTGGAAAGAAGCTTTCTGAGAAACTGCTCTGTGTTCTGTTAATTCATCTCACAGAGTTACATCTTTCTCTTCAAGAAGCCTTTGGCTAAGGCTGTTCTTGTGGAATAGGCAAAGGGATATTTGGAAGCCCATAGAGGGCTATGGTGAAAAAGGAAATATCTTCCGTTGAAAACTGGAAAGAAGCTTTCTGAGAAACTGCTCTGTGTTCTGTTAATTCATCTCACAGAGTTACATCTTTCCCTTCAAGAAGCCTTTCGCTAAGGCTGTTCTTGTGGAATTGGCAAAGGGATATTTGGAAGCCCATAGAGGGCTATGGTGAAAAAGGAAATATCTTCCGTTCAAAACTGGAAAGAAGCTTTCTGAGAAACTGCTCTGTGTTCTGTTAATTCATCTCACAGAGTTACATCTTTCCCTTCAAGAAGTCTTTCGCTAAGGCTGTTCTTGTGGAATTGGCAAAGGGATATTTGGAAGCCCATAGAGGGCTATGGTGAAAAAGGAAATATCTTCCGTTCAAAACTGGAAAGAAGCTTTCTGAGAAACTGCTCTGTGTTCTGTTAATTCATCTCACAGAGTTACATCTTTCCCTTCAAGATGCCTTTCGCTAAGGCTGTTCTTGTGGAATTGGCAAAGGGATATTTGGAAGCCCATAGCGGGCTATGGTGAAAAAGGAAATATCTTCCGTTCAAAACTGGAAAGAAGCTTTCTGAGAAACTGCTCTGTGTTCTGTTAATTCATCTCACAGAGTTACATCTTTCCCTTCAAGATACCTTTCGCTAAGGCTGTTCTTGTATAATTAGCAAAGGGATATTTGGAAGCCCATAGAGGGCTACGGTGAAAAAGGAAATATCTTCCGTTCAAAACTGGAAAGAAGCTTTCTGAGAATCTGTTCTATGTTCTGTAAATTCATCTCACAGAGTTACATCTTTCCCTTCAAGAAGCCTTTCGCTAAGGCTGTTCTTCTGGAATTGGCAAAGGGATATTTGGAAGCCCATAGAGGGTTATGGTGAAAAAGGAAATATCTTCCGTTCAAAACTGGAAAGAAGCTTTCTGAGAAACTGCTCTGTGTTCTGTTAATTCATCTCACAGAGTTACATCTTTCCCTTCAAGAAGCCTTTCGCTAAGGCTGTTCTTGTGGAAATGGCAAAGTGACATTCGGAAGCCCATAGAGGGCTATGGTGAAAAAGGAAATATCTTCCGTTCAAAACTGGAAAGAAGCTTTCTGAGAAACTGCTCTGTGTTCTGTTAATTCATCTCACAGTGTTACATCCTTCCCTTCAAGAAGCCTTTCGCTAAGGCTGTTCTTTTGGAATTGGCAAAGGAATATTTGGAAGCCCATAGAGGGCTATGGTGAAAAAGGAAATATCTTCCGTTCAAACCTGGAAAGAAGCTTTCTGAGAATCTGCTCTGTGTTCTGTTAATTCATCTCACAGGGTTACATCTTTCCCTTCAAGAAGCCTTTCGCTAAGGCTGTTCTTGTGGAATTGGCAAAGAGATATTTGGAAGGCCATAGAGGGCTATGGTGAAAAAAGAAATATCTTCCGTTCAAAATTGGAAAGAAGCTTTCTGAGAAACTGCTCTGTGTTCTGTTAATTCATATCACAGAGTTACATCTTTCCCTTCAAGAAGCCTTTCGCTAAGGTTGTTCTTGGGGAATGGCAAAGGGATATTTGGAAGCCCATAGTGGGCTATGGTGAAAAAGGAAATATCTTCCGTTCAAAACTGGAAAGAAGCTATCTGAGAAACTGCTCTGTGTTCTGTTAATTCATCTCACAGAGTTACATCTTTCCCTTCAAGAAGCCTTTCGCTAAGGCTGTTCTTGTGCAATTGGCAAAGGGATATTTGGAAGCCCATAGAGGGCTATGGTGAAAAAGGAAATATCTTCCGTTCAAAACTGGAAAGAAGCTTTCTGAGAAACTGCTCTGTGTTCTGTTAATTCATCTCACAGAGTTTCATCTTTCCCTTCAAGAAGCCTTTCGCTAAGGCTGTTCTTGTGGAATTGGCAAAGGGATATTTGGAAGCCCATAGAGGGCTATGGTGAAAAAGGAAATATCTTCCGTTCAAAACTGGAAAGAAGCTTTCTGAGAAACTGCTCTGTGTTCTGTTAATTCATCTCACAGAGATACATCTTTCCCTTCAAGAAGCCTTTCAATAAGGCTGTTCTTGTGGAATTGGCAAAGGGATATTTGGAAGCCCATAGAGGGCTATGGTGAAAAAGGAAATATCTTCCGTTCAAAACTGGAAAGAAGCTTTCTGAGAAACTGCTCTGTGTTCTGTTAATTCATCTCACAGAGTTACATCTTTCCCTTCAAAAAGCCTTTCGCTAAGGCTGTTCTTGTGGAATTGGCAAAGGGATATTTGGAAGCCCATAGAGGGCTATGGTGAAAAAGGAAATATCTTCCGTTCAAAACTGGAAAGAAGCTTTCTGAGAAACTGCTCTGTGTTCTGTTAATTCATCTCACTGAGTTTCATCTTTCTCTTCAAGAAGCCTTTGGCTAAGGCTGTTCTTGTGGAATAGGCAAAGGGATATTTGGAAGCCCATAGAGGGCTATGGTGAAAAAGGAAATATCTTCCGTTGAAAACTGGAAAGAAGCTTTCTGAGAAACTGCTCTGTGTTCTGTTAATTCATCTCACAGAGTTACATCTTTCCCTTCAAGAAGCCTTTCGCTAAGGCTGTTCTTGTGGAATTGGCAAAGGGATATTTGGAAGCCCATAGAGGGCTATGGAGAAAAAGGAAATATCTTCCGTTCAAAACTGGAAAGAAGCTTTCTGAGAAACTGCTCTGTGTTCTGTTAATTCATCTCACAGAGTTACATCTTTCCCTTCAAGAAGTCTTTCGCTAAGGCTGTTCTTGTGGAATTGGCAAAGGGATATTTGGAAGCCCATAGAGGGCTATGGTGAAAAAGGAAATATCTTCCGTTCAAAACTGGAAAGAAGCTTTCTGAGAAACTGCTCTGTGTTCTGTTAATTCATCTCACAGAGTTACATCTTTCCCTTCAAGATGTCTTTCGCTAAGGCTGTTCTTGTGGAATTGGCAAAGGGATATTTGGAAGCCCATAGAGGGCTATGGTGAAAAAGGAAATATCTTCCGTTCAAATCTGGAAAGAAGCTTTCTGAGAAACTGCTCTGTGTTCTGTTAATTCATCTCACAGAGTTACATCTTTCCCTTCAAGATACCTTTCGCTAAGGCTGTTCTTGTATAATTAGCAAAGGGATATTTGGAAGCCCATAGAGGGATACGGTGAAAAAGGAAATATCTTCCGTTCAAAACTGGAAAGAAGCTTTCTGAGAATCTGTTCTATGATCTGTAAATTCATCTCACAGAGTTACATCTTTCCCTTCAAGAAGCCTTTCGCTAAGGCTGTTCTTGTGGAATTGGCAAAGGGATATTTGGAAGCCCATAGAGGGCTATGGTGAAAAAGGAAATATCTTCCGTTCAAAACTGGAAAGAAGCTTTCTGAGAAACTGCTCTGTGTTCTGTTAATTCATCTCACAGAGTTACATCTTTCCCTTCAAGAAGCCTTTCGCTAAGGCTGTTCTTGTGGAATTGGCAAAGGGATATTTGGAAGCCCATAGAGGGCTATGGTGAAAAAGGAAATATCTTCCGTTCAAAACTGGAAAGAAGCTTTCTGAGAAACTGTTCTATGTTCTGTAAGTTCATCTCACAGAGTTACATCTTTCCCTTCAAGAAGCCTTTCGCTAAGGCTGTTCTTGTGGAATTGGTAAAGGGATATTTGGAAGCCCATAGAGGGCTAAGTTGAAAAAGAAAATACCTTCCGTTCAAAACTGGAAAGAAGCTTTATGAGAAACTGCTCTGTGTTCTGTTAATTCATCTCACAGAGTTACATCTTTCCCTTCAAGAAGCCTTTCGCTAAGGCTGTTCTTGTGGAATTGGTAAAGGGATATTTGGAAGCCCATAGAGGGCTATGGGGAAAAAGGAAATATCTTCCGTTCAGAACTGGAAAGAAGCTTTCTGAGAAACTGCTCTGTGTTCTGTTAATTCATCTCACAGAGTTACATCTTTCTCTTCAAGAAGCCTTTGGCTAAGGCTGTTCTTGTGGAATAGGCAAAGGGATATTTGGAAGCCCATAGAGGGCTATGGTGAAAAAGGAAATATCTTCCGTTGAAAACTGGAAAGAAGCTTTCTGAGAAACTGCTCTGTGTTCTGTTAATTCATCTCACAGAGTTACATCTTTCCCTTCAAGAAGCCTTTCGCTAAGGCTGTTCTTGTGGAATTGGCAAAGGGATATTTGGAAGCCCATAGAGGGCTATGGTGAAAAAGGAAATATCTTCCGTTCAAAACTGAAAGAAGCTTTCTGAGAAACTGCTCGGTGTTCTGTTAATTCATCTCACAGAGTTACATCTTTCCCTTCAAGAAGCCTTTCGCTAAGGCTGTTCTTGGGGAATTGGCAAAGGGATATTTGGAAGCCCATAGAGGGCTATGGTGAAAAAGGAAATATCTTCCGTTCAAAACTGGAAAGAAGCTTTCTGAGAAACTGCTCTGTGTTCCGTTAATTCATCTCACAGAGTTACATCTTTCCCTTCAAGAAGCCTTTCGCTAAGGCTGTTCTTGTGGAATTGGCAACGGGATACTTGGAAGCCCATAGAGGGATATGGTGAAAAAGGAAATATCTTCCGTTCAAAACTGGAAAGAAGCTTTCTGAGAAACTGCTCTGTGTTCTGTTAATTCATCTCACAGAGTTACATCTTTCCCTTCAAGAATCCTTTCGCTAAGGCTGTTCTTGTGGAATTGGCAAAGGGATATTTGGAAGCCCATAGATTGCTATGGTGAAAAAGGAAATATCTTCCGTTCAAAACTGGAAAGAAGCTTTCTGAGAAACTGCTCTGTGTTCTGTTAATTCATCTCACAGAGTTACATCTTTCCCTTCAAGAAGCCTTTCGCTAAGGCTGTTCTTGTGGAATTGGCAAAGGGATATTTTTAAGCCCATAGAGGGCTATGGTGAAAAAGGAAATATCTTCCGTTCAAAACTGGAAAGAAGCTTTCTGAGAAACTGCTCTGTGTTCTGTTAATTCAACTCACAGAGTTACATCTTTCCCTTCAAGAAGCCTTTCGCTAAGGCTGTTCTTGGGGAATTGGCAAAGGGATATTTGGAAGCCCATAGAGGGTTATGGTGAATAAGGAAATATCTTCCGTTCAAAACTGGAAAGAAGCTTTCTGAGAAACTGCTCTGTGTTCTGTTAATTCATCTCACAGAGTTACATCTTTCCCTTCAAGAAGCCTTTCGCTAAGGCTGTTCTTGTGGAATTGGCAAAGGGATATTTGGAAGCCCCTAGAGGGCTATGGTGAAAAAGGAAATATCTTCCGTTCAAAACTGGAAAGAAGCTTTCTGAGGAACTGCTCTGTGTTCTGTTGATTCATCTCACAGAGTTACATCTTTCCCTTCAAGAAGCCTTTCGCTAAGGCTGTTCTTGTGGAATTGAAAGAGGGATATTTGGAAGCCCATAGAGGGCTATGGTGAAAAAGGAAATATCTTCCGTTTAAAACAGGAAAGAAGCTTTCTGAGAAACTGCTCTGTGTTCTGTTAATTCATCTCACAGAGTTACATCTTTCCCTTCAAGAAGTATTTCGCTAAGGCTGTTCTTGTGGAATTGAAAGAGGGATATTTGGAAGCCCATAGAGGGCTATGGTGAAAAAGGAAATATCTTCCGTTCAAAACTGGAAAGAAGCTTTCTGAGAAACTGCTCTGTGTTCTGTTAATTCATCTCACAGAGTTACATCTTTCCCTTCAAGAAGCCTTTCGCTAAGCCTGTTCTTGTGGAATTGGCAAAGGGATATTTGGAAGCCCATAGAGGGCTATGGTGCAAAAGGAAATATCTTCCGTTCAAAACTGGAAAGAAGCTTTCTGAGAAACTGCTCTGTGTTCTGTTAATTCATCTCACAGAGTTACATCTTTCTCTTCAAGAAGCCTTTGGCTAAGTCTGTTCTTGTGGAATAGGCAAAGGGATATTTGGAAGCCCCTAGATGGCTATGGTGAAAAAGGAAATATCTTCCGTTGAAAACTGGAAAGAAGCTTTCTGAGAAACTGCTCTGTGTTCTGTTAATTCATCTCACAGAGTTACATCTTTCCCTTCAAGAAGCCTTTCGCTAAGGCTGTTCTTGTGTAACTGGCAAAGTGATATTTGGAAGCCCATAGAGGTCTATGGTGAAAAAGGAAATATCTTCCGTTCAAAACTGGAAAGAAGCTTTCTGAGAAACTGCTCTGTGTTCTGTTAATTCATTTCACAGAGTTACATCTTTCCCTTCAAGAAGTCTTTCGCTAAGGCTGTTCTTGTGGAATTGGCAAAGGGATATTTGGAAGCCCATAGAGGGCTATGGTGAAAAAGGAAATATCTTCCGTTCAAAACTGGAAAGAAGCTTTCTGAGAAACTGCTCTGTGTTCTGTTAATTCATCTCACAGAGTTACATCTTTCCCTTCAAGATGCCTTTCGCTAAGGCTGTTCTTGTGGAATTGGCAAAGGGATATTTGGAAGCCCATAGAGGGCTGTGGTGAAAAAGGAAATATCTTCCGTTCAAAACTGGAAAGAAGCTTTCTGAGGAACTGCTCTGTGTTCTGTTAATTCATCTCACAGAGTTACATCTTTCCCTTCAAGAAGCCTTTCGCTAAGGCTGTTCTTGTGGAATTGGCAAAGGGATATTTGGAAGCCCATAGAGGGCTATGGGGAAAAAGGAAATATCTTCCGTTCAAAACTGGAAAGAAGCATTCTGGGAAACTGCTCTGTGTTCTGTTAATTCATCTCACAGAGTTACATCTTTCCCTTCAAGAAACCTTTCTCTAAGGCTGTTCTTGTGGAATTGGCAAAGGGATATTTGGAAGCCCATAGAGGGCTATGGTAAAAAAGGAAATATCTTCCGTTCAAAACTGGAAAGAAGCTTTCTAAGAAACTGCTCTGTGTTCTGTTCATTCATCTCACAGAGTTACATCTTTCCCTTCAAGAAGCCTTTCGCTAAGGCTGTTCTTGTGTAATTGGCAAAGGGATATTTGGAAGCCCATAGAGGGCTATGGTGAAAAAGGAAATATCTTCCGTTCAAAACTGGAAAGAAGCTTTCTGAGAAACTGTTCTATGTTCTGTAAGTTCATCTCACAGAGTTACATCTTTCCCTTCAAGAAGCCTTTCGCTAAGGCTGTTCTTGTGGAATTGGCAAAGGGATATTTGGAAGCCCATAGAGGGATATGGTGAAAAAGAAAATATCTTCCGTTCAAAACTGGAAAGAAGCTTTATGAGAAACTGCTCTGTGTTCTTTTAATTCATCTCACAGAGTTACATCTTTCCCTTCAAGAAGCCTTTCGCTAAGGCTGTTCTTGTGGAATTGGTAAAGGGATATTTGGAAGCCCATAGAGGGCTATGGGGAAAAAGGAAATATCTTCCGTTCAAAACTGGAAAGAAGCTTTCTGAGAAACTGCTCTGTGTTCTGTTAATTCATCTCTCACAGTTACATCTTTCCCTTCAAGAAGCCTTTCGCTAAGGCTGTTCTTGTGGAAATGGCAAAGGGATATTTGGAAGCCCATAGAGGGCTATGGTGAAAAAGGAAATATCTTCCGTTCAAAACTGGAAAGAAGCTTTCTGAGAAACTGCTCTGTGTTCTGTTAATTCATCTCACAGAGTTACATCTTTCCCTTCAAGAAGCCTTTCGCTAAGGCTGTTCTTGTGGAATTGGCAAAGGGATATTTGGAAGCCCATAGAGGGCTATGGTTAAAAAGGAAATATCTTCCGTTCAAAATTGGAAAGAAGCATTCTGAGAAACTTCTCTGTGTTCTGTTAATTCATCTCACAGAGTTACATCTTTCCCTTCAAGAAGCCTTTCTCTAAGGCTGTTCTTGTGGAATTGGCAAAGGGATATTTGGAAGCCCATAGAGGGCTATGTTGAAAAAGGAAATATCTTCCGTTCAAAACTGGAAAGAAGCTTTCTGAGAAACTGCTCTGTGATCTGTTAATTCATCTCACAGAGTTACATCTTACCCTTCAAGAAGCCTTTCGCTAAGGCTGTTCTTGTGGAATTGGCAAAGGGATATTTCGAAGCCCAGAGGGCTATGGTGAAAAAGGAAATACCTTCCGTTCAAAACTGGAAAGAAGCTTTCTGAGAAACTGCTCTGTGTTCTGTTAATTCATCTCACAGAGTTAAATCTTTCCCTTCAAGAAGCCTTTCGCTAAGGCTGTTCTTGTGGAATTGACAAAGGGATATTTCGAAGCCAATTGAGGGCTGTGGTGAAAAAGGAAATATCTTCCGTTCAAAACTGGAAAGAAGCCTTTTGAGAAACTGCTCTGTGTTCTGTTAATTCATCGCACAGAGTTACATCTTTCCCTTCAAGAAGCCTTTCGCTAAGGCTGTTCTTGTGGAATTGGCAAAGGGATATTTGGAAGCCCCTAGAATGCTATGGTGAAAAAGGAAATATCTTCCGTTTAAAACAGGAAAGAAGCTTTCTGAGAAACTGCTCTGTGTTCTGTTAATTCATCTCACAGAGTTATATCTTTCCCTTCAAGAAGCCTTTCGCTAAGGCTGTTCTTGTGGAATTGAAAGAGGGATATTTGGAAGCCCATAGAGGGCTATGGTGAAAAAGGAAATATCTTCCGTTCAAAACTGGAAAGAAGCTTTCTGAGAAACTGCTCTGTGTTCTGTTAATTCATCTCACAGAGTTACATCTTTCCCTTCAAGAAGCCTTTCGCTAAGCCTGTTCTTGTGGAATTGGCAAAGGGATATTTGGAAGCCCATAGAGGGCTATGGTGAAAAAGGAAATATCTTCCGTTCAAAACTGGAAAGAAGCTTTCTGAGAAACTGCTCTGTGTTCTGTTAATTCATCTCACAGAGTTACATCTTTCTCTTCAAGAAGCCTTTGGCTAAGGCTGTTCTTGTGGAATAGGCAAAGGGATATTTGGAAGCCCATAGAGGGCTATGGTGAAAAAGGAAATATCTTCCGTTGAAAACTGGAAAGAAGCTTTCTGAGAAACTGCTCTGTGTTCTGTTAATTCATCTCACAGAGTTACATCTTTCCCTTCAAGAAGCCTTTCGCTAAGGCTGTTCTTGTGGAATTGGCAAAGGGATATTTGGAAGCCCATAGAGGGCTATGGTGAAAAAGGAAATATCTTCCGTTCAAAACTGGAAAGAAGCTTTCTGAGAAACTGCTCTGTGTTCTGTTAATTCATCTCACAGAGTTACATCTTTCCCTTCAAGAAGTCTTTCGCTAAGGCTGTTCTTGTGGAATTGGCAAAGGGATATTTGGAAGCCCATAGAGGGCTATGGTGAAAAAGGAAATATCTTCCGTTCAAAACTGGAAAGAAGCTTTCTGAGAAACTGCTCTGTGTTCTGTTAATTCATCTCACAGAGTTACATCTTTCCCTTCAAGATGCCTTTCGCTAAGGCTGTTCTTGTGGAATTGGCAAAGGGATATTTGGAAGCCCATAGCGGGCTATGGTGAAAAAGGAAATATCTTCCGTTCAAAACTGGAAAGAAGCTTTCTGAGAAACTGCTCTGTGTTCTGTTAATTCATCTCACAGAGTTACATCTTTCCCTTCAAGATACCTTTCGCTAAGGCTGTTCTTGTATAATTAGCAAAGGGATATTTGGAAGCCCATAGAGGGCTACGGTGAAAAAGGAAATATCTTCCGTTCAAAACTGGAAAGAAGCTTTCTGAGAATCTGTTCTATGTTCTGTAAATTCATCTCACAGAGTTACATCTTTCCCTTCAAGAAGCCTTTCGCTAAGGCTGTTCTTCTGGAATTGGCAAAGGGATATTTGGAAGCCCATAGAGGGTTATGGTGAAAAAGGAAATATCTTCCGTTCAAAACTGGAAAGAAGCTTTCTGAGAAACTGCTCTGTGTTCTGTTCATTCATCTCACAGAGTTACATCTTTCCCTTCAAGAAGCCTTTAGCTAAGGCTGTTCTTGTGGAATTGGCAAAGGGATATTTGGAAGCCCATAGAGGGCTATGGTGAAAAAGGAAATATCTTCCGTTCAAAACTGGAAAGAAGCTTTCTGAGAAACTGCTCTGTGTTCTGTTAATTCATCTCACAGAGTTACATCTTTCCCTTCAAGAAGCCTTTCGCTAAGGCTGTTCTTGTGCAATTGGCAAAGGGATATTTGGAAACCCATAGAGGGATATGGTGAAAAAGGAAATATCTTCCGTTCAAAACTGGAAAGAAGCTTTCTGAGAAACAGCTCTGTGTTCTGTTAATTCATCTCACAGAGTTACATCTTTCCCTTCAAGAAGTCTTTCGCTAAGGCTATTCTTGTGGAATTGGCAAAGGGATATTTGGAAGCCCATAGAGGGCTATGGTGAAAAAGGAAATATCTTCCGTTCAAAACTGGAAAGAAGCTTTCTGAGAAACTGCTCTGTGTTCTGTTAATTCATCTCACAGAGTTACATCTTTCCCTTCAAGAAGCCTTTCGCTAAGGCTGTTCTTGTGGAATTGGCAAAGGGATATTTGGAAGCCCATAGAGGGCTATGGTGAAAAAGGAAATATCTTCCGTTGAAAACTGGAAAGAAGCTTTCTGAGAAACTGCTCTCTGTTCTGTTAATTCATCTCTCAGAGTTACATCTTTCCCTTCAAGAAGCCTTTCGCTAAGGCTGTTCTTGTGGAAATGGCAAAGGGATATTTGGAAGCCCATAGAGGGCTATGGTGAAAAAGGAAATATCTTCCGTTCAAAACTGGAAAGAAGCTTTCTGAGAAACTGCTCTGTGTTTTGTTAATTCATCTCACAGAGTTACATCTTTCCCTTCAAGAAGCCTTTCGCTAAGCCTGTTCTTGTGGAATTGGCAAAGGGATATTTGGAAGCCCATAGAGTGCTATGGTTAAAAAGGAAATATCTTCCGTTCAAAATTGGAAAGAAGCATTCTGAGAAACTGCTCTGTGTTCTGTTAATTCATCTCACAGAGTTACATCTTTCCCTTCAAGAAGCCTTTTTCTAAGGCTGTTCTTGTGGAATTGGCAAAGGGATATTTGGAAGCCCATAGAGGGCTATGTTGAAAAAGGAAATATCTTCCTTTCAAAACTGGAAAGAAGCTTTCTGAGAAACTGCTCTGTGATCTGTTAATTCATCTCACAGAGTTACATCTTACCCTTCAAGAAGCCTTTCGCTAAGGCTGTTCTTGTGGAATTGGCAAAGGGATATTTCGAAGCCCATAGAGGGCTATGGTGAAAAATTAAATACCTTCCGTTCAAAACTGGAAAGAAGCTTTCTGAGAAACTGCTCTGTGTTCTGTTAATTCATCTCACAGAGTTACATCTTTCCCTTCAAGAAGCCTTTCGCTAAGGCTGTTCTTGTGGAATTGGCAAAGGGATATTTGGAAGCCCATAGAGGGCTATGGTGAAAAAGGAAATATCTTCCGTTCAAAACTGGAAAGAAGCTTTCTGAGAAACTGCTCTGTGTTCTGTTAATTCATCTCACAGAGTTACATCTTTCCCTTCAAGAAGCCTTTCGCTAAGGCTGTTCTTGTGGAAATGGCAAAGTGACATTTGGAAGCCCATAGAGGGCTATGGTGAAAAAGGAAATATCTTCCGTTCAAAACTGGAAAGAAGCTTTCTGAGAAACTGCTCTGTGTTCTGTTAATTCATCTCACAGTGTTACATCCTTCCCTTCAAGAAGCCTTTCGCTAAGGCTGTTCTTTTGGAATTGGCAAAGGAATATTTGGAAGCCCATAGAGGGCTATGGTGAAAAAGGAAATATCTTCCGTTCAAACCTGGAAAGAAGCTTTCTGAGAATCTGCTCTGTGTTCTGTTAATTCATCTCACAGGGTTACATCTTTCCCTTCAAGAAGCCTTTCGCTAAGGCTGTTCTTGTGGAATTGGCAAAGAGATATTTGGAAGGCCATAGAGGGCTATGGTGAAAAAAGAAATATCTTCCGTTCAAAATTGGAAAGAAGCTTTCTGAGAAACTGCTCTGTGTTCTGTTAATTCATATCACAGAGTTACATCTTTCCCTTCAAGAAGCCTTTCGCTAAGGTTGTTCTTGGGGAATGGCAAAGGGATATTTGGAAGCCCATAGTGGGCTATGGTGAAAAAGGAAATATCTTCCGTTCAAAACTGGAAAGAAGCTATCTGAGAAACTGCTCTGTGTTCTGTTAATTCATCTCACAGAGTTACATCTTTCCCTTCAAGAAGCCTTTCGCTAAGGCTGTTCTTGTGCAATTGGCAAAGGGATATTTGGAAGCCCATAGAGGGCTATGGTGAAAAAGGAAATATCTTCCGTTCAAAACTGGAAAGAAGCTTTCTGAGAAACTGCTCTGTGTTCTGTTAATTCATCTCACAGAGTTTCATCTTTCCCTTCAAGAAGCCTTTCGCTAAGGCTGTTCTTGTGGAATTGGCAAAGGGATATTTGGAAGCCCATAGAGGGCTATGGTGAAAAAGGAAATATCTTCCGTTCAAAACTGGAAAGAAGCTTTCTGAGAAACTGCTCTGTGTTCTGTTAATTCATCTCACAGAGATACATCTTTCCCTTCAAGAAGCCTTTCAATAAGGCTGTTCTTGTGGAATTGGCAAAGGGATATTTGGAAGCCCATAGAGGGCTATGGTGAAAAAGGAAATATCTTCCGTTCAAAACTGGAAAGAAGCTTTCTGAGAAACTGCTCTGTGTTCTGTTAATTCATCTCACAGAGTTACATCTTTCCCTTCAAAAAGCCTTTCGCTAAGGCTGTTCTTGTGGAATTGGCAAAGGGATATTTGGAAGCCCATAGAGGGCTATGGTGAAAAAGGAAATATCTTCCGTTCAAAACTGGAAAGAAGCTTTCTGAGAAACTGCTCTGTGTTCTGTTAATTCATCTCACTGAGTTTTATCTTTCTCTTCAAGAAGCCTTTGGCTAAGGCTGTTCTTGTGGAATAGGCAAAGGGATATTTGGAAGCCCATAGAGGGCTATGGTGAAAAAGGAAATATCTTCCGTTGAAAACTGGAAAGAAGCTTTCTGAGAAACTGCTCTGTGTTCTGTTAATTCATCTCACAGAGTTACATCTTTCCCTTCAAGAAGCCTTTCGCTAAGGCTGTTCTTGTGGAATTGGCAAAGGGATATTTGGAAGCCCATAGAGGGCTATGGAGAAAAAGGAAATATCTTCCGTTCAAAACTGGAAAGAAGCTTTCTGAGAAACTGCTCTGTGTTCTGTTAATTCATCTCACAGAGTTACATCTTTCCCTTCAAGAAGTCTTTCGCTAAGGCTGTTCTTGTGGAATTGGCAAAGGGATATTTGGAAGCCCATAGAGGGCTATGGTGAAAAAGGAAATATCTTCCGTTCAAAACTGGAAAGAAGCTTTCTGAGAAACTGCTCTGTGTTCTGTTAATTCATCTCACAGAGTTACATCTTTCCCTTCAAGATGCCTTTCGCTAAGGCTGTTCTTGTGGAATTGGCAAAGGGATATTTGGAAGCCCATAGAGGGCTATGGTGAAAAAGGAAATATCTTCCGTTCAAATCTGGAAAGAAGCTTTCTGAGAAACTGCTCTGTGTTCTGTTAATTCATCTCACAGAGTTACATCTTTCCCTTCAAGATACCTTTCGCTAAGGCTGTTCTTGTATAATTAGCAAAGGGATATTTGGAAGCCCATAGAGGGATACGGTGAAAAAGGAAATATCTTCCGTTCAAAACTGGAAAGAAGCTTTCTGAGAATCTGTTCTATGATCTGTAAATTCATCTCACAGAGTTACATCTTTCCCTTCAAGAAGCCTTTCGCTAAGGCTGTTCTTGTGGAATTGGCAAAGGGATATTTGGAAGCCCATAGAGGGCTATGGTGAAAAAGGAAATATCTTCCGTTCAAAACTGGAAAGAAGCTTTCTGAGAAACTGCTCTGTGTTCTGTTAATTCATCTCACAGAGTTACATCTTTCCCTTCAAGAAGCCTTTCGCTAAGGCTGTTCTTGTGGAATTGGCAAAGGGATATTTGGAAGCCCATAGAGGGCTATGGTGAAAAAGGAAATATCTTCCGTTCAAAACTGGAAAGAAGCTTTCTGAGAAACTGTTCTATGTTCTGTAAGTTCATCTCACAGAGTTACATCTTTCCCTTCAAGAAGCCTTTCGCTAAGGCTGTTCTTGTGGAATTGGTAAAGGGATATTTGGAAGCCCATAGAGGGCTAAGTTGAAAAAGAAAATACCTTCCGTTCAAAACTGGAAAGAAGCTTTATGAGAAACTGCTCTGTGTTCTGTTAATTCATCTCACAGAGTTACATCTTTCCCTTCAAGAAGCCTTTCGCTAAGGCTGTTCTTGTGGAATTGGTAAAGGGATATTTGGAAGCCCATAGAGGGCTATGGGGAAAAAGGAAATATCTTCCGTTCAGAACTGGAAAGAAGCTTTCTGAGAAACTGCTCTGTGTTCTGTTAATTCATCTCACAGAGTTACATCTTTCTCTTCAAGAAGCCTTTGGCTAAGGCTGTTCTTGTGGAATAGGCAAAGGGATATTTGGAAACCCATAGAGGGCTATGGTGAAAAAGGAAATATCTTCCGTTGAAAACTGGAAAGAAGCTTTCTGAGAAACTGCTCTGTGTTCTGTTAATTCATCTCACAGAGTTACATCTTTCCCTTCAAGAAGCCTTTCGCTAAGGCTGTTCTTGTGGAATTGGCAAAGGGATATTTGGAAGCCCATAGAGGGCTATGGTGAAAAAGGAAATATCTTCCGTTCAAAACTGGAAAGAAGCTTTCTGAGAAACTGCTCTGTGTTCTGTTAATTCATCTCACAGAGTTACATCTTTCCCTTCAAGAAGCCTTTCGCTAAGGCTGTTCTTGTGGAATTGGCAAAGGGATATTTGGAAGCCCATAGAGGGCTATGGTGAAAAAGGAAATATCTTCCGTTCAAAACTGGAAAGAAGCTTTCTGAGAAACTGCTCTGTGTTCTGTTAATTCATCTCACAGAGTTACATCTTTCCCTTCAAGAGGCCTTTCGCTAAGGCTGTTCTTGTGGAATTGGAAAAGGGATATTTGGAAGCCCATAGAGGGCTATGGTGAAAAAGGAAATATCTTCTGTTCAAAACTGGAAAGAAGCTTTCTGAGAAACTGCTCTGTGTTCTGTTAATTCATCTCACAGAGTTACATCTTTCCCTTCAAGAAGCCTTTCGCTAAGGCTGTTCTTGTGGAATTGGCAAAGGGATATTTGGAAGCCCATAGAGGGCTATGGTGAAAAAGGAAATATCTTCCTTTCAAAAGTGGAAAGAAGCTTTCTGAGAAACTGCTCTGTGTTCTGTTAATTCATCTCACAGAGTTACATCTTTCCCTTCAAGAAGCCTTTCGCTAAGGCTGTTCTTGTGGAATTGGCAAAGGGATATTTGGAAGCCCATAGAGGGCTATGGTGAAAAAGGAAATATCTTCCGTTCAAAACTGGAAAGAAGCTTTCTGAGAAACTGCTCTGTGTTCTGTTAATTCATCTCACAGAGTTACATCTTTCCCTTCAAGAAGCCTTTCGCTAAGGCTGTTCTTGTGGAATTGGCAAAGGGATATTTGGAAGCCCATAGAGGGCAATAGTGAAAAAGGAAATATCTTCCGTTCAAAACTGGAAAGAAGCTTTCTGAAAAACTGCTCTGTGTTCTGTTAATTCATCTCACAGAGTTACATCTTTCCCTTCAAGAAGCCTTTCGCTAAGGCTGTTCTTGTGGAATTGGCAAAGGGATATTTGGAAGCCCATAGAGGGCTATGGTGAAAAAGGAAATATCTTCCGTTCAAAACTGGAAAGAAGCTTTCTGAGAAACTGCTCTGTGTTCTGTTAATTCATCTCACAGAGTTACATCTTTCCCTTCAAGAAGCCTTTCGCTAAGGCTGTTCTTGTGGAATTGGCAAAGGGATATTTGGAAGCCCATAGAGGGCTATGGTGAAAAAGGAAATATCTTCCGTTCAAAACTGAAAGAAGCTTTCTGAGAAACTTCTCGGTGTTCTGTTAATTCATCTCACAGAGTTACATCTTTCCCTTCAAGAAGCCTTTCGCTAAGGCTGTTCTTGTGGAATTGGCAAAGGGATATTTGGAAGCCCATAGAGGGCTACGTTGAAAAAGGAAATATCTTCCGTTCAAAACTGGAAAGAAGCTTTCTGAGAAACTGCTCTGTGTTCTGTTAATTCAACTCACAGAGTTACATCTTTCCCTTCAAGAAGCCTTTCGCTAAGGCTGTTCTTGGGGAATTGGCCAAGGGATATTTGGAAGCCCATAGAGGGCTATGGTGAAAAAGGAAATATCTTCCGTTCAAAAGTGGAAAGAAGCTTTCTGAGAAACTGCTCTGTGTTCTGTTAATTCATCTCACAGAGTTACATCTTACCCTTCAAGAAGCCTTTCGCTAAGGCTGTTCTTGTGGAATTGGCAAAGGGATATTTCGAAGCCCATAGAGGGCTATGGTGAAAAAGGAAATATCTTCCGTTCAAAACTGGAAAGAAGCTTTCTGAGAAACTGCTCTGTGTTCCGTTAATTCATCTCACAGAGTTACATCTTTCCCTTCAAGAAGCCTTTCGCTAAGGCTGTTCTTGTGGAATTGGCAACGTGATACTTGGAATCCCATAGAGGGATATGGTGAAAAAGGAAATATCTTCCGTTCAAAACTGGAAAGAAGCTTTCTGAGAAACTGCTCTGTGTTCTGTTAATTCATCTCACAGAGTTACATCTTTCCCTTCAAGAATCCTTTCGCTAAGGCTGTTCTTGTGGAATTGGCAAAGGGATATTTGGAAGCCCATAGATTGCTATGGTGAAAAAGGAAATATCTTCCGTTCAAAACTGGAAAGAAGCTTTCTGAGAAACTGCTCTGTGTTCTGTTAATTCATCTCACAGAGTTACATCTTTCCCTTCAAGAAGCCTTTCGCTAAGGCTGTTCTTGTGGAATTGGCAAAGGGATATTTTTAAGCCCATAGAGGGCTATGGTGAAAAAGGAAATATCTTCCGTTCAAAACTGGAAAGAAGCTTTCTGAGAAACTGCTCTGTGTTCTGTTAATTCAACTCACAGAGTTACATCTTTCCCTTCAAGAAGCCTTTCGCTAAGGCTGTTCTTGGGGAATTGGCAAAGGGATATTTGGAAGCCCATAGAGGGTTATGGTGAATAAGGAAATATCTTCCGTTCAAAACTGGAAAGAAGCTTTCTGAGAAACTGCTCTGTGTTCTGTTAATTCATCTCACAGAGTTACATCTTTCCCTTCAAGAAGCCTTTCGCTAAGGCTGTTCTTGTGGAATTGGCAAAGGGATATTTGGAAGCCCATAGAGGGCTATGGTGAAAAAGGAAATATCTTCCGTTCAAAACTGGAAAGAAGCTTTCTGAGAAACTGCTCTGTGTTCTGTTAATTCATCTCACAGAGTTACATCTTTCCCTTCAAGAAGCCTTTTGCTAAGGCTGTTCTTGTGGAATTGGCAAAGGGATATTTGGAAGGCCATAGAGGGCTATGGTGAAAAAGGAAATATCTTCCGTTCAAAACTGGAAAGAAGCTTTCTGAGAAACTGCTCTGTGTTCTGTTAATTCATCTCACAGAGTTACATCTTACCCTTCAAGAAGCCTTTCGCTAAGGCTGTTCTTGTGGAATTGGCAAAGGGATATTTCGAAGCCCATAGAGGGCTATGGTGAAAAAGGAAATATCTTCCGTTCAAAATTGGAAAGAAGCTTTCTGAGAAACTGCTCTGTGTTCTGTTAATTCATCTCACAGAGTTACATCTTTCCCTTCAAGAAGCCTTTCGCTAAGGCTGTTCTTGTGGAATTGGCAACGGGATATTTGGAAGCCCATAGAGGGCTATGGTGAGAAAGGAAATATTTCCGTTCAAAACCAGAAAGAAGCTTTCTGAGAAACTACTCTGTGTTCTGTTAATTCATCTCACAGAGTTACATCTTTCCCTTCAAGAAGCCTTTCGCTAAGGCTGTTCTTGTGGAATTGGCAAAGGGATATTTGGAAGCCCATAGAGGGCTATGGTGAAAAAGGAAATATCTTCCGTTCAAAACTGGAAACAAGCTTTCTGAGAAACTGCTCTGTGTTCTGTGAATTCATCTCACAGAGTTACATCTTTCCCTTCAAGAAGCCTTTCGCTAAGGCTGTTCTTGTGAAATTGGCAAAGGGATATTTGGAAGGCCATAGAGGGCTATGGTGAAAAAGGAAATATCTTCCGTTCAAAACTGTAAAGAAGCTTTCTGAGAAACTGCTCTGTGTTCTGTTAATTCATCTCACAGAGATACATCTTTCCGTTCAAGAAGCCTTTCGCTAAGGCTGTTCTTGTGGAATTGGCAAAGGGATATTTGGAAGCCCATAGAGGGCTATGGTGAAAAAGGAAATATCTTCCGTTCAAAACTGGAAAGAAGCTTTCTGAGAAACTGCTCTGTGTTCTGTTAATTCATCTCACAGAGTTACATCTTTCCCTTCAAGAAGCCTTTCGCTAAGGCTGTTCTTGTGGAATTGGCAAAGGGATATTTGGAAGCCCATAGAGGGCTATGGTGAAAAAGGAAATACCTTCCGTTCAAAACTGGAAAGAAGCTTTCTGAGAAACTGCTCTGTGTTCTGTTAATTCATCTCACAGAGTTACATCTTTCCCTTCAAGAAGCCTTTCGCTAAGGCTGTTCTTGTGGAATTGGCAAAGGGATATTTGGAAGCCCATAGAGGGCTATGGTGAAAAAGGAAATATCTTCCGTTCAAAACTGGAAAGGAGCTTTCTGAGAAACTGCTCTGTGTTCTGTTAATTCATCTCACAGAGTTACATCTTTCCCTTCAAGAAGCCTTTCGCTAAGGCTGTCCTTGTGGAATTGGCAAAGGGATATTTGGAAGCCCATAGAGGGCTATGGTGAAAAAGGAAATATCTTCCGTTCAAAACTGAAAGAAGCTTTCTGAGAAACTGCTCTGTGTTCTGTTAATTCATCTCACAGAGTTACATCTTTCTCTTCAAGAAGCCTTTCGCTAAGGCTGTTCTTGTGGAATTGGCAAAGGGATATTGGGAAGCCCATAGAGGGCTATGGTGAAAAAGGAAATATCTTCCGTTCAAAACTGGAAAGAAGCTTTCTGAGAAACTGCTCTGTGTTCTGTTAATTCATCTCACAGAGTTACATCTTTCCCTTCAAGAAGCCTTTCCCTAAGGCTGTTCTTGTGGAATTGGCAAAGGGATATTTGGAAGCCCATAGAGGGCTATGGTGAAAAAGGAAATATCTTTCGTTCAAAACTGGAAAGAAGCTTTCTGAGAAACTGCTCTGTGTTCCGTTAATTCATCTCACAGAGTTACATCTTTCCCTTCAAGAAGCCTTTCGCTAAGGTTGTTCTTGTGGAATTGGCAAAGGGATATTTGGAAGCCCATAGAGGGCTATGGTGAAAAAGGAAATATCTTCCGTTCAAAACTGGAAAGAAGCTTTCTGAGAAACTGCTCTGTGTTCTGTTAATTCATCTCACAGAGTTACATCTTTCCCTTCAAGAAGCCTTTCGCTAAGGCTGTTCTTGTGGAATTGGCAAAGGGATATTTGGAAGCCCATAGATTGCTGTGGTGAAAAAGGAAATATCTTCCGTTCAAAACTGGAAAGAAGCTTTCTGAGAAACTGCTCTGTGTTCTGTTAATTCATCTCACAGAGTTACATCTTTCCCTTCAAGAAGCCTTTCGCTAAGGCTGTTCTTGTGGAATTGGCAAAGGGATATTTGGAAGCCCATAGAGGGCTATGGTGAAAAAGGAAATATCTTCCGTTCATAACTGGAAAGAAGCTTTCTGAGAAACTGCTCTGTGTTCTCTTAATTCATCTCACAGAGTTACATCTTTCCCTTCAAGAAGCCTTTCGCTAAGGCTGTTCTTGTGGAATTGGCAAAGGGATATTTGGAAGCCCATAGAGGGCTACGGTAAAAAAGGAAATATCTTCCGTTCAAAACTGGAAAGAAGCTTTCTGAGAAACTGCTCTGTGTTCTGTTAATTCAACTCACAGAGCTACATCTTTCCCTTCAAGAAGCCTTTCGCTAAGGCTGTTCTTGTGGAATAGGCAAAGGGATATTTGGAAGCCCATAGAGGGCTATGGTGAAAAAGGAAATATCTTCTGTTCAAAACTGGAAAGAAGCTTTCTGAGAAACTGCTCTGTGTTCTGTTCATTCATCTCACAGAGTTACATCTTTCCCTTCAAGAAGCCTTTCGCTAAGGCTGTTCTTGTGGAATTGACAAAGGGATATTCGAAAGCCCATAGAGGGCTATGGTGAAAAAGGAAATATCTTCCGTTCAAACCTGTAAAGAAGCTTTCTGAGAAACTGTTCTGTGTTCTGCTAATTCATCTCACAGAGTTACATCTTTCCCTTCAAGAAGCCTTTCGCTAAGGCTGTTCTTGTGGAATTGGCAAAGGGATATTTGGAAGCCCATAGAGGGCTATGGTGAAAAAGGAAATATCTTCCGTTCAAAACTGGAAAGAAGCTTTCTGAGAAACTGCTCTATGTTCTGTTCATTCATCTCAAAGAGTTACATTTTTCCCATCAAGAAGCCTTTCGCTAAGGCTGTTCTTGGGGAATGGCAAAGGGATATTTGGAAGCCCATAGAGCGCTATGGTGAAAAAGGAAATATCTTCCGTTCAAAACTGGAAAGAAGCTTTCTGAGAAACTGCTCTGTGTTCTGTTAATTCATCTCACAGAGTTACATCTTTCCCTTCAAGAAGCCTTTCGCTAAGGCTGTTCTTGTGGAATTGGCAAAGGGATATTTGGAAGCCCGTAGAGGGCTATGGTGAAAAAGGAAATATCTTCCGTTCAAAACTGGAAAGAAGCTTTCTGAGAAACTGCTCTGTGTTCTGTTAATTCATCTCACAGAGTTACATCTTTCCCTTCAAGAAGCCTTTCGCTAAGGCTGTCCTTGTGGAATTGGCAAAGGGATATTTGGAAGCCCATAGAGGGCTATGGTGAAAAAGGAAATATCTTCCGTTCAAAACTGAAAGAATCTTTCTGAGAAACTGCTCTGTGTTCTGATAATTCATCTCACAGAGTTACATCTTTCTCTTCAAGAAGCCTTTCGCTAAGGCTGTTCTTGTGGAATTGGCAAAGGGATATTTGGAAGCCCATAGAGGGCTATGGTGAAAAAGGAAATATCTTCCGTTCAAAACTGGAAAGAAGCTTTCTGAGAAACTGCTCTGTGTTCTGTTAATTCATCTCACAGAGTTACATCTTTCCCTTCAAGAAGCCTTTCGCTAAGGCTGTTCTTGTGGAATTGGCAAAGGGATATTTGGAAGCCCATAGAGGTCTATGGTGAAAAAGGAAATATCTTTCGTTCAAAACTGGAAAGAAGCTTTCTGAGAAACTGCTCTGTGTTCCGTTAATTCTTCTCACAGAGTTACATCTTTCCCTTCAAGTAGCCTTTCGCTAAGGCTGTTCTTGTGGAATTGGCAAAGGGATATTTGGAAGCCCATAGAGGGCTATGGTGAAAAAGGAAATATCTTCCGTTCAAAACTGGAAAGAAGCTTTCTGAGAAACTGCTCTGTGTTCTGTTAATTCATCTCACAGAGTTACATCTTTCCCTTCAAGAAGCCTTTCGCTAAGGCTGTTCTTGTGGAATTGGCAAAGGGATATTTGGAAGCCCATAGATTGCTATGGTGAAAAAGGAAATATCTTCCGTTCAAAACTGGAAAGAAGCTTTCTGAGAAACTGCTCTGTGTTCTGTTAATTCATCTCACAGAGTTACATCTTTCCCTTCAAGAAGCCTTTCGCTAAGGCTGTTCTTGTGGAATTGGCAAAGGGATATTTGGAAGCCCATAGAGGGCTATGGTGAAAAAGGTAATATCTTCCGTTCAAAACTGGAAAGAAGCTTTCTGAGAAACTGCTCTGTGTTCTGTTAATTCATCTCACAGAGTTACATCTTACCCTTCAAGAAGCCTTTCGCTAAGGCTGTTCTTGTGGAATTGGCAAAGGGATATTTCGAAGCCCATAGAGGGCTATGGTAAAAAAGGAAATATCTTCCGTTCAAAACTGGAAAGAAGCTTTCTGAGAAACTGCTCTGTGTTCTGTTAATTCATCTCACAGAGTTACATCTTTCCCTTCAAGAAGCCTTTCGCTAAGGCTGTTCTTGTGGAATTGGCAAAGGGATATTTGGAAGCCCATAGAGGGCTATGGTGAGAAAGGAAATATTTCCGTTGAAAACTGGAAAGAAGCTTTCTGAGAAACTACTCTGTGTTCTGTTAATTCATCTCACAGAGTTACATCTTTCCCTTCAAGAAGCCTTTCGCTAAGGCTGTTCTTGTGGAATTGGCAACGGGATATTTGGAAGCCCATAGAGGGCTATGGTGAGAAAGGAAATATTTCCGTTCAAAACTGGAAAGAAGCTTTCTGAGAAACTACTCTGTGTTCTGTTAATTCATCTCACAGAGTTACATCTTTCCCTTCAAGAAGCCTTTCGCTAAGGCTGTTCTTGTGGAATTGGCAAAGGGATATTTGGAAGCCCATAGAGGGCTATGGTGAAAAAGGAAATATCTTCCGTTCAAAACTGGAAACAAGCTTTCTGAGAAACTGCTCTGTGTTCTGTGAATTCATCTCACAGAGTTTCATCTTTCCCTTCAAGAAGCCTTTCGCTAAGGCTGTTCTTGTGAAATTGGCAAAGGGATATTTGGAAGGCCAAAGAGGGCTATGGTGAAAAAGGAAATATCTTCCGTTCAAAACTGTAAAGAAGCTTTCTGAGAAACTGCTCTGTGTTCTGTTAATTCATCTCACGGAGATACATCTTTCCGTTCAAGAAGCCTTTCGCTAAGGCTGTTCTTGTGGAATTGGCAAAGGGATATTTGGAAGCCCATAGAGGGCTATGGTGAAAAAGGAAATATCTTCCGTTCAAAACTGGAAAGAAGCTTTCTGAGAAACTGCTCTGTGTTCTGTTAATTCATCTCACAGAGTTACATCTTTCCCTTCAAGAAGCCTTTCGCTAAGGCTGTTCTTGTGGAATTGGCAAAGGGATATTTGGAAGCCCATAGAGGGCTATGGTGAAAAAGGAAATACCTTCCGTTCAAAACTGGAAAGAAGCTTTCTGAGAAACTGCTCTGTGTTCTGTTAATTCATCTCACAGAGTTACATCTTTCCCTTCAAGAAGCCTTTCGCTAAGGCTGTTCTTGTGGAATTGGCAAAGGGATATTTGGAAGCCCATAGAGGGCTATGGTGAAAAAGGAAATATCTTCCGTTCAAAACTGGAAAGAAGCTTTCTGAGAAACTGCTCTGTGTTCTGTTAATTCATCTCACAGAGTTACATCTTTCCCTTCAAGAAGCCTTTCGCTAAGGCTGTCCTTGTGGAATTGGCAAAGGGATATTTGGAAGCCCATAGAGGGCTATGGTGAAAAAGGAAATATCTTCCGTTCAAAACTGAAAGAAGCTTTCTGAGAAACTGCTCTGTGTTCTGTTAATTCATCTCACAGAGTTACATCTTTCTCTTCAAGAAGCCTTTCGCTAAGGCTGTTCTTGTGGAATTGGCAAAGGGATATTTGGAAGCCCATAGAGGGCTATGGTGAAAAAGGAAATATCTTCCGTTCAAAACTGGAAAGAAGCTTTCTGAGAAACTGCTCTGTGTTCTGTTAATTCATCTCACAGAGTTACATCTTTCCCTTCAGGAAGCCTTTCGCTAAAGCTGTTCTTGTGGAATTGGCAAAGGGATATTTGGAAGCCCATAGAGGGCTATGGTGAAAAAGGAAATATCTTTCGTTCAAAACTGGAAAGAAGCTTTCTGAGAAACTGCTCTGTGTTCCGTTAATTCATCTCACAGAGTTACATCTTTCCCTTCAAGTAGCCTTTCGCTAAGGCTGTTCTTGTGGAATTGGCAAAGGGATATTTGGAAGCCCATAGAGGGCTATGGTGAAAAAGGAAATATCTTCCGTTCAAAACTGGAAAGAAGCTTTCTGAGAAACTGCTCTGTGTTCTGTTAATTCATCTCACAGAGTTACATCTTTCCCTTCAAGAAGCCTTTCGCTAAGGCTGTTCTTGTGGAATTGGCAAATGGATATTTGGAAGCCCATAGATTGCTATGGTGAAAAAGGAAATATCTTCCGTTCAAAACTGGAAAGAAGCTTTCTGAGAAACTGCTCTGTGTTCTGTTAATTCATCTCACAGAGTTACATCTTTCCCTTCAAGAAGCCTTTCGCTAAGGCTGTTCTTGTGGAATTGGCAAAGGGATATTTGGAAGCCCATAGAGGGCTATGGTGAAAAAGGAAATATCTTCCGTTCAAAACTGGAAAGAAGCTTTCTGAGAAACTGCTCTGTGTTCTCTTAATTCATCTCACAGAGTTACATCTTTCCCTTCAAGAAGCCTTTCGCTAAGGCTGTTCTTGTGGAATTGGCAAAGGGATATTTGGAAGCCCATAGAGGGCTATGGTGAAAAAGGAAATATCTTCCGTTCAAAACTGGAAAGAAGCTTTCTGAGAAACTGCTCTATCTTCTGTTCATTCATCTCAAAGAGTTACATCTTTCCCTTCAAGAAGCCTTTCGCTAAGGCTGTTCTTGGGGAATGGCAAAGGGATATTTGGAAGCCCATAGAGCGCTATGGTGAAAAAGGAAATATCTTCCGTTCAAAACTGGAAAGAAGCTTTCTGAGAAACTGCTCTGTGTTCTGTTAATTCATCTCACAGAGTTACATCTTTCCCTTCAAGAAGCCTTTCGCTAAGGCTGTTCTTGTGGAATTGGCAAAGGGATATTTGGAAGCCCGTAGAGGGCTATGGTGAAAAAGGAAATATCTTCCGTTCAAAACTGGAAAGAAGCTTTCTGAGAAACTGCTCTGTGTTCTGTTAATTCATCTCACAGAGTTACATCTTTCCCTTCAAGAAGCCTTTCGCTAAGGCTGTTCTTGTGGAATTGGCAAAGGGATATTTGGAAGCCCATAGAGGGCTATGGTGAAAAAGGAAATATCTTCCGTTCAAAACTGGAAAGAAGCTTTCTGAGAAACTGCTCTGTGTTCTGTTAATTCATCTCACAGAGTTACATCTTACCCTTCAAGAAGCCTTTCGCTAAGGCTGTTCTTGTGGAATTGGCAAAGGGATATTTCGAAGCCCATAGAGGGCTATGGTGAAAAAGGAAATATCTTCCGTTCAAAACTGGAAAGAAGCTTTCTGAGAAACTGCTCTGTGTTCTGTTAATTCATCTCACAGAGTTACATCTTTCCCTTCAAGAAGCCTTTCGCTATGGCTGTTCTTGTGGAATTGGCAATGGGATATTTGTAAGCCCATAGAGGGCTATGGTGAGAAAGGAAATATCTTCCGTTCAAAACTGGAAAGAAGCTTTCTGAGAAACTGCTCTGTGTTCTGTTAATTCATCTCACAGAGTTACATCTTACCCTTCAAGAAGCCTTTCGCTAAGGCTGTTCTTGTGGAATTGGCAAAGGGATATTTCGAAGCCCATAGAGGGCTATGGTGAAAAAGGAAATATCTTCCGTTCAAAACTGGAAAGAAGCTTTCTGAGAAACTGCTCTGTGTTCTGTTAATTCATCTCACAGAGTTACATCTTTCCCTTCAAGAAGCCTTTCGCTAAGGCTGTTCTTGTGGAATTGGCAAAGGGATATTTGGAAGCCCATAGAGGGCTATGGTGAGAAAGGAAATATCTTCCGTTCAAAACTGGAAAGAAGCTTTCTGAGAAACTGCTCTGTGTTCTGTTAATTCATCTCACAGAGTTACATCTTTCCCTTCAAGAAGCCTTTCGCTAAGGCTGTTCTTGTGGAATTGGCAAAGGGATATTTGGAAGCCCATAGAGGGCTATGGTGAAAAAGGAAATATCTTCCGTTCAAAACTGGAAAGAAGCTTTCTGAGAAACTGCTCTGTGTTCTGTTAATTCATCTCACAGAGTTACATCTTTCCCTTCAAGAAGCCTTTCGCTAAGGCTGTTCTTGTGGAATTGGCAAAGGGATATTTGGAAGCCCATAGATTGCTATGGTGAAAAAGGAAATATCTTCCGTTCAAAACTGGAAAGAAGCTTTCTGAGAAACTGCTCTGTGTTCTGTTAATTCATCTCACAGAGTTACATCTTTCCCTTCAAGAAGCCTTTCGCTAAGGCTGTTCTTGTGGAATTGGCAAAGGGATATTTGGAAGCCCATAGAGGGCTATGGTGAAAAAGGAAATATCTTCCGTTCAAAACTGGAAAGAAGCTTTCTGAGGAACTGCTCTGTGTTCTGTTAATTCATCTCACAGAGTTACATCTTTCCCTTCAAGAAGCCTTTCGCTAAGGCTGTTCTTGTGGAATTGGCAAAGGGATATTTGGAAGCCCATAGAGGGCTACGGTAAAAAAGGAAATATCTTCCGTTCAAAACTGGAAAGAAGCTTTCTGAGAAACTGCTCTGTGTTCCGTTAATTCATCTCACAGAGTTACATCTTTCCCTTCAAGAAGCCTTTCGCTAAGGCTGTTCTTGTGGAATTGGCAAAGGGATATTTCGAAGCCCATAGAGGGCTATGGTGAAAAAGGAAATATCTTCCGTTCAAAACTGGAAAGAAGCTTTCTGAGAAACTGCTCTGTGTTCTGTTAATTCATCTCACAGAGTTACATCTTACCCTTCAAGAAGCCTTTCGCTAAGGCTGTTCTTGTGGAATTGGCAAAGGGATATTTCGAAGCCCATAGAGGGCTATGGTGAAAAAGGAAATATCTTCCGTTCAAAACTGGAAAGAAGCTTTCTGAGAAACTGCTCTGTGTTCTGTTAATTCATCTCACAGAGTTACATCTTTCCCTTCAAGAAGCCTTTCGCTAAGGCTGTTCTTGTGGAATTGGCAAAGGGATATTTGGAAGCCCATAGAGGGCTATGGTGAGAAAGGAAATATTTCCGTTGAAAACTGGAAAGAAGCTTTCTGAGAAACTACTCTGTGTTCTGTTAATTCATCTCACAGAGTTACATCTTTCCCTTCAAGAAGCCTTTCGCTAAGGCTGTTCTTGTGGAATTTGCAAAGGGATATTTGGAAGCCCATAGAGGGCTATGGTGTAAAAGGAAATATCTTCCGTTCAAAATTGGAAAGAAGCTTTCTGAGAAACTGCTCTGTGTTCTGTTAATTCATCTCACAGAGATACATCTTTCCCTTCAAGAAGCCTTTCGCTAAGGCTGTTCTTGTGGAATTGGCAAAGGGATATTTGGAAGCCCATAGAGGGCTATGGTGAAAAAGGAAATATCTTCCGTTCAAAACTGGAAAGAAGCTTTCTGAGAAACTGCTCTGTGTTCTGTTAATTCATCTCACAGAGTTACATCTTTCCCTTCAAGAAGCCTTTCGCTAAGGCTGTTCTTGTGGAATTGGCAAAGGGATATTTGGAAGCCCATAGAGGGCTATGGTGAAAAAGGAAATATCTTCCGTTCAAAACTGGAAAGAAGCTTTCTGAGAAACTGCTCTGTGTTCTGTTAATTCATCTCACAGAGTTACATCTTTCCCTTCAAGAAGCCTTTCGCTAAGGCTGTTCTTGTGAAATTGGTAAAGGGATATTTGGAAGCCCGTAGAGGGCTATGGTGAAAAAGGAAATATCTTCCGTTCAAAACTGGAAAGAAGCTTTCTGAGAAACTGCTCTGTGTTCTGCTAATTCATCTCACAGAGTTACATCTTTCCTTCAAGAAGCCTTTCGCTAAGGCTCTTCTTGTGGAATTGGCAAAGGGATATTTGGAAGCCCATAGAGGGCTATGGTGAAAAAGGAAATATCTTCCGTTCAAAACTGGAAAGAAGCTTTCTGAGAAACTGCTCTGTGTTCTGTTAATTCATCTCACAGAGTTACATCTTACCCTTCAAGAAGCCTTTCGCTAAGGCTGTTCTTGTGGAATTGGCAAAGGGATATTTCGAAGCCCATAGAGGGCTATGGTGAAAAAGGAAATATCTTCCGTTCAAAACTGGGAAGAAGCTTTCTGAGAAACTGCTCTGTGTTCTGTTAATTCATCTCACAGAGTTACATCTTTCCCTTCAAGAAGCCTTTCGCTAAGGCTGTTCTTGTGGAATTGGCAAAGGGATATTTGGAAGCCCATAGAGGGCTATGGTGAGAAAGGAAATATCTTCCGTTCAAAACTGGAAAGAAGCTTTCTGAGAAACTGCTCTGTGTTCTGTTAATTCATCTCACAGAGTTACATCTTTCCCTTCAAGAAGCCTTTCGCTAAGGCTGTTCTTGTGGAATTGGCAAAGGGATATTTGGAAGCCCATAGAGGGCTATGGTGAAAAAGGAAATATCTTCCGTTCAAAACTGGAAAGAAGCTTTCTGAGAAACTGCTCTGTGTTCCGTTAATTCATCTCACAGAGTTACATCTTTCCCTTCAAGAAGCCTTTCGCTAAGGCTGTTCTTGTGGAATTGGCAAAGGGATATTTGGAAGCCCATAGAGGGCTATGGTGAAAAAGGAAATATCTTCCGTTCAAAACTGGAAAGAAGCTTTCTGAGAAACTGCTCTGTGTTCTGTTAATTCATCTCACAGAGTTACATCTTTCCCTTCAAGAAGCCTTTCGCTAAGGCTGTTCTTGTGGAATTGGCAAAGGGATATTTGGAAGCCCATAGATTGCTATGGTGAAAAAGGAAATATCTTCCGTTCAAAACTGGAAAGAAGCTTTCTGAGAAACTGCTCTGTGTTCTGTTAATTCATCTCACAGAGTTACATCTTTCCCTTCAAGAAGCCTTTCGCTAAGGCTGTTCTTGTGGAATTGGCAAAGGGATATTTGGAAGCCCATAGAGGGCTATGGTGAAAAAGGAAATATCTTCCGTTCAAAACTGGAAACAAGCTTTCTGAGAAACTGCTCTGTGTTCTGTGAATTCATCTCACAGAGTTACATCTTTCCCTTCAAGAAGCCTTTCGCTAAGGCTGTTCTTGTGAAATTGGCAAAGGGATATTTGGAAGGCCAAAGAGGGCTATGGTGAAAAAGGAAATATCTTCCGTTCAAAACTGTAAAGAAGCTTTCTGAGAAACTGCTCTGTGTTCTGTTAATTCATCTCACGGAGATACATCTTTCCGTTCAAGAAGCCTTTCGCTAAGGCTGTTCTTGTGGAATTGGCAAAGGGATATTTGGAAGCCCATAGAGGGCTATGGTGAAAAAGGAAATATCTTCCGTTCAAAACTGGAAAGAAGCTTTCTGAGAAACTGCTCTGTGTTCTGTTAATTCATCTCACAGAGTTACATCTTTCCCTTCAAGAAGCCTTTCGCTAAGGCTGTTCTTGTGGAATTGGCAAAGGGATATTTGGAAGCCCATAGAGGGCTATGGTGAAAAAGGAAATACCTTCCGTTCAAAACTGGAAAGAAGCTTTCTGAGAAACTGCTCTGTGTTCTGTTAATTCATCTCACAGAGTTACATCTTTCCCTTCAAGAAGCCTTTCGCTAAGGCTGTTCTTGTGGAATTGGCAAAGGGATATTTGGAAGCCCATAGAGGGCTATGGTGAAAAAGGAAATATCTTCCGTTCAAAACTGGAAAGAAGCTTTCTGAGAAACTGCTCTGTGTTCTGTTAATTCATCTCACAGAGTTACATCTTTCCCTTCAAGAAGCCTTTCGCTAAGGCTGTCCTTGTGGAATTGGCAAAGGGATATTTGGAAGCCCATAGAGGGCTATGGTGAAAAAGGAAATATCTTCCGTTCAAAACTGAAAGAAGCTTTCTGAGAAACTGCTCTGTGTTCTGTTAATTCATCTCACAGAGTTACATCTTTCTCTTCAAGAAGCCTTTCGCTAAGGCTGTTCTTGTGGAATTGGCAAAGGGATATTTGGAAGCCCATAGAGGGCTATGGTGAAAAAGGAAATATCTTCCGTTCAAAACTGGAAAGAAGCTTTCTGAGAAACTGCTCTGTGTTCTGTTAATTCATCTCACAGAGTTACATCTTTCCCTTCAGGAAGCCTTTCGCTAAAGCTGTTCTTGTGGAATTGGCAAAGGGATATTTGGAAGCCCATAGAGGGCTATGGTGAAAAAGGAAATATCTTTCGTTCAAAACTGGAAAGAAGCTTTCTGAGAAACTGCTCTGTGTTCCGTTAATTCATCTCACAGAGTTACATCTTTCCCTTCAAGTAGCCTTTCGCTAAGGCTGTTCTTGTGGAATTGGCAAAGGGATATTTGGAAGCCCATAGAGGGCTATGGTGAAAAAGGAAATATCTTCCGTTCAAAACTGGAAAGAAGCTTTCTGAGAAACTGCTCTGTGTTCTGTTAATTCATCTCACAGAGTTACATCTTTCCCTTCAAGAAGCCTTTCGCTAAGGCTGTTCTTGTGGAATTGGCAAATGGATATTTGGAAGCCCATAGATTGCTATGGTGAAAAAGGAAATATCTTCCGTTCAAAACTGGAAAGAAGCTTTCTGAGAAACTGCTCTGTGTTCTGTTAATTCATCTCACAGAGTTACATCTTTCCCTTCAAGAAGCCTTTCGCTAAGGCTGTTCTTGTGGAATTGGCAAAGGGATATTTGGAAGCCCATAGAGGGCTATGGTGAAAAAGGAAATATCTTCCGTTCAAAACTGGAAAGAAGCTTTCTGAGAAACTGCTCTGTGTTCTCTTAATTCATCTCACAGAGTTACATCTTTCCCTTCAAGAAGCCTTTCGCTAAGGCTGTTCTTGTGGAATTGGCAAAGGGATATTTGGAAGCCCATAGAGGGCTATGGTGAAAAAGGAAATATCTTCCGTTCAAAACTGGAAAGAAGCTTTCTGAGAAACTGCTCTATCTTCTGTTCATTCATCTCAAAGAGTTACATCTTTCCCTTCAAGAAGCCTTTCGCTAAGGCTGTTCTTGGGGAATGGCAAAGGGATATTTGGAAGCCCATAGAGCGCTATGGTGAAAAAGGAAATATCTTCCGTTCAAAACTGGAAAGAAGCTTTCTGAGAAACTGCTCTATCTTCTGTTCATTCATCTCAAAGAGTTACATCTTTCCCTTCAAGAAGCCTTTCGCTAAGGCTGTTCTTGTGGAATTGGCAAAGGGATATTTCGAAGCCCATAGAGGGCTATGGTGAAAAAGGAAATATCTTCCGTTCAAAATTGGAAAGAAGCTTTCTGAGAAACTGCTCTGTGTTCTGTTAATTCATCTCACAGAGTTACATCTTTCCCTTCAAGAAGCCTTTCGCTAAGGCTGTTCTTGTGGAATTGGCAATGGGATATTTGTAAGCCCATAGAGGGCTATGGTGAGAAAGGAAATATCTTCCGTTCAAAACTGGAAAGAAGCTTTCTGAGAAACTGCTCTGTGTTCTGTTAATTCATCTCACAGAGTTACATCTTACCCTTCAAGAAGCCTTTCGCTAAGGCTGTTCTTGTGGAATTGGCAAAGGGATATTTCGAAGCCCATAGAGGGCTATGGTGAAAAAGGAAATATCTTCCGTTCAAAACTGGAAAGAAGCTTTCTGAGAAACTGCTCTGTGTTCTGTTAATTCATCTCACAGAGTTACATCTTTCCCTTCAAGAAGCCTTTCGCTAAGGCTGTTCTTGTGGAATTGGCAAAGGGATATTTGGAAGCCCATAGAGGGCTATGGTGAGAAAGGAAATATCTTCCGTTCAAAACTGGAAAGAAGCTTTCTGAGAAACTGCTCTGTGTTCTGTTAATTCATCTCACAGAGTTACATCTTTCCCTTCAAGAAGCCTTTCGCTAAGGCTGTTCTTGTGGAATTGGCAAAGGGATATTTGGAAGCCCATAGAGGGCTATGGTGAAAAAGGAAATATCTTCCGTTCAAAACTGGAAAGAAGCTTTCTGAGAAACTGCTCTGTGTTCTGTTAATTCATCTCACAGAGTTACATCTTTCCCTTCAAGAAGCCTTTCGCTAAGGCTGTTCTTGTGGAATTGGCAAAGGGATATTTGGAAGCCCATAGATTGCTATGGTGAAAAAGGAAATATCTTCCGTTCAAAACTGGAAAGAAGCTTTCTGAGAAACTGCTCTGTGTTCTGTTAATTCATCTCACAGAGTTACATCTTTCCCTTCAAGAAGCCTTTCGCTAAGGCTGTTCTTGTGGAATTGGCAAAGGGATATTTGGAAGCCCATAGAGGGCTATGGTGAAAAAGGAAATATCTTCCGTTCAAAACTGGAAAGAAGCTTTCTGAGGAACTGCTCTGTGTTCTGTTAATTCATCTCACAGAGTTACATCTTTCCCTTCAAGAAGCCTTTCGCTAAGGCTGTTCTTGTGGAATTGGCAAAGGGATATTTGGAAGCCCATAGAGGGCTACGGTAAAAAAGGAAATATCTTCCGTTCAAAACTGGAAAGAAGCTTTCTGAGAAACTGCTCTGTGTTCCGTTAATTCATCTCACAGAGTTACATCTTTCCCTTCAAGAAGCCTTTCGCTAAGGCTGTTCTTGTGGAATTGGCAAAGGGATATTTCGAAGCCCATAGAGGGCTATGGTGAAAAAGGAAATATCTTCCGTTCAAAACTGGAAAGAAGCTTTCTGAGAAACTGCTCTGTGTTCTGTTAATTCATCTCACAGAGTTACATCTTACCCTTCAAGAAGCCTTTCGCTAAGGCTGTTCTTGTGGAATTGGCAAAGGGATATTTCGAAGCCCATAGAGGGCTATGGTGAAAAAGGAAATATCTTCCGTTCAAAACTGGAAAGAAGCTTTCTGAGAAACTGCTCTGTGTTCTGTTAATTCATCTCACAGAGTTACATCTTTCCCTTCAAGAAGCCTTTCGCTAAGGCTGTTCTTGTGGAATTGGCAAAGGGATATTTGGAAGCCCATAGAGGGCTATGGTGAGAAAGGAAATATTTCCGTTGAAAACTGGAAAGAAGCTTTCTGAGAAACTACTCTGTGTTCTGTTAATTCATCTCACAGAGTTACATCTTTCCCTTCAAGAAGCCTTTCGCTAAGGCTGTTCTTGTGGAATTTGCAAAGGGATATTTGGAAGCCCATAGAGGGCTATGGTGTAAAAGGAAATATCTTCCGTTCAAAATTGGAAAGAAGCTTTCTGAGAAACTGCTCTGTGTTCTGTTAATTCATCTCACAGACATACATCTTTCCCTTCAAGAAGCCTTTCGCTAAGGCTGTTCTTGTGGAATTGGCAAAGGGATATTTGGAAGCCCATAGAGGGCTATGGTGAAAAAGGAAATATCTTCCGTTCAAAACTGGAAAGAAGCTTTCTGAGAAACTGCTCTGTGTTCTGTTAATTCATCTCACAGAGTTACATCTTTCCCTTCAAGAAGCCTTTCGCTAAGGCTGTTCTTGTGGAATTGGCAAAGGGATATTTGGAAGCCCATAGAGGGCTATGGTGAAAAAGGAAATATCTTCCGTTCAAAACTGGAAAGAAGCTTTCTGAGAAACTGCTCTGTGTTCTGTTAATTCATCTCACAGAGTTACATCTTTCCCTTCAAGAAGCCTTTCGCTAAGGCTGTTCTTGTGAAATTGGTAAAGGGATATTTGGAAGCCCGTAGAGGGCTATGGTGAAAAAGGAAATATCTTCCGTTCAAAACTGGAAAGAAGCTTTCTGAGAAACTGCTCTGTGTTCTGCTAATTCATCTCACAGAGTTACATCTTTCCTTCAAGAAGCCTTTCGCTAAGGCTCTTCTTGTGGAATTGGCAAAGGGATATTTGGAAGCCCATAGAGGGCTATGGTGAAAAAGGAAATATCTTCCGTTCAAAACTGGAAAGAAGCTTTCTGAGAAACTGCTCTGTGTTCTGTTAATTCATCTCACAGAGTTACATCTTACCCTTCAAGAAGCCTTTCGCTAAGGCTGTTCTTGTGGAATTGGCAAAGGGATATTTCGAAGCCCATAGAGGGCTATGGTGAAAAAGGAAATATCTTCCGTTCAAAACTGGGAAGAAGCTTTCTGAGAAACTGCTCTGTGTTCTGTTAATTCATCTCACAGAGTTACATCTTTCCCTTCAAGAAGCCTTTCGCTAAGGCTGTTCTTGTGGAATTGGCAAAGGGATATTTGGAAGCCCATAGAGGGCTAAGGTGAGAAAGGAAATATCTTCCGTTCAAAACTGGAAAGAAGCTTTCTGAGAAACTGCTCTGTGTTCTGTTAATTCATCTCACAGAGTTACATCTTTCCCTTCAAGAAGCCTTTCGCTAAGGCTGTTCTTGTGGAATTGGCAAAGGGATATTTGGAAGCCCATAGAGGGCTATGGTGAAAAAGGAAATATCTTCCGTTCAAAACTGGAAAGAAGCTTTCTGAGAAACTGCTCTGTGTTCCGTTAATTCATCTCACAGAGTTACATCTTTCCCTTCAAGAAGCCTTTCGCTAAGGCTGTTCTTGTGGAATTGGCAAAGGGATATTTGGAAGCCCATAGAGGGCTATGGTGAAAAAGGAAATATCTTCCGTTCAAAACTGGAAAGAAGCTTTCTGAGAAACTGCTCTGTGTTCTGTTAATTCATCTCACAGAGTTACATCTTTCCCTTCAAGAAGCCTTTCGCTAAGGCTGTTCTTGTGGAATTGGCAAAGGGATATTTGGAAGCCCATAGATTGCTATGGTGAAAAAGGAAATATCTTCCGTTCAAAACTGGAAAGAAGCTTTCTGAGAAACTGCTCTGTGTTCTGTTAATTCATCTCACAGAGTTACATCTTTCCCTTCAAGAAGCCTTTCGCTAAGGCTGTTCTTGTGGAATTGGCAAAGGGATATTTGGAAGCCCATAGAGGGCTATGGTGAAAAAGGAAATATCTTCCGTTCAAAACTGGAAACAAGCTTTCTGAGAAACTGCTCTGTGTTCTGTGAATTCATCTCACAGAGTTACATCTTTCCCTTCAAGAAGCCTTTCGCTAAGGCTGTTCTTGTGAAATTGGCAAAGGGATATTTGGAAGGCCAAAGAGGGCTATGGTGAAAAAGGAAATATCTTCCGTTCAAAACTGTAAAGAAGCTTTCTGAGAAACTGCTCTGTGTTCTGTTAATTCATCTCACGGAGATACATCTTTCCGTTCAAGAAGCCTTTCGCTAAGGCTGTTCTTGTGGAATTGGCAAAGGGATATTTGGAAGCCCATAGAGGGCTATGGTGAAAAAGGAAATATCTTCCGTTCAAAACTGGAAAGAAGCTTTCTGAGAAACTGCTCTGTGTTCTGTTAATTCATCTCACAGAGTTACATCTTTCCCTTCAAGAAGCCTTTCGCTAAGGCTGTTCTTGTGGAATTGGCAAAGGGATATTTGGAAGCCCATAGAGGGCTATGGTGAAAAAGGAAATACCTTCCGTTCAAAACTGGAAAGAAGCTTTCTGAGAAACTGCTCTGTGTTCTGTTAATTCATCTCACAGAGTTACATCTTTCCCTTCAAGAAGCCTTTCGCTAAGGCTGTTCTTGTGGAATTGGCAAAGGGATATTTGGAAGCCCATAGAGGGCTATGGTGAAAAGGAAATATCTTCCGTTCAAAACTGGAAAGAAGCTTTCTGAGAAACTGCTCTGTGTTCTGTTAATTCATCTCACAGAGTTACATCTTTCCCTTCAAGAAGCCTTTCGCTAAGGCTGTCCTTGTGGAATTGGCAAAGGGATATTTGGAAGCCCATAGAGGGCTATGGTGAAAAAGGAAATATCTTCCGTTCAAAACTGAAAGAAGCTTTCTGAGAAACTGCTCTGTGTTCTGTTAATTCATCTCACAGAGTTACATCTTTCCCTTCAAGAAGCCTTTCGCTAAGGCTGTTCTTGTGGAATTGGCAAAGGGATATTTGGAAGCCCATAGAGGGCTATGGTGAAAAAGGAAATATCTTCCGTTCAAAACTGGAAAGAAGCTTTCTGAGAAACTGCTCTGTGTTCTGTTAATTCATCTCACAGAGTTACATCTTTCCCTTCAGGAAGCCTTTCGCTAAAGCTGTTCTTGTGGAATTGGCAAAGGGATATTTGGAAGCCCATAGAGGGCTATGGTGAAAAAGGAAATATCTTTCGTTCAAAACTGGAAAGAAGCTTTCTGAGAAACTGCTCTGTGTTCCGTTAATTCATCTCACAGAGTTACATCTTTCCCTTCAAGTAGCCTTTCGCTAAGGCTGTTCTTGTGGAATTGGCAAAGGGATATTTGGAAGCCCATAGAGGGCTATGGTGAAAAAGGAAATATCTTCCGTTCAAAACTGGAAAGAAGCTTTCTGAGAAACTGCTCTGTGTTCTGTTAATTCATCTCACAGAGTTACATCTTTCCCTTCAAGAAGCCTTTCGCTAAGGCTGTTCTTGTGGAATTGGCAAATGGATATTTGGAAGCCCATAGATTGCTATGGTGAAAAAGGAAATATCTTCCGTTCAAAACTGGAAAGAAGCTTTCTGAGAAACTGCTCTGTGTTCTGTTAATTCATCTCACAGAGTTACATCTTTCCCTTCAAGAAGCCTTTCGCTAAGGCTGTTCTTGTGGAATTGGCAAAGGGATATTTGGAAGCCCATAGAGGGCTATGGTGAAAAAGGAAATATCTTCCGTTCAAAACTGGAAAGAAGATTTCTGAGAAACTGCTCTGTGTTCTCTTAATTCATCTCACAGAGTTACATCTTTCCCTTCAAGAAGCCTTTCGCTAAGGCTGTTCTTGTGGAATTGGCAAAGGGATATTTGGAAGCCCATAGAGGGCTATGGTGAAAAAGGAAATATCTTCCGTTCAAAACTGGAAAGAAGCTTTCTGAGAAACTGCTCTATCTTCTGTTCATTCATCTCAAAGAGTTACATCTTTCCCTTCAAGAAGCCTTTCGCTAAGGCTGTTCTTGGGGAATGGCAAAGGGATATTTGGAAGCCCATAGAGCGCTATGGTGAAAAAGGAAATATCTTCCGTTCAAAACTGGAAAGAAGCTTTCTGAGAAACTGCTCTGTGTTCTGTTAATTCATCTCACAGAGTTACATCTTTCCCTTCAAGAAGCCTTTCGCTAAGGCTGTTCTTGTGGAATTGGCAAAGGGATATTTGGAAGCCCATAGAGGGCTATGGTGAAAAAGGAAATATCTTCCGTTCAAAACTGGAAAGAAGCTTTCTGAGAAACTGCTCTGTGTTCTGTTAATTCATCTCACAGAGTTACATCTTTCCCTTCAAGAAGCCTTTCGCTAAGGCTGTTCTTGTGGAATTGGCAAAGGGATATTTGGAAGCCCATAGAGGGCTATGGTGAAAAAGGAAATATCTTCCGTTCAAAACTGGAAAGAAGCTTTCTGAGAAACTGCTCTGTGTTCTGTTAATTCATTTCAGAGAGTTACAGCTTTCCCCTCCAGAAGTCTTTCGCTAAGACTGCTCTTTTGGAATTTGCAAAGTGATATTTGGAAGCCCTTAGAGGGCTATGGTGAAAAAGGAAATATCTTTCGTTAAAAACTGGAAAGAAGCATTCTGAGATACTGCCGTGTGTTCTGTTAATACATCTAACCGAGTTACAGCTTTCCCCTCTAGAAGCCTTTCGCTAAGACTGTTCTTGTGGCATTTGCAATGTGATATTTGGAAGCCCTTAGAGGGCTATGGTGAAAAAGGAAATATCTTCAGTTAAAAACTGGAAAGAAGCTTTCTGAGAAACTGCTTTGTGTTCTGTTAATTCGTCACCAGAGTTTCAGCTTTCCCGTCAAAAAGCCTTTCGCTAAGACTGTTCTTGTGGAATTTGCAAAGTGAAATTTGGAAGCCCATTGAGGGCTATGATGAAAAAGGACATTTCTTCCATTAAAAACCGAAAAGAAGATTTCTGAGAAACTGCTTCGTGTTTTGTTAGTTCATCTCACAGAATTACAGCTTTGCTCCCAGAAGCCTTTCGCTAAGAGTGTTCTTGTGGAATTTGCAAAGTGATCTTAGAAGCCCGTAGAGGGCTATGGTGAAAAAGGAAATAACTTACGTTAAAAATTGGAAAGAAGCTTTCTGAGAAACTGATGTGTGTTCTGTTAAAACATCTCACCGTGTTACAGCTTTCACCTCAAGAAGCCTTTCGCTAAGACTGTTCTTGTGGAATTTTCTAAGTGATATTTGGAAGCCCATAGAGGGCTACGGGAAAAAGAAAATATCTTCGGTTGAAAACTGGAAAGAAGCTTTCTGAGAAACAGCTCTCTGTTCTGTTAATTCATTTCAGAGAGTTACAGCTTTCCGCTCCAGAAGTCTTTCGCTAAGACTGCTCTTTTGGAATTTGCAAAGTGATATTTGGAAGCCCTTAGAGGGCTATGGTTAAAAAAAGAAATATCTTCCGTTAAAAACTGGAAAGAAGCATTCTGAGATACTGCCGTGTGTTCTGTTAATACATCTAACCGAGTTACAGCTTTCCCCTCTAGAAGCCTTTCGCTAAGACTGTTCTTGTGGCATTTGCAATGTGATATTTGGAAGCCCTTAGTGGGCTATGGTGAAAAAGGAAATATCTTCAGTTAAAAACTGGAAAGAAGCTTTCTGAGAAACTGCTTTGTGTTCTGTTAATTCATCTCACAGAGTTACAGGTTTCCCCTCCAGAAGCCTTTCCCGAAGACTGTTCTTGTGGAATTTGCAAAGTGATATTTGGAAGCCCATAGAGGGCTATGGTGAAAAAGGACATATCTTCGATTAAAAACTGGAAAGAAATTTTCGGAGAAACTGCTTTGTTTTCTGTTAATTCATCTCACAGAGTTACAGCTTTCTTCTCAAGAAGCCTTTCGGTAAGACTGTTCTTGTGGAATTTGCAAAGTGATATTTGCAAGCCCATAGAGGGCTATGGTGAAAAAGGACATATCTTCCGTTAAAAACTGGAAAGAAGATTTCTGAGAAACTGCTTTGTGTTCTGTTAATTCATCTCAGAGAGTTACAGATTTCCCCTCAAGAGGCCGTTCACTAAGACTGTTCTTCTGAAATTTGGAACGTGATATTGAGAATCCCATAGAGGGCTACGGTGAAAAAGGAATTATTTTCCGTTAAAAACTGGAAAGAAACTTTCTGAGAAACTGCTTTGTGTTCTGTTAATTCATCTCACAGAGTTATATTTCCCTCTAAAAGCCTTTCGCTAAGGCTGTTGTCGAATTTGCAAAGTGATATTTGGAAGCCCATAGAGGGCTATGGTGAAGAAGGAAATATCTTCAGTTAAAAACTGGAAAGAAGCTTTCTGAGAAAATGCCATGTGTTCTGATAATAGACCTCACCCAGTTACAGCTTTCCCTTCAAGAAGCCTTTCGCTAAGACTGTTGTTGTGTGATTTTCAAAATGATATTTGGAAGCCCATAGAGCGCTATGGTGAAAAAGGAAATATCTTCTGTTAAAAAGCGGAAAGAAGCTTTCTGAGAAACTCCTTTTCGTTCTTTTAATTCACCTCAAAGAGTTACAGCTTTCCACTCAATAATTCTTTCGCTAAGACTGTTCTTGAGGAATTTGTAAAGTGATATTTGGAAGCCCATACAGGGTTATGTTGAAAAAGGAAATATCTTCGGTTAAAAACTGAAAAGACGCTTTTTGAGAAACTGCTTTGTGTTCTGTTAATTCATCTCACAGAGTTACAACTTTCCCCTCAGGAAGCCTTTCGCTAAGACTGTTCTTGTGAAACTTGCAAAGTGATATTTGGAAGCCCATAGAGGGCTATGGCTTAAAAGGAAATATCCTCCGTTAGAAACTGGAAAGAAGCTATCTGAGAAACTGCTTTGTGTTCTGTTAATTCATCTCACAGAGTTACAGTTTTCCCCTCAAGAAGCCGTTCACTAAGACTTTCCTTGTGGAATTTTCAAAGTGATATTTGAAGGCACATAGAGGGCTATGATGAAAAAGAAAACATCCAAAGATAAAAACTGAAATGAAGCTTTCTGTGAAACTGCTTTGTGTTCTGTTAATTCATCTCACAGATTTACAGCTTTCTTCTCAAGAAGCCTTTCGGTAAAACTGTTCTTGTAGAATTTGCAAAGTGATATTTGGAAGCCCATTGAGGGCTATGGTGAAAAAGGACATATCTTCCGTTAAAAACTTGAAAGAAGCTTTTTGAGAAACTGCCGTGTGTTCTGTTAAAGCATCTCACCGAGTTACAGCTTTCCCCTCAAGAAGGCTTTCGCTAAGACTGTTCTTGTGGGATTTGCAAAGTGATATTTGGAAGCCCATAGAGGGCTATGGTGAAAAACGAAATATCTGTCGTTAAAAACTGGAAAGAAGATATCTGAGAAACTGCTTTGTGTTCTGTTAATTCATCTCACAGAGTTTCAGTTTTCCCCTCCCGAAGTCTTTCGCTTCCAATGTTCTTGTGGAATTTGCATCGAGATAATTGGAATCCCATAGAGGGCTATGGTGAAAATGGAAATACCTTCAATTAAAAAATGAAAAGAAGCTTTCCGAGAAACTGCTTTGTGTTCTGTTAATTCATCTCAAAGAATTACAGCTTTCCCCTCAAGAAGCCTTCCGCTAAGACTGTTTTTGAGGAATTTCCAAAGTGATATGTGGAAGCCCATAGAGGGCTATGGTGAAAATGGAAATATCCTAAGATACTTACCGAAGAGAAGCTGTCTGAAAAACTGCTTTGTGTTCTGTTAGTTCATCTCACAGAGCTACCGCTTTTCCCTCAAGAAGCCGTTCATTAAGACTGTTTTGTGAAATTTGGAAAGTGATATTTGGAAACCCATAGAGGACTATGGTGAAAAAGGAAATATCTTCCGTTAAAAACTGGAAAGAAGCATTCTGAGAAAATGCCGTGTCTTCTGTTAATACGTCTCACTGAGTTACAGCTTTCCTCTCAAGAAGCCTTTCGCTAAGACTGTTCTTGTGGGATTTGCAATGTGATATTTGGAAGCCCATAGAGGACTATGGTGAGAGAGGAAATATCCTCCGTTAAAAACTGGAAAGAAGATTTGTGAGAAAATGCTTTGTGTTCTGTTAATTCATCTCACAGAGTTAGAGCTTTCCCCTCAAGAAGCCTTTCGCTAAGACTGTTCTTGTGGAATTTGCAAAGTGATATTTGGAAGCCCAAAATGGCTATGGTGAAAAAGGAAATATCCTCAGTTAAAAACTGGAAAGAAGCTTTCTGAGAAACTGCTTTGTGTTCAGTTAGTTCCTCTCACAGAGTTACAGCTTTCCCCTCAAGAAGACTTTCGCTAAGACAGTTCATGTGGAATTTTCAAAGTGATAATTGGAATCCCATAGAGGGCTATGGTGAAAAAGGAAATATCCTAAGGTAAAAACTGAAAAGTAGGTTTCTGAGAAAATGTTTTGTGTTCTGTTAATTCATCTTACAGAGTTACAGCTTTACCCTCAAGAAGCCTTTCGCTAAGTCTTTTCTTCTGGAATTTGCAAAGTGATATTTGGAAACCCTATAGCCCTATGGTTAAAATGGAAATATCGTAAGATAAAAAACGAAAAGAAGGTTTCTGAGAAACTGCTTTGAATTCTTTTAATTCATCTTACAGATTTACAGCTTTTATCTCCAGAATCCTTTCGCTAAGACTGTTCTTGTGGAATTTGCAAAATGTTTTTGGAAGCCCATAGAGGGCTATGCTGAAAAAGGAAATATCGTAAGATAAAAACTGAAAAGAAGCTTTCTGAGAAACTGCTTTGTGTTCTGTTAATTCATCTCAGAGAGTTACAGCTTTCCCCTCAAGAAGTCTTTCACAAAGACTGTTCTTGTGTAATTTGCAAAGTGATATTTGGAAGACCATAGAGGGCTATGTTTAAAAAGGAAATATAGTCAGATAAAATCCGAAAAGAAGCTTTCTGAGAAACTGCTTTGTGTTCTGTTAATTCATCTCAAAGTGTCACAGATTTCCCCGCATGAGGCCGTTCACTAAGACTGTTCTTCTGAAATTTGGAAAGTGATATTTAGAATCTCATAGAGGGCAATGGTGAAAAAGGAAATATTTTCCGATAAAAACTGTAAAGAAGCTTTCTGATAAACTGCTTTGTGTTCTGTTAGTTCATCTCACAGAGTTACAGCTTTCCCTTCAAGAAACAGTTCACTGAGACTATTCTTGTGAAATTTGCAAAGTGATATTAGAAAACTCCTAGAGGGCTAAGGTGAAAAAGGAAATATCTTCCGTTAAAAACTGGAAAGAAGCTTTTTGAGAAACTGCCGTGTGTTCTGTTAAAGCATCTCACCGAGTTACAGCTTTCCCCTCAAGAAGCCTTTCGCTAAGACTGTTCTTCTGGAATTTGCAAAGTGATATTTCGAAGCCCAAAGAGGTCTAGGGTGAAGAAGGAAATATCTTCAGTTAAAAACTGAAAAGAAGCTGTCTGAGAAACTGCTTTGTCTTCTCTTAATTCGTCTCATGGAATTACAGCTTTCCCTTCAAGAAGCCATTCGATAAGGCTGTCTTGTGGAATCAGGAAAGTGATATTTGTAAGCCCATAGAGCGCTTTGCTGAAAAAAGAAGTATCTTCCGTGAAAAACTGGAATGAAGCTTTCTGAGAAACTGTTTTGTGCTCTCTTATTTCATCTCAGAGTTACTGCTTTCCCCTCAAGAAGCCTTTCGCTAAGACTGTTCTTGTGGAATATCCAAAGTGATATTTGGTAGCCCATAGAGCGACATGGTGAAAAAGGAAATATCTTCCGATAAAAACTGGAAAGAAGCTTTCTGAGAAACTGTTGGGTTCTGCTAATTCATCTCACAGAGTTACAGCTTTCCCCTCAGGAAGCCTTTCGGTAATGCTGTTCTTTGGAACATGCAAAGTGATATTTGGAAGCCCATAGAGGGCTATGGTGAAAAAGTAAATATCTTCAGTTAAAAACTGGAAATAAGCTTTCTGAAAAACTGCTTTGTGTTCTGTTCATTCTTCTTACAGAGGTACAGCTTTCCTCTCAAGAAGCCTTTTGCTAAGACTGTTCTTGTGGAATTTGCAATGTGATATTTGGAAGCCCATAGAGGTCTATGGTGAAAAAAGAAATATTCTAAGATAAAAACTGAAAAGAAGCATTCTGAGAAACCGCTTTATATTCCGTTAATTCACCTCACGGAGTTACAGCTTTCCCCTCAAGAAGCCTTTCGCTAAGACTGTTCTTGTGAAATTTGCAAAGTGATATTTGAGAGTCCATATAGGGCTATGGTGAAAAAGGAAATATCTTCCTTTAAAAACTGGAAAGAAGATTTCTGACAAAATGCTTTGTATTCTGTTAGTTCAACTCACAGAGTTACAGCCTTCCCCTCAAGAAGCCTTTTGCTAAGACTGTACTTGTGGAATATGGAAAGTGATATTTGTAAGCCCATAGAGGGCTATGCTGAAAAAGGAAATATCTTCCGTTTAAAACGGTAAGAAGCTTTCTGAGAAAGGGTTTTGTGTTGTGTTAATTCATCTCAGAGTTATTGCTTTCCCCTCAAGAAGTCTTTCGCTAAGACTGCTCTTGTGGAATTTGAAAAGTGATATTTGGAAGTCCCTAGAGGGCTACGGTGAAGAAGGAAATATCTTAGGATAAAAACTGGAAAGAAGCTTTCTGAGAAGCTGCTTTGTGTTCTGTTAATTCATCTCCTCGAGTTACAGCTTTCCCTACTAGAAGACGTTCACTAAGACTGTTCTTCTGGAAATTGCAAAGTGATATTTCGAAGCCCAAAGAGGTCTAGGGTGAAAAAGGAAATATCTTCAGTTAAAAACTGGAAAGAAGCTTTTGAGAAACTGCTTTGTGTTCTGTTAATTCATCTCACAGTGTTACAGCTTTCCCCTGAAGAAGCCTTTCGTTAAGACTGTACTTGGGGAATTTGAAAAGTGATATTTGGAAGCCCCTAGAGGGCTACGGTGAAAAAAGAAATATCTTCCGTTAAAAAGTGGAAAGAAGCTTTCTGAGAAACTCCTTTGTGTTCTGTTAATTCATCTGACAGAATTACAGCTTTCCACTCATTAATCCTTACGCTAAGACTGTTCTTGTGGAACATGCCTAGTGATATTTGGAAGCCCATTGAGGGCTATGGTAAAAAAGGAAATATCTTCCGCTAAAAACTGGAAAGAAGCTTTCTGAGCAACTGCTTTGTGTTCTGTTAATTCATCTAACACAGTTACAGCTTTCCCCTCAAGAAGCCTTTCGTTAAGACTGTTCTTGTGGAATATGGAAAGTGATATTTGGAAGGCCTTAGACGGCTATGGTGAAAAAGGAAATATCTTCCGTTAGAAACTGGAAAGAAGCTTTCTGAGAAACTGCTATGTGTTCTGTTACTTCATCTCACAGAGTTACACCTTTCCCTTCAAGAAGCCTTTCGCTAAGACTGTTCTTCTGGAATTTCAAAGTGATATTTCGAAGCCCAAAGAGGTCTAGGGTGTAAAAGGAAATATCTTCAGTTAAAAACTGGAAAGAAGCTGTCTGAGAAACTCCTTTGTCTTCTCTTTATTCATCTCATGGAACTTCAGCTTTCCCTTCTAGAATCCTTTCGCTAAGGCTGTCTTGTGGAATCTGGAAAGTGATATTTGTAAGGCCAGAGAGCGCTTTGCTGAAAAAGGATGTATCTTCCGTGAAAAACTGGAATGAAGCTTTCTGAGAAACTGTTTTTGCCTCTCTCATTTCATCTCAGAGTTACTGCTTTCCTGTCAAGAAGCTTTCGCTACGACTGTTCTTGTGGAATTTCCCTGTTAATTCATCTCACAGAGATACAGCATTCCCCTCAAGAAGCCTTTCGCTAAGACTGTTCTTGTGGAATTTGCAAAGTGATATTAGGAAGCCCATAGAGGGCTATGGTGAAAAAGGAAATATCTTCCGTTAGAAACTGGAAAGAAGCTTTCTGAGAAACTCCTTTGTGTTATGTTAATTCATCTCACCGAGTTACAACTTTCCCCTCAAGAATCCTTACGCTAAGACTGTTCCTGTGGAATTTGCAAAGTGATATTTTTAAGCCCATAGAGGGCTATGGTGAAAAAGGAAATATCTTTAGTTACACATTTGTTTTTTTTTTTTTTTTTTTTTATTGTTTAATTTTTTTTTTTTAATTTATTTATTATTATTAAACTTCAAGTTGTAGGGTACATGTGCACAACGTGCAGGTTTGCTACATATGTATACTTGTGCCATGTTGGTGTGCTGCACCCATCAACTCGTCATTTACATCAGGTATAACTCCCAATGCAATCCCTCCCCCCTCCCCCCTCCCCATGATAGGCCCCGGTGTGTGATGTTCCCCTTCCCGAGTCCAAGTGATCTCATTGTTCAGTTACCACCTACGAGTGAGAACATGCGGTGTTTGGTTTTCTGTTCTTGTGATAGTTTGCTAAGAATGATGGTTTCCAGCTGCATCCATGTCCCTACAAAGGACACAAACTCATCCTTTTTTATGGCTGCATAGTATTCCATGGTGTATATGTGCCACATTTTCTTAATCCAGTCTGTCACTGATGGACATTTGGGTTGATTCCAAGTCTTTGCTATTGTGAATAGTGCTGCAATAAACATACGTGTGCATGTGTCCTTATAGCAGCATAATTTATAATCCTTTGGGTATATACTCAGTAATGGGATGGCTGGGTCATATGGTACATCTAGTTCTAGATCCTTGAGGAATCGCCATACTGTTTTCCATAATGGTTGAACTAGTTTACAATCCCACCAACAGTGTAAAAGTGTTCCTATTTCTCCACATCCTCTCCAGCACCTGTTGTTTCCTGACTTTTGAATGATCGCCATTCTAACTGGTGTGAGATGGTATCTCATTGTGGTTTTGATTTGCATTTCTCTGATGGCCAGTGATGATGAGCATTTTTTCATGTGTCTGTTGGCTGTATGAATGTCTTCTTTTGAGAAATGTCTGTTCATATCCTTTGCCCACTTTTGGATGGGGTTGTTTGTTTTTTTCTTGTAAATTTGTTTGAGTTCTTTGTAGGTTCTGGATATTAGCCCTTTGTCAGATGAGTAGATTGCAAAAATTTTCTCCCATTCTGTAGGTTGCCTGCTCACTCTGATGGTAGTTTCTTTTGCTGTGCAGAAGGTCTTTAGTTTGATGAGATCCCATTTGTCAATTTTGGCTTTTGCTGCCGTTGCTTTTGGTGTTTTAGACATGAAGTCTTTGCCCATGCCTATGTCCTGAATGGTACTACCTAGGTTTTCCTCTAGGATTTTTATGGTATTAGGTCTAACATTTAAGTCTCTAATCCATCTTGAATTAATTTTCGTATAAGGAGCAAGGAAAGGATCCAGTTTCAGCTTTCTACTTATGGCTAGCCAGTTTTCCCAGCACCATTTATTAAATAGGGAATCCTTTCCCCATTTCTTGTTTCTCTCAGGTTTGTCAAAGATCAGATGGCTGTAGATGTGTGGTATTATTTCTGAGGACTCTGTTCTGTTCCATTGGTCTATATCTCTGTTTTGGTACCAGTACCATGCTGTTTTGGTTACTGTAGCCTTGTAGTATAGTTTGAAGTCAGGTAGCGTGATGCCTCCAGCTTTGTTCTTTTGACTTAGGATTGTCTTGGAGATGCGGGCTCTTTTTTGGTTCCATATGAACTTTAAAGCAGTTTTTTCCAATTCTGTGAAGAAGCTCACTGGTAGCTTGATGGGGATGGCATTGAATCTATAAATTACCTTGGGCAGTATGGCCATTTTCACGATATTGATTCTTCCTATCCATGAGCATGGTATGTTCTTCCATTTGTTTGTGTCCTCTTTGATTTCACTGAGCAGTGGTTTGTAGTTCTCGTTGAAGAGGTCCTTTACATCCCTTGTAAGTTGGATTCCTAGGTATTTTATTCTCTTTGAAGCAATTGTGAATGGAAGTTCATTCCTGATTTGGCTCTCTGTTTGACTGTCACTGGTGTATAAGAATGCTTGTGATTTTTGCACATTAATTTTGTATCCTGAGACTTTGCTGAAGTTGCTGATCAGCTTAAGGAGATTTTGGGCTGAGACAATGGGGTTTTCTAAATATACAATCATGTCGTCTGCAAACAGGGACAATTTGACTTCTTCTTTTCCTAACTGAATCCCCTTGATTTCTTTCTCTTGCCTGATTGCCCTAGCCAGAACTTCCAACACTATGTTGAATAGGAGTGGTGAGAGAGGGCATCCCTGTCTTGTGCCAGTTTTCAAAGGGAATTTTTCCAGTTTTTGCCCATTCAGTATGATATTGGCTGTGGGTTTGTCATAAATAGCTCTTATTATTTTGAGGTACGTTCCATCAATACCGAATTTATTGAGCGTTTTTAGCATGAAGGGCTGTTGAATTTTGTCAAAAGCCTTTTCTGCATCTATTGAGATAATGATGTGGTTCTTGTCTTTGGTTCTGTTTATATGCTGGATTATGTTTATTGATTTGCGAATGTTGAACCAGCCTTGCATCCCAGGGATGAAGCCCACTTGATCATGGTGGATAAGCTTTTTGATGTGCTGCTGGATCCGGTTTGCCAGTATTTTATTGAGGATTTTTGCATCGATGTTCATCAGGGATATTGGTCTAAAATTCTCTTTTTTTGTTGTGTCTCTGCCAGGCTTTGGTATCAGGATGATGTTGGCCTCATAAAATGAGTTAGGGAGGATTCCCTCTTTTTCTATTGATTGGAATAGTTTCAGAAGGAATGGTACCAGCTCCTCCTTGTACCTCTGGTAGAATTCAGCTGTGAATCCATCTGGTCCTGGACTTTTTTTGGTTGGTAGGCTATTAATTATTGCCTCAATTTCAGAGCCTACTATTGGTCTATTCAGGGATTCAACTTCTTCCTGGTTTAGTCTTGGAAGAGTGTAAGTGTCCCGGAAATTATCCATTTCTTCTAGATTTTCCAGTTTATTTGCGTAGAGGTGTTTATAGTATTCTCTGATGGTAGTTTGTATTTCTGTGGGATCGGTGGTGATATCCCCTTTATCATTTTTAATTGCGTCGATTTGATTCTTCTCTCTTTTCTTCTTTATTAGTCTTGCTAGTGGTCTGTCAATTTTGTTGATCTTTTCAAAAAACCAACTCCTGGATTCATTGATTTTTTGGAGGGTTTTTTGTGTCTCTATCTCCTTCAGTTCTGCTCTGATCTTAGTTATTTCTTGCCTTCTGCTAGCTTTCGAATGTGTTTGCTCTTGCTTCTCTAATTCTTTTAATTGCGATGTTAGAGTGTCAATTTTAGATCTTTCCTGCTTTCTCTTGTGGGCATTTAGTGCTATAAATTTCCCTCTACACACTGCATTAAATGTGTCCCAGAGATTCTGGTATGTTGTATCTTTGTTCTCATTGGTTTCAAAGAACATCTTTATTTCTGCCTTCATTTCGTTATGTACCCAGTAGTCATTCAGGAGCAGGTTGTTCAGTTTCCATGTAGTTGAGCGGTTTTGATTGAGTTTCTTAGTCCTGAGTTCTAATTTGATTGCACTGTGGTCTGAGAGACAGTTTGTTATAATTTCTGTTCTTGTACATTTGCTGAGGAGTGCTTTACTTCCAATTACGTGGTCAATTTTGGAGTAAGTATGATGTGGTGCTGAGAAGAATGTATATTCTGTTGATTTGGGGTGGAGAGTTCTATAGATGTCTATTAGGTCTGCTTGCTGCAGAGATGAGTTCAATTCCTGGATATCCTTGTTAACTTTCTGTCTCGTTGATCTGTCTAATGTTGACAGTGGAGTGTTGAAGTCTCCCATTATTATTGTATGGGAGTCTAAGTCTCTTTGTAAGGCTCTAAGGACTTGCTTTATGAATCTGGGTGCTCCTGTATTGGGTGCATATATATTTAGGATAGTTAGCTCTTCCTGTTGAATTGATCCCTTTACCATTATGTAATGGCCTTCTTTGTCTCTTTTGATCTTTGATGGTTTAAAGTCTGTTTTATCAGAGACTAGTATTGCACCCCCTGCTTTTTTGTGTTCTCCATTTGCTTGGTAAATCTTCCTCCATCCCTTTATTTTGAGCCTATGTATGTCTCTGCGTGTGAGATGGGTCTCCTGAATACAGCAGACTGATGGATCTTGACTCTTTATCCAGTTTGCCAGTCTGTGTCTTTTAATTGGAGCATTTAGTCCATTTACATGTAAGGTTAAGATTGTTATGTGTGAACTTGATCCTACCATTATGATATTAACTGGTTATTTTGCTCGTTAGTTGATGCAGTTTCTTCCTATCCTTGATGGTCTTTACATTTTGGCATGGTTTTGCAATGGCTGGTACCGGTTGTTCCTTTCCATGTTTAGTGCTTCCTTCAGGGTCTCTTGTAAGGCAGGCCTAGTGGTGACAAAATCTCTAAGCATTTGCTTATCTGTAAAGGATTTTATTTCTCCTTCACTTATGAAACTTAGTTTGGCTGGATATAAAATTCTGGGTTTAAAATTCTTTTCTTTAAGAATGTTGAATATTGGCCCCCACTCTCTTCTGGCTTGTAGAGTTTCTGCCGAGAGATCTGCTGTTAGTCTGATGGGCTTCCCTTTGTGGGTAACCCGACCTTTCTCTCTGGCTGCCCTTAAGATTTTTTCCTTCATTTCAACTTTTGTGAATCTGGCAATTATGTGTCTTGGAGTTGCTCTTCTCGAGGAGTATCTTTGTGGCGTTCTCTGTATTTCCTGGATTTGAATGTTGGCCTGCCCTACTAGGTTGGGGAAGTTCTCCTGGATGATATCCTGAAGAGTGTTTTCCAACTTGGTTCCATTTTCCCCCTGACTTTCAGGCACCCCAATCAGACGTAGATTTGGTCTTTTTACATAATCCCATACTTCTTGCAGGCTTTGTTCATTTCTCTTTCTTCTTTTTTCTTTTGGTTTCTCTTCTCGCTTCATTTCATTCATTTGATCCTCCATCGCTGACATTCTTTCTTCCAGTTGATCGAGACGGTTACTGAAGCTTGTGCATTTGTCACGTATTTCTCGTGCCATGATTTTCGTCTCTTTCATTTTGTTTGTGAGCTTCTCTGCATTAATTACTCTAGCCATCAATTCTTCCACTTTTTTTTCAAGATTTTTAGTTTCTTTGCGCTGGGTACGTAATTCCTCCTTTAGCTCTGAGAAATTTGATGGACTGAAGCCTTCTTCTCTCATCTCGTCGAAGTCATTCTCCGTCCAGCTTTGATCCGTTGCTGGCGATGAGCTGCGCTCCTTTGCCGGGGGAGATGCGCTCTTATTTTTTGAATTTCCAGCTTTTCTGCCCTGCTTTTTCCCCATCTTTGTGGTTTTATCTGCCTCTGGTCTTTGATGATGGTGATGTACTGATGGGGTTTTGGTGTAGGTGTCCTTCCTGTTTGATAGCTTTCCTTCTAACAGTCAGGATCCTCAGCTGTAGGTTGTAGCTGTAGGAGATTGCTTGAGGTCCACTCCAGACCCTTTTTGCCTGGGTATCAGCAGCAGAGGCTGCAGAAGATAGAATATTTCTGAACAGCGAGTGTACCTGTCTGATTCTTGTTTTGGAATCTTCCTCTCAGGGGTGTACTCCACCCTGTGAGGTGTGGTGTGTCAGACTGCCCCTAGTGGGGGATGTCTCCCAGTTAGGCTACTCAGGGGTCAGGGACCCACTTGAGCAGGGAGTCTGTCCCTTCTCAGATCTCAACCTCCGTGTTGGGAGATCCACTGCTCTCTTCAAAGCTGTCAGACAGAGTCGTTTGCGTCTGCAGAGCTGCTGCGTTTGTTATTATTTACTGTGCCCTGTCCCCAGAGGTGGAGTCTACAGAGACAGGCAGGTTTCCTTGAGCTGCTGTGAGCTCCACCCAGTTCGAGCTTCCCAGCAGCTTTGTTTACCTACTTAAGCCTCAGCAATGGCGGGCGCCCCTCCCCCAGCCTCGCTGCTGCCTTGCCGGTAGATCACAGACTGCTGTGCTAGCAATGAGGGAGGCTCCGTGGGTGTGGGACACTCCCGGCCAGGTGTGGGATATGATCTCCTGGTGTGCCTGTCTGCTTAAAGCGCAGTATTGGGGTGGGAGTTACCCGATTTTCCAGGTGTTGTGTGTCTCAGTTCCCCTGGCTAGGAAAAGGGATTCCCTTCCCCCTTGCGCTTTCCAGGTGAGGCAATGCCTCGCCCTGCTTCAGCTCTCGCTGGTCGGGCTGCAGCAGCTGACCAGCACCGATCGTCTGGCACTCCCCAGTGAGATGAACCCAGTACCTCAGTTGAAAATGCAGAAATCGCCGGTCTTCTGTGTCGCTCGCGCTGGGAGTTGGAGACTGGAGCTGTTCCTATTCGGCCATCTTGCTCCGCACCCCCTAGTTACACATTTGAAAGAAGCTTTCTGAGAAACTACTTTGTGCTCTCTTAATTCATCTCACAGTGTTACAGCTTTCCCTTCAAGAAGCCTTTCGCTAAGACTGTTCTTGTGGAATTTGCAAAGTGATATTTGGAAGCCCATAGAGGGCTAGGGTAAAAAAGGAAATATCTTCAGTTAAAAACTGGAAAGAAGCTGTCTGAAAAACTGCTTTGTGTTCTGTTAATTCATCTCACAGAGTTACAGCTTTCCCCTAAAGAAGCCTTTCGTTAAGACTGTTCTTGTGGAATTTGAAAAGTGATATTTAGAAGCCCATAGAGGGCTAAGGTGAAAAAGGAAATATCTTCGTTAAAAACTGAAAAGAAGCTTTCTGAGAAACTGCTTTGTGTTCTGTTAATTCATCTCACAGAGTTGCAGCTCTCCCCTCAATAATCCTTACGCTAAGACTGTTCTTGTGGAATTTGCAAAGTGATATTTGGAAGCCCATAGAGGGCTATGGAGAAAAAGGAAATATCTTCCGTTAAAATCTGGAAAGAAACATTCTGAGAAACAGCTTTGTGTTCTGTTAATTCATCTCAAATAATTACAGCTTTCCCTTCAAGAAGCCTTTCACTAAGGCTGTTCTTGTGGAATTTGGAAAGTGATATTTGGAAGTCCATAGGGGGCTACGGTGAAAAAGGAAATATCTTCAGTTAAAAACTGGAAAGAAGCTTTCTGAGAAACTGCTTTGTGTTCTGTTAATTCTTCTCACAGAGTAACAGCTTTCCCCTCAAGAAATCTTTTGCTAGGACTGTTCTTGTGGAATTTGCAATGTGATATTTGGAAGCCCAGAGAGGTCTATGGTGAAAAAGGAAATATCCAAAGATAAAAACTGAAAAGAAGCACTCTGAGAAACTGCTTTATGTTTCGTTAATTAACCTCACAGAGTTACAGCTGTCCCCTCAAGAAGCCTTTCGCTAAGACTGTTCTTGGGGAATTTGCAAAGTGATATTTGAAAGCCCAAGGGGGGCTACGGTGAAAAAGGAAATATCTTCCTTTAAAAACTGGAAAGAAGCTTCCTGAGAAACTGCTTTGTATTCTGTTAATTCAACTCACAGAGTTACAGCCTTCCTATCAAGAAGCCTTTCGCTAACACTGTACTTGTGGAATATGCAAAGTGATATTTGTAAGCCCAAAGAGGGCTATGCTGAAAAATGAAATATGTTCCGTTAGAAACTATAAAGAAGCTTTCTGAGAAAGTGTTTTGTGCTCTGTTAATTCATCTCAGAGTTAATGCTTTCCCCTCAAGAAGTGTTTCGCTAAGACTGTTCTTGTGGAATTTGTAAAGTGATATTTGGAAGTCCATAGAGGGCTATGGTGAAAAAGGAAATATCTTAGGGTAAAAACTGGAAAGAAGCTTTCTGAGAAACTGCTTTGTGTTTTGTAAATTCATCTCACCGAGTTACAGCTTTCCCCTCAAGAAGCCTTTCGCTAAGGCTGTTCTTGTGGAACTTGCAAAGTGATATTTGGAAGCCCATAGAGGGCTACGGTGAAGAAGGAAATATCTTCCGTTAAAAACTGGAAAGAAGCTTTTGAGAAACTGCTTTGTGTTCTGTTAATTCATCTCACCGAGTTACTGCTTTCCCTACAAGAAGCCTTTCGCTAACACTGTTCTTCTGGAATTCCAAAGTGATATTTCGAAGCCCAAAGTGCTCTAGGGTGAAAAAGGAAATATCTTCAGTTAAAAACTGGAAAGAAGCTGTCTGAGAAACTGCTTTGTGTTCTGTTCGTTCATCTCACAGAGTTACAGCTTTCCCTTCTAGAAGTCTTTCGCTAAGACAGATCTTGTGGAATTTGCAAAGTGATATTTGGAAGCCCATAGAGGGCTACGGTGAAAAAGGAAATATCCTAAGTTAAAAACTGAAAAGAAACATTTTGTGAAACTGCTTTGTGTTCTGTTAATTCATCTCACAGAGTTACATCTTTCCCTTCAAGAAGCCTTTATCTAAGGTTGTTCTTGTGGAAATTGCAATGTGATATTTGGAAGCCCATAGAGGGCTATGGTGAAAAAGGAAATATCTTCCGGAAAAACCGGAAAGAAGCATTCTGAGAAACTGCTTTCTGTTCTGTTAATTCATCTCACAGAGTTACAGGTTTCCCTTCAAGAAGCCTTTCGCTAAGACTGTTCTTGTGGAATTTGGTAACTGATATTTGGAAGCCCTTAGAGGGCTATGGTGAAAAAATAAATATCTTTAGTTAAAAACTGGAAAGAATCTTTCTGAGAAACTGCTTTGTTTTCGGTAAATTCATCTCACAGAGTTACAGCTTTCCATTCAAGAAGACTTTCGCTAAGGCTGTTCGTGTGGAGTTTGGAAAGTGATATTTGGAAGCCCATAGAGGGCTATGGTGAAAAAGGAAATATCTTCAGTTAAAAACCGGAAAGAAGCTTTCTGAGAAACTGCTTTGTGTTCTGTTAATTCATCTCACAGAGTTACTGCTTTGCCTTCAAGGAGTCTTTTGCTGACACTGTTCTTCTGGAATTTGAAAAGTGATATTTGGAAGTCCTTAGAGGGCTATGGTGAAAAAGGAAGTATCCTAAGATAAAAACCGAAAAGAAGCATTCTGAGAAACTGCTTTGTGTTCTGTTTATTCATCTCACAGAGATTCAGCTTCCCTTGAAGAAGTCTTTCGCAGGCCGGGCACGGTGGCTCACCCCTGTAATCCCAGCACTTTGGGAGGCCGACGCGGGCGGATCACAAGGACAGGAGATCGAGATCATGGTGAAACCCCGTCTCTACTAAAAATAGAAAAAATTAGCCGGGCGCAGTGGCGGGCGCCTGTAGTCCCAGCTACTTGGGAGGCTGAGGCAGGAGAATGGCGTGAACCCGGGAGGCGGAGCTTGCAGTGAGCCGAGATTGCGCCACTGCACTCCAGCGTGGGCGACAGAGCGAGACTCCGTCTCAAAAAAAAAAAAAAAAAAAAAAAAAAAAAAAGAAGTCTTTCACTAGGGCTGTTCTTTTGGAATTTGCAAAGTGACATTTCGAAGACCATAGAGGGCTACGGTGAAAAAGGAAGTATCCTAAGATAAAAACCGAAAAGAAGTATTCTGAGAACCTGCTTTGTGTTCTGTTTATTCATCTCACAGAGTTTCAGCTTTCCCTTAAAGAAATCTAACGCTAAGGCTGTTCTTTTGGAATTTGCAAAGTGATATTTGGAAGCCCATGGAAGGCTATGGTGAAAAAGGCAATAATTTCCATTAAAAACTGGTAAGAAGCTGTCTGAGAAACTGCTTTGTGTTCTGTTAATTCATCTCACGGAGTTACTGCTTTCCTCTCAAGAAGCCTTTTGCTAATACGGTTCTAGTGGAATATGCAAAGTGTTATTTGGAAGCCCATAGATGGCTATGGTGAAAAAGGAAATATCTTCCGAAAAAACTGGAAAGAAGCGATCTGAGAAACTTCTTTGTGTTCTGTTAATTCATCTCACAGAGTTACATCTTTTCCTTCAATAAGCCTTTCGCTAAGGCTGTTCTTGTGGAATTTTCAAAGTGATATTTGGAAGCCCATATGGGGCTATGGTGAAAAAGGAAATATTTTCCGTTGAAAACTGTAAAGAAGATTTTTGAGAAACTGCTTTGTGTTCTGTTAATTCATCTCACAGAGTTACAGCCTTACCTTCAAGAAGCCTTTCGCTAAGGCTTGTCTTGTGGAATTTAGAAAGTGATATTTGGAAGCCCATAGAGGTCTGTGGTGAAAAAGGAAATATGTTCCGTTAAAAACGGGAAAGAAGCTTTCTGAAAAACTGCTTTCTGTTCTGTTAATTCATCTCACAGATTTACAGCTTTCCCTTCAAGAAGACTTTCGCTAAGGCTCTTCTTGTGGAATTCGCAAAGTGATATTTGGAAGCCCATAGAGGGCTATGGTGAAAAAGGAAATATCTTCCATAAAAAACTGGAAAGAATCTTTTTGAGAAATTGCTTTGTGTTCTGTTAATTTATCTCACAGAGTTACTACTTTCCTCTCAAGAAGCCTTTCACAAAGAATGTTCTTGCGGAATTTGCAAAGTGATATTTGGAAGCCCCTAGAGAGCTATGGTGAAAAAGGAAATATGTTCAGTTAAAAACTAGAATGAAGCTTTCTGAGAAACTGCTCTGTGCTCTGTTAATTCATCTCACAGAGTCACTCTGTTCCCCTCAAGAACACTTTCGCTAAGACTATTAATGAGGAATTTACAAGGTGATATTTGGAAGCCCCTAGAGAGCTATGGTGAAAAAGGAAATATCTTACGTTAAAAACTGCAAAGAAGCTCTCTGAGAAACTGCTTTGTGTTCTGTGAATTCATCTCACAGAGTTACAGCTTTCCCCTCAAGAAGCCTATCGCTAAGGCTCTTCTTGTGGAATTTGCAAAGTGATATTTGGAAGCCCTTAGATGGCTATGGTCAAAAAGGAAATATCTTCAGTTAAATACTGGAAGGAAGCTGTCTGAGAAACTGATTTGTGTTCTGTTATTTCATCTCACTGAGTTACACATTTCCCCTCAAGAAGCCTGTCGTTAAGACTGTTCTTGTGGAATTTGAAAAGTGATATTTGGAAGCCCATAGAGGGCTAAGGTGAAAAAGGAAATACCTTAAGTAAGAACTGGAAAGGAGCTTTCTGAGAAACTGCTTTGTGCTCTGTTAATTAATCTCGCAGAGTTACATCTTTCCCTTCAAGATGCCTTTCGCTAAGGCTGTTCTTGTGGAATTTGCAAAGTAATATTTGGAAGCCCATAGAGGGTTACGGTGAAAAAGGGAATATTTCCCCTCAAGAATCCTTTCGCTAAGTCTGTTCTTGTGGAATTTGGAAAGGGATATTTGTAAGCCCATAGAGGGGTATGGTAAAAAGGAAATATCTTCCGTTAAAACTGGAAAGAAGCTTTCTGAGAAACTGCTTTGTGTTCTGTAATTTCATCTCACAGAGTTACAGCTTTCCCTTAAAGAAGCCTTTCACTAAAGCTGTTCTTGCGGAATTTGGAAAGTTATGTTTGGAAGCCCATAGAGGATTATGGTGAAAAAGGAAATAATCTAAGGTAAAAACTGAAAAGAAGAATTCTGAGAAACTGCTTTGTGTTCCGTTAATTCATCTCACAGAGTTACAGCTTTCCCTTCAAGAAGCCTTTCGCTAAAGCTGTTCTTGTGAAATTTGGAAAGTGATATTTGGAAGCCCATAGATTACAATGGTGAAAAAGAAAATATCTTCAGATAAAAGCTGGAAAGAAGCTGTCTGAGAATCTGCTTTGTGTTGTGCTAATTCATCTCACAGAGTTCCAGCTTTCCACACAAGAAGCCTTTTGCTAAGACTGTTCTTGTGGAATTGGCAAAGTGATATTTGGAAGCCCATAGAGGGCTATGTTGAAAAAGGAATATCTTCAGTTAAAATCTGGAAAGAAGCTTTCTTAGAAACTTCTTTGTGTTCTGTTAATTCGTTTCAAACAGTTACAGCTTTCCATTCAATAAGCCTGTCGCAAAGACTGTTCTTGTGGATTTTCAAAGTGATATTTGGAATCCCATACAGGGCTATGGTGAAGAAGGAAATGTCTTTCGTTAAAAACTGGAAAGAAGCTTTATGAGACACTGCTCTGTGTTCTGTTAATTCATCTCGCAGAGTTACAGCTTTCCCTTCAAGAAGCCTTTCGCTAACTCTGTTCTTGTGGAATTTGCAAAGTTATATTTGGAAGCCCATAGAGGGATATGGTGAAAAAGGAAATATCTTCCGTTAAAAACTGGAAAGAAGGTTTCAGAGAAACTCCTTTGTGTTCTGTTAATTCATCTCACAGAGTTATAGCTTTCCCCTCAAGAAGCCTTTCGCTGAGACTGTTCTTGTGGAATTGGCAAAGTGATATTTGGAAGCGCATAGAGGGCTATGGTGAAAAAGAAAATATCTCCCGTTAAAAACTGGAAAGAAGCTTTCGGAAAAAATGCTTTGTGTTCTGTTAATTCATCTCACAGAGTTACAGCATTCCCTTCAAGAATCCTTTCGCTAAATCTGTTCTTGTGGAGTTTGCAAAGTGATATTTGGAAGCCCATATTGGGCTATGTTGAAAAAGGAAATATCTTCCATTAAAAATTGGAAAGAAGCTTTCTGAGAAATTGCTTTGTGTTCTGTGAATTCATCTCACAGAGTCACTGCTTTCACCTCAAGAAGCCTTTCGCTAAGATTGTAGCTTTCTGAGAAATGGCTTTGTGTTCTGTTAATTCATCTCAAAGAGTTACAGCTTTCCCCTCAAGAAGCCTTTCAATAAGACTGTTCTTCTGGAATTTTCAAAGTGATATTTGGAAGCCCATAGAGGTCTATGGTGAAAAAGGAAGTCTCTTCATTAAAAACTGGAGGAAGGTTTCTGAGAAATGGCTTTGTGTTCTGTTCATTCATCTCACAGAGTTACAGCTTTCTCCTCAAGAAGCCATTCGCTAAGACTATTCTTGTGGAGTTTGCAAGGTGATATTTGGAAACAAAAAGAGGGCTAGAGTGAAAAAGGAAATATCTTCAGTTAAAAACTGGAAATAAGCTTTTTGAGAAACTGCTTTGTGTTCTGTTAATTCATCTCACAGAATTACAGCTTTCCCCTGAAGAAGACTTTCGCTAGGACTGTTCTTGTGGAATTTGCAAAGTGATATTTGGATGCCCATAGAGGCCTATGTTGAAAAAGTAATTATCTTTAGTTAAAAAGTGGAAGGAAACATTATGAGAAACTGCTTTGTGTTCTGTTAATTCATCTCACAGAGTTATAGATTTCCCCTCAAGAAGCCTGTCGTTAAGACACTTCTTGTGGAATTTGCAAAGTGATATTTTGAAGCCCATAGAGGGCTATGGTGAAAAAGGAAATCTCTTCCGTTGAAAACTGGAAAGAAGCTTTCTCAGAAACGGCTATGTGTTCCGTTAATTCATCTCACAGAGTTGCAGCTATCCCCTCAAGAAGCCATTCGCTAAGATTCTTTTTATGGTATTTACAAAGTGATATTTTGAAGCCCCCAGAGGGCTATGATGAAAAAGGAAATATCTTCAGTTAAAAACTGGAAAGAAGCTTTCTGAGAAACTGCTTTGTGTTCTGTTAATTCATCTCACATACTTACAGCTTTCCCATCAAGAATCCTTTCTCTAAGACTGTTCTTGTGTAATTTGCAAGGTGATATTTGGAAGCCCCTGGAGGGCTATGGTTTAAAAGGAAATCTCTTCCCCTAAAAACTGGAAAGAAGCTTTCTGAGAAACTGCTTTGTGTTCTATTAATTCATCTCAAAATGTTACAGCTTTCCCCTGAAGAAGACTTTCGCTAAGACTGTTGGTGTGCAATTTGCAAAGTGATATTTGAAAGCCCATAGAGGGCTATGGTGAAAAAGAAAGTATCTTCAGTTAAAAACTGGAAAGAACCTTTCTGAGAAACTGCTTTGTGTTCAGTTAATTCATCTCACAGATTTACTGCTTTCCCCTGTGGAAGCCTTTTGCTAAGAGTGCTCTTGTGGAATTCAAAAACTGATATTTCGAAGCCCTTAGAGAGCTGTAGTGAAAAAGGAAATATCCTAAGATAAAAACTGTATAGAAGCTTTTTGAGAAACTCCTTTTTGTTCTGTTAATTCATCTCACAGAATTACAGCTTTCCCCTCAAGAATCCTTACGCTAAGACTGTTCCTGTGGAATTTGCAAAGTGATATTTGGAAGCCCTTAGAGGGCAATGGTGAAAAAGGAAACATCTTCAGTTAAAAACTGGAAAGAAGATTTTTGAGAAACAACATTGTGTTCTGTTAATTCATCTCACAGAGTTACAGCTTTCCCCTCAAGCAGCCTTTTGCTAAGACTATTCTTGTGGAATTTGCAAGGTGATATTTGGAGGCCCGTAGAGGGCTATGGTGAAAAAGGAAATATCTTCAGTTAAAAACTGGAAAGAAGCCTTTTGAGAAAGTGCTTTGTGTTCTGTTAATTCATCTCACAGAGTTACAGCTTTCCCCTCAAGAAGCCTTTCGCTAAGACTGTTCTTTTGAAATTTGCAAAGTGATATTTGGAAGCCCATAGAGGGCTACGGTGAGAAGGAAATATCTTCCGGTAAAAACGGGAAAGAAGCTTTCTGAGAAACTGCTTTGTGTTCTGTTAATTCATCTCACAGAATTACAGCTTTACCATCAGGAAGCCTGTCGCTACGACTGTTCTTGTGTAGTTTGCAAAGTGATATTTGAAGCCCATAGAGGGCTATGGTGAAAAAAGAAATATCTTCCGTTTAAAACTGGAAAGAAGCTTTCTGAGAAACTGCATTGTGTTCTGCTAATTCATCTCACAGAGTTACATATTTCCCTTCAAGGAGCCTTTCGATAAGACTGTTTTTGTGGAATTTGCAAACTGATATTTGGAAGACTCTAGAGGACTAGGGTGAAAAAGAAAACATTTTCCGTTAAAAACTGGAAAGAAGATTTCTGAGAATCAGCTTTGTGTTCTGTTAATTCATCTAACAGAGTTACAGCTGTCCCGTAGAGAAGCCTTTCGCTAAGAGTTTTCTTGTGGAATTTGCAAAGTGATATTTAGAAGCCCTTAGAAGGCTATGGTGAAAAAAGGAAATATCCTAAGATAAAAACAGAAAAGAAACTTTCTGAGAAACTCTTTTGTGTTCTGTTAATTCATCTCACAGAGTTACAGCTTTTACCTCAAGATGCCTTTCGCTAAGACTGTTCTTGGGCAAATTGCAAAGTGATATTTTGAAGCCCATAGAGAGCTATGTTGAACAATTAAAATCTTTCGTTAAAAACTGGAAAGAAGCTTTCTGAGAAACTGCTTTTTGTTCTGTTAATTCATCTCACAGTGTTACAGCTTTCTCCTCAAGAAGCCGTTCACTAAGACTGTTCTTGTGGAATTTGCAAAGTGATATTTAAAAGCTCATAGAGGACTATGGTGAAAAAGGAAATATCCTAAGATAAAAACAGAAAAGAAGCATTGTGAGAAACTGCTTTGTGTTCTGTTAATTCATCTCACGGAGTTACAGATTTCCTCTCCAGAATCCTTTCTCTAATACTGTTACTGTTTAGTTTGCTAAGTAATATTTGGAAGCCAGTAGAAGGCTATGGTGAAAAAAAAAATATCTTCAGTTAGAAACTTGAAAGAAGCTTTCTGAGAAACTACTTTGTGTTCTGTTAATTCATATCACAGAGTTACAGCTTTCCCCTCAAGAAGCCGTTCACTTGGACTATTCTTCTGAAATTTTCAAAGTGATATTTTTAAACCCAGATGGCTAAGGTGAAAAAGAAAATATCTTCCTTTAATAACTGGAAAGAAACTTTCTGAGAAACTGCCGTGTTTTCTGTTAATACATCTCACCGAGTTACAGCTTTCCTCTCAAGAAGCCTTTCTGTAAGGCTCTTCTTGTGGAATTTGCAAAGTGATATTTGGAAGCCCATAGAGGCCTACGGTGAAAAAGGAAATATCTTCCGTTAAAAACTGGAAGAAAGATTTCTGAAAAACTGCTTTGTGTTTTGTTAATTCATGTCACAGAGTTACAGCTTTCCCCTCCATAATCCTTTCGCTAAGACTTTTGTTGTGGAATTTGCAAAGAGATATTTGGAAGCCCATAGAGGGCTATGGTGAAAAAGGAAATATAATAAGATAAAAACTGAAAAGAAGCTTTCTGAGAAACTGTTTTGTGTTCTGTTAATTCATCTCACAGAGTTACAGCTTTTCTTTCAAGAAGTATTTCGCTAAGAGTGTTCTTGTGGAATTTGCAAAGTGATATTTGGAAGCCCTTAGAGGGCTACGGAGAAAAAGGAAATATCTTCAATTAAAAAATGGAAAGAAGCTTTCTGAGAAACTGCTTTGTGTTCTGTTAATTCATCTCACAGCGTTACAGGTTTTAACTCAAGAAGCCCTTTGCTAAGACTGTTCTTGGGTAATTAGCAAAGTGATATTTGGAAGCCCTTAGAGGGCTATACGAAAAAGGAAATATCTTCAGTTAAAACCCGGAAAGAAGATTTCTGAGAAACTTCTTTTTGTCCTCTTAATGCATATCACAGAGTTACAGCTTTCCCCTTAAGAAGCCTTTCGCTAAGACTGTTCTTTTGGAATTTACAAAGTGATATTTGGAAGCCCTTAGAGAGCTATAGTGAAAAAGGAAATATCTTCCGTTAAAAACTGAAAAGAAGTCTTCTGAGAAACTGCTTTGTGTTTTGTTAGTTCATCTCACAGAGTTACAGCTTTCCCCTCAACAAGCCGTTCACTAAGACCCTTCTTGTGAAATTTCAAAGTGATATTTGAGAACCCATAGAGGGCTATGGCAAAAAAGGAAATATCTTCAGTTAAAAACTTGAAAGAAACCTTCTGAGAAACTGCTTTGTGTTCTGTTAATTCATCTCACAGAGTTACAGCTTTCCCCTCAAGAAGCCTTTCGCTAAGACGCTTCTTGTGGAATTTCCAAAGTGATATTTGGAATCCTCTAGAGGGCTACCGTGAAAAAGGAAATATCATCCATTAAAAACTGGAAAGAAGCTTTCTGAGAAAATGCTATGTCTTCTGCTAATTCATCTCACAGAGTTTCAGCTTTAACCTCAAGAAGCCGTTCAGTAAGACTCTTCTTGTGGAATTTGCAAAGTGATATTTGGAAGCCCATAGAGGGCTATGGTGAAAAACGAAATATCTTAAGATAAAAACTGAAAAGAAGCTTTCTGAGAAACTCCTTTGGTTGTGTTAATTAAACTCACAGAGGTACAGCTTTCCCCTCAAGAAGCCTTTCGCTAAGACGCTTCTTGTGGAATATCCAAAGTGATATTTGGAATCCTCTAGAGGGCTACGGTGAAAAAGGAAATATCATCCTTTAAAAACTGGAAAGAAGCTTTCTGAGAAACTGCTATGTCTTCTGCTAATTCATCTCACAGAGTTTCAGCTTTAACCTCAAGAAGCCGTTCAGTAAGACTCTTCTTGTGGAATTTGCAAAGTGATATTTGGAAGCCCATAGAGGGCTATGGTGAAAAACGAAATATCTTAAGATAAAAACTGAAAAGGAGCTTTCTGAGAAACTCCTTTGGTTGTGTTAATTCAACTCACAGAGGTACATCTTTCCCTTGAAGAAGCCTTTCGCTAAGACTGTTCTTGTGGAATTTGCAAAGTGATATTTGGAAGCCCATAGAGGGCTATGGTGAAAATGGAAATATCCCGAGATAAAAACTTAAAAGAAGCTTTCTGAGAAACTGCTTTGTGTTCTGTGAGTTCACCTCACAGAGTTACAGCTTTCCCCTCAAGAAGTCGTTCACTAAGACTGCTCTTGTGGAATTTGCAAAGTGATATTTGGAGGCCCATAGAGGGCTATGGTGAAAAAGGAAATATCTTCAGTTAAAAACTGGAAAGAAGCTTTTGAGAAACTGCCGTGTGTTCTGTTAATATATCTGACCGAGTTACAGATTTCCCCACAAAAAGCCTTTCGCTAAGACTGTTCTTGTCGGAGTAGCAAAGTGATATTTGGAAGTCCATAGATGGCTAAGGTGAAAAAGGAAACATCTTCTGTTATAAACTGGAAAGAAGATTTCTGAGAAACTGCTTTGTGTTCTGTTAATTCATCGTAGAGAGTTACTGCTTTCGCCTCCAGAAACCTTTTGCTAAGACTGTTGTTTTGGAATTTGCAAAGTGATATTTGGAAGCCCATACAGGGCTATGGTGAAAAAGGAAATATCCTAAGATAAAAACTGAAAAGAAGCTTTCATAGAAACTGCTTTGTGTTCTGTTAATTCATCTAACAGAATTACAGCTTTCCCCTCCAGAAGCCTTTCGCTAAGACTGTTCTTGTGGAATTTGCAAAGTGATATTTGGAAGCTCATAGAGGGCTATGATGAAAAAGGAAATATCCTAAGATAAAAACTGAAAAGAAGCTTTCTGAGAAACTGCTTTGTGTTCTGTTAATTCAACTCACAGAGTTACAGCTTTCCCCTCAAGAATCCTTTCGCTAAGGCTGTTGTTTTGGAATTTGCAAAGTGATATTTGGAAGTCATACAGGGCTATGGTTAAAAAGGAAATATCTTCCGTTCAAAACTGGAAAGAAGCTTTCTGAGAAACTGCTTTGTGTTCTGTTAATTCATCTAACAGAGTTGCAGCTTTCCCCTCTAGAAGCCTTTCACTATGACTGTTCTTTTGGGATGTGCAAACTGATATTTGGAAGCCCATTGTGGGCTATGGTGAAAAACGAAATATCTTGCTTTAAAAACTGGAAAGAAGTTTTCTGAGAAACTGCTTTGTGTTGTTTTAATTTATCTCACAGAGTTACAGGTTTCGCCTCAAGAAGTCTTTCGCTAAGACTGTTTTCGTGGAATTTGCAAAGTGATATTTGGAAGACCATAGAGGGCTAAGGTGAAAACGGGAACATCTTCTGTTAAAAACTGGAAAGAAGGTTTCTGAGAAACTGCTTTGTGTACTGTTAATTCATCTCAGAGAGTTACAGGTTTCCCCTCCAGAAACCTTTCACTAAGACTGTTGTTTTGGAATTTGCAAAGTGATATTTCGAAGTCCATTCAGGGCTATGGTGAAAGAGGAAATATCCTAAGATAAAAACTGAGAAGAAGCTTTCATAGAAACTGCTTTGTGTTCTGTTAATTCATCTCAGAGAGTTATAGCTTTCCCTTCCAGAAGACTTTCGCTAAGACTGTTCCTGCAGAATTTGCAAAGTGATATTTGAAAGCTCATAGAGGGGTATGATGAAAAAGGAAATATCTTCAGTTAAAAACTGAAAAGAAGCTTTCTGAGAAACTGCCGTGTGTTCTGTTAATTATACATCTGACCGAGTAACAACTTTCCCCAAGAGAAGCCTTCGCTAAGAATGTTCTTGTGGGATTTTTAAAGTCATATTTGGAAGCCCTTAGAGGGCTAGGGTGAAAAAGGAAATGTCTTCGGTTAAAAACTGGAAAGAAGCTTTCTGAGAAACTGCTTTGTGTTCTATTAATTCATCTCAGAGACTTACAGCTTCCCCTCAAGAAGCTTTTCATTAAGACTTTTCTTGTGGAATTTGCAAAGTGATATTTGGAAGCCCATAGAGGGCTATGGTGAAAGAGGAAATATTCTAAGTTAAAAACTGAAAAGAAGCTTTCGGAGAATCTGCTTTGTGTCCTGTTAAGCAACTCACACAGTTACAGCTTTCCCCTCAAGAAGCCTTTCGCTCAGACTGTTCTTGTGAAATTTGAAAAGTGATGTTGGGAAGCCCATAGTGGGCTATAGTGAAAAAGCATATATCTTTTGTTAAAAACTGGAAAGAAGCATTCTGAGAAATTTCCGTGTGTTCTGTTAATACATCTCAACGAGTTACAGCTTTCCCCTCAAGAAGCCTTTCGCTAAGACTGTTATTGCGAAATTTGCAAAGTGATATTCGAAAGCCCATAGAGGGCTATGGTGAAAAAGGAAATATTTTCAGTTAAAATCTGGAAAGAAGGTTTCTGAGAAATGGTTTGTCTTCTGATAATTCATCTCACAGAGTTACATCTTTCGCCTCAAGAATTCTTTCGCTAAGGCTGTTCTTGTCGAATTTGCAAAGTGATATTTGGAAGCCCATAGAGGGCTATGCTGAAAAAGGAAATATCTTCCGTTAAAAACTGGAAAGAAGATTTCTGACAAACTGCTTTGTGTTCTGTTAATTCATCTCACAGAGTTACAGCTTTCCGTCAAGAAGCCTTTCGCTAAGACTCTTCTTGTGCAATTTGCAAAGTGATATTTGGACGCCCATAGAAGTCTGCGGTGAAAAAAGAAATATCTTCAGTTAAAAACTGGAAAGAAGCTTTCTGAGAAACTGCTTTGTATTCTGTTAATTCATCTCACAGAGTTACAGTTTTCCCTCAAGAAGCCTTTCGCTAAGTCTGTTCTTGTGGAATTCGCAAAGTGATATTTGGAAGACCCTAGAGGGCTATGGTGAAAAAGGAAATATCTTCCGTTAAACACAGAAAAGAAGATTACTGAGAAACTGCATTGTGTTCTGTTGGTTCATCTCACAGAGTTTCAGCTTTCCGCTCAAGAGGCCGTTC